>NC_072486.1:26776029-27091470 GCF_027574615.1 Eptesicus fuscus
ACACAGCTCGCTGGACTCTGGCCAGGTCTCCAGCAGGTACCACAGTGGGAGGCTGGTAATTAATGCCAACTTTGAAGCCAGTGGGGCACCAGTCCACAAACTGGATGTTGCGTTTGGTCTTGATGCTGGCAATGGCAGCATTGATATCTTTGGGGACCACGTCACCACGATAAAATAGGCAGCAAGCCATGTATTTACCACGGCGAGGGTCACATTTCAACATCTGGTTGGCTGGCTCAAAACACGCATGGGTGAGCTCTGCTACAGTTAGCTGCTCATGGTAGGCTTTCTCAGCAGAGATGACCGGGGCATACGTAGCCAGAGGGAAGTGGATGCGGGGGTAGGGCACCAGGTTGGTCTGGAATTCGATCAGATCAACATTCAGGGCTCCGTCAAACCTAAGGGAAGCAGTGACGGAGGACACAATCTGGCTAATAAGGCGGTTAAGGTTAGTGTAGGTTGGGCGCTCAATGTTGAGATTTCTTTGACAGATGTCATAGATGGCCTCATTGTCAACCATGAAGACACAGTCAGAGTGCTCCAGGGTGGCGTGGGTGGTGAAGATGGAGTTGTAGGGCTCAACTACAGATGTGGAAACCTGGGGGGCTGGATAAATGGAGAACTGCAGCTTGGACTTCTTGCCATAATCGGCAGAGAGATGTTTTATCAGCAGGGAGGTGAACCCAGAACCAGTTCCCCCACCAAAGCTGTGGAAGATCAAGAAGCCCTGAAGGCCTGTGCACTGGTCCGCTACTTTCCGAATTTGGTCCAGGACGAGGTCAATGATCTCCCTGCCAATGGTGTAGTGCCCACGGGCATAGTTATTGGCAGCATCTTCCTTGCCTGTGATGAGCTGCTCAGGGTGGAAGAGCTGGTGGTAGGTACCAGAACGAACTTCATCAATAACTGTGGGTTCCAAATCTACAAACACTGCCCTGGGCACATGCTTGCCAGCGCCTGTCTCACTGAAGAAGGTGTTGAAGGAGTTATCTCCCATCCCAATGATCTTGTCACTTGGCATATGGCCATCAGGCTGGATGCCATGTTCAAGGCAGTAGAGCTCCCAGCAGGCACTGCCAATCTGGACACCAGCCTGGCCAATGTGAATGGAGATGCACTCACGCATAACTGAGACTTTTAGGGCTCCGTGGCCTCGAGGAGGTGAGGGGATGGTAACAAGGACCTCCCACTGGCAGACTACTAAGGAGTCAGGATTGGGGGGGAAAAGTCTCTCAGTCTTTTTCTTGAATATACTGCAGCTAGTTGAATGATGGAATATCATCAGTTTAATTATTACCTGCTAAAAAGAAACTTTTGTTTTAAATATCATCTACAATTTAAGTGAATAAAACAAAACTATTTATAACTTTTAAACAAATATTCCTGCCTAAAATAAAATGTGGTAGATGTTATTTTCTAAATCAAACTTTTGTATGCAAACGTCACTTCTTAAAACTAATAATCAAGGCTAGCCTAGTCTCAAGGTTCAGTGTTATTATGCTTCAAGGACATAATTATCTTTAAAATCAGGCTACTTCTAAATTATTAAATCAATAGTCCTAAAATGTATTAAACATTTAACCACTAAAGCCAGGGATCTTGTTTAAAAAAAAACAAAGACAAATGGTTATTTCTGGCTTTTCTTTTCTAAGGAATTGTATTGGTTTTTATAATGAAATCACAGTGCTTTATTTTTCCTTAAAAGTAATTTCTTCACTATTTGGAGACATTTATTCTTCAATTGAATTTTAAAATCTGTTTTTTAAGTTTAAAAAAAAAATCCCATCCCATTAATTGGATTTATATAACACATACCTTTTCTATAGAATTATCATCTGTAAAGTAAGAAATTTATCAGGAACACAAAGAATACAGTAGGGTTATATTTCTATCTTCTTTATTTTATCAAATCATATGATGTCCCCCCCTCCCCCCACTAGATCCTACCTTCAAGACTCATGGAAGCCCTAGTACCAATCTATGATAGTAAAGTTTGTTAGCTTCATTTGGATAGTTTAAGATTAGTGGGAATTGCGAGGCTTCTTCAGTCACAAATAACAGATCTGGACATTCAACCTTAGACTCAGGGAGAAGCCTGCTCTCCGTCCATGTTCCCTACTTATCCTTTTATGGAACAGGAAGCACTATGAGCAATCATCTGTACCTCTGCTTCACTTCTCTGTGCTGTTAGAAGGTTAATTTTTTCAGTGACTTGTCCAAACTGGTCCTTCAAAGGAAGATGGCTTACATGGGATCCATATTCTGTTTGCTAATTCTAGAGCCAGAGATACTCCCCAGTCAGGCAAACCAAGGACTTAACTACTTGTATATAGCAACTACATTCGTTACAAATAATGACAGGTGAATATTAATTTAATTCTATATCTGCTTCTCACCACTTAGAATAAATGAGTTACTAAAAGGGTGAATTAAAAAAAATGATCTAACAGTTGTATCCATATGAGCTTATCTATACATTATAAAAAATAAACCTTATTTGAACATTAAAACTTTTAATATAGTACTGAACTAACTTGGATAATTTTTAAAGAAATTGGCCTAAAATCTGTTGTTTTTCTCTTCCTGATGCTGTCAAATTTTGGCAGTGTTATCCTTAACACCCCCCTGGGTCTCCAATCTTGAAAATTTCCCCATGAAATACAGTCTATTTTAAAATAGTCTATCTTTTCTATATTCTGGCATTTTAAAATATTTTATAAGATTTAGTTAGTTTTTGGAGAGTTTTAATAGCTTACAGGTTCAACTGTCTAAGCCTATCACTCTTTTAGGGGTTGTTCTTTGTTAACTTTTTTGGTATTATTTATGACTTTTCATTTATTCAAGCTTTTTATATCTTCTTGAGCTGATTTTAATAATTAATATTTCCTTTCATGTAATTTGATGGAATTTTCAAAAATTTTAGCATTGAATTTTACATCATATCATTTTAAGAAGAATTTTGTATTTTATCCTTGATTATAGCTTTGTCTACTTTATTATACTTTTAAATAAACAAACATTTAATTAAACATGATTCTACTTTTTGTATGTGTCATAATAAATAAATTTCCTTTTATGTTTATTAATTCTAACATTTTGTTTTTGTAAGTACATAAGTTTTCAGTGTTTTTTTTTTAGTTGATATGGCTTCATATGGAATATTTGAAATGTAATAAATTAACTAAAAAAGAAGAAATCTGTGGTTAAATTCAAATATATCCATGCAAGAACCCAGTAATACAAATTTTAGAGTGTGGTTAAAACATGATAGAATTAAATTGGAAAAATTAAGCTTAAGTGGAAGGGAAACTGATTGCAATGATAGTATTCTAGGAGAGTACATTTGATTGTATTAGGTTAAATACTGTCACTAAAAAATATAGAATATGTGGTTTCCAAATTCTTAAAAAAAAAATTAGAAACAATAAATTCGAATGAGGGTGAGAAAGGAACAAACAAGACTCAAAAGATACAAAAGCCAGGACACATAGAAAGCAAAATATAAGCTGATAAATATAAATTTAACAGCAACTACATTTAAGTGCACTCGGAATAAATTTTAAAGTCAAAGATTATCTATCTGGAATAAATAATAAATTTTAGCTCTTTGCTCTTCAACATGGGCAAATATAAAATACAAACAAAAAGATTGACTGAAAAAGGATTGAAATATACACTAGGCAAGTACCAATGGGAAAAAAATTGTATCTCTATTAAAATAATGCCAAAATTCCATCCAATATTTAAAGTAAAAAAAAAAATCACCAGGAAATATAAGTATTCTACCTTCCGTGCATATAAGAAGAGGTCTGTCTACTTATAGCAAAACTGTAAAACTTAACAGAATTATAAGGAAAAATGAACAAATACAGGGTGGGGCAAAAGTAGATTTATAGTTGTTCATATGGAAAATAATACAGTCATTGATAAATAAAAATATAAGAATAAACTGTGTTTTATGTACCCATAACTGTAAACCTACTTTTGCCCACCCCTGCATGCCACCATAGTGGGAAATCTTGCTACTCTTCTCTCCATAATTGAAAGGTCAAGACAGAAAAAAAAATCACTAAGGATATGTAAACTATTAAACAACTCAAAGCTAATACAATGTCATTGTAGTGTAAAAGCAGCCAGAGACAATACATAAATAAATGGGTGCAGTTGTGTTCCATTACAACTTTATTGGCAGAAACAGGTGGCTGGCTGGATTTAGCCTGTGGACCACAGTTTGTTGATCTCTGTTCTGGAGCATTTATACTACCCAAGAAAGAGTCAGAACAATGGGATATAACTGAAAACTAAAAACACCAAAACCCCAAAGCCCCCGAAGCAGAAAAATATGAAGTAGAAACAAAGATAAAGGGACAGAATAGACAATGCCAAGCAAACAAGCAAACCCTGGTTAACTTGCAAGATTAGTAAAATGAATATATTTCTGGCAAGATTAACAAAACAAACACAAAGAAAGGATAGCAAAAATAATAAATATCGGTAAGTATAGCTGTGAATAGAGATGACAACGACAATAAGAGCATATTTGCCACAATTTTTATGACAACAAAGCAGAAATCTTAAATTGAACGGACATGGGCAGAGGGCGGCTCGAGTGTCATCCTGTGCACCCAAATGTTCCAGGTTTGATCTTGGGTCAGGGCAATACCTAGGTTTGATCATCCCATGGGAGGTAACTTATCTCTCTCTCTCTCTCTCTCTCTCTCTCCCCCCTCTCTCTAAAAATCAATGGAAAAAAAAAAAACACACCTTCAGGTGATGATTTAAAAAGAATCAGTACTGAACTAACTTTGATAAAATTTCAGGGAAAAGGAATGTTGGGAGCTACGCATGTTTTTAACTGTAGAACTGAGAAGAAAGAAAAGGTGGGAATAAGGATAATAGAATGGAATGATGTTGTTTTCTGCTCAATGTGGACATGAAACAACTAACAAACATCAGGAGGGAAAAGAAAGCAGAAAACAGAAGCAGCTGAGATGGCCAGGAATCAAAGGGTATCCCTCAACAGCTGAGAGATTGAGTAATTGGGATAAGAACATTTTTACAAATACAAATACTAAGCTCATGCTGTTGACTAAAAATATGCAATAACAACCAGGAGGCTAGAGGATAAGAGTTAATTCTGCTGTAGGGAACAGAGAGGTTGGGACTAAAGGAAGAGGGAATGGAGAGCATTTTATTTAAGTAAATTTAAGTAAAATTACAAAGCAGCCAATGGGAAAGAACTGAAATATCACAGAAGCAGAATAAAAAGGAAAGAAAACAGAGCACCGAGTAAAATACATATATTAATAAAAGCAGAGGAGCCCTCCTGTTTTCAATCTGGCTTATGAAGAGCTTGGGAGCTGTCATTTTGTCCTCATGAGAAAAAATGACTGGACAAACTAAAATCAACTACTCTTCATAGATACATCAGAAACTTGAGGCCACAGGATAAACTGCTCCCACTCCCCACCCCCAAAATTTTAAAAGTGAAAGTGAATACAGAAGATAACAGCTTACCAGGGGCAGAGACCCAAGAGCAGAAGCACAGGGCTGAAGCCAACAAGGAGTAGGAACATTTAAATAGAAATTGACTAATTGCTGAAGCCTGAGAATGGGCTAATTTGAGATTAAAAACTCCTGGGGAGTGGGGTGAGTGGTTGAGTATCAACCTATGAACCAGGAGGTCACAGTTCGATTCCCCAGTCAGGGCACATGCCTGGGTTGCTGGGGGCATGAAGATTCTCTCTCATCATTGATGTTTCTCTTTCTCTCTCCTTTTCCCTCTCACTCTCTGAAATAAATAAAAACAGAAAAATAAAACACAAAACTCCTGGGGACCCAGCCTCATCAAGTTAAACATAGCCTTATCATACGATCCAGCATTTATGCTCCTAGGTATTTGCCCAAGGAGTTGAAAATGTATGTCTAGTAAGAATCTGCACATTTTTTCTGCTTCTTTTTTCAGTTCCATCAATTTTTGCTTCATTTATTTTGAGACATTTTTGTTTGGTGTGCACCAGTAATAACATTATGTGTTTCTGGTAAAATTGATCCTTTTCTTATATTCTTTTTTCTTTCTAGCAATTTTTTGAAGTCTATTTAATCAGACAATAATACAACTATTCTTTTAAAAATTAATGTTTAAGTAGTAAGCATTCTTTTCTATCTTTTTACTTTCAACTTACCTATATTACTGAATTTGAAGTATGAGTTTCTTGTAAACAGTATATACTTGGTCACTTAAAAAATCAATTCCATCTTTTGTTCATTTGGACCAATTACATTTATGGTAATTATTGATATATTAGAACCAATCTGCCATTTTATTTGTTTTTCATTTGCTTCTTCTTGTTTTTGTTTCTCCATTTCTCTCTTCTTGCTTTCCTGTGGGGTATTTCAACATTTTTTAGGATTCTACCTTGACTTATTTAAGTGTATCTTTGAGTATCTTTTTGTATAGTTTCCATAGTGGTTGCTTTGAGAGTACAATATACACATGTGACTTACAATAATCTACTGGTATCAACATTTTACCACTTCAAGCAAACTGTGGAAAGCACATTTCCAATTAAGTCTTTTTAACTTTCCCAACTTTTAAGTATAATGGTCTTGAGTATCGTATGGCATTACATTTTTTGTTTTAAATATGGTTTACAAAACTGATGACAAAAAGAATAGTCTATTATATATACCCCTATTTCTTCCTTTTCTGCCATTCCTTTTTTCCTGGTACCCATGATTCTTTCTTTTATAATTTATTTTCTATTGGAAGTTCTTGCTTTAGCCAGTCTTTAAGGATAGTTTTGTTTATATACTCTTGATTTCTTGACAGACTGCCCTTGACATGGCACCTGATAAAATCACCCACTAGTCTATGTTTTGGTTCTCCTTGGCAGATTTCTACAAGTTTTGTTACCACAGTCCTCAACAATTGGCTCTACAGTGGCCTAGAAAGGATCCTGGGAGGATACATAGCCACCTGGCGTGGAAATGACTCTTACAGATTCTGTTCACAGTCTATTGGCCAAAACTAATCACATGATCCAAACTAGATGCAAAGAAGCCAGGAAATTCTAGTCCCTGGCTGAGCAGCATCTTTCCAACAGCTCTACACTATGGAGAGAGTGTAGTGGTTCTGTAAGTGGGTTCTGCTACCACCATGATGGAAAGTGTGTTCATGTTCAATTTTGCAAGATAAGTACAATTTGTTTTCTGAGGGGATAACAATTTGTACCTCTAGCAGTGCAGGAGTTCCAGTTGCTCCGTATCTTTGTCTATATCTTTGATATTGGGCAAGCCACTTCAAATGATTGTACAGATTACCAGTTTGTAAATTATTTTTGAAAATGTGAATTCCTGGAAAGCTTTTCTTAAATCGGTTAACCACTTTATGATGAAGTAAATGAATCATAAATTTAATATTCTATTAAGGCCAGGTATGTAGTGTCCAGACTTTATTCTCTACAGCCCAGCCATCTTTCCTGAGGTTTTCGTCATTTTAGATGTATTCTGTGAAAGCTTTTTCACTGTTTCTTTTTCCACATGTAGATTTCAATGCTTACCATAGTGTTTGTAAATTACTGGCAATTAATAACTATCCTTTGAATGAATAAATACATTAGTTTGTAGGAAGCAATCACCATGCAAAGCTTCATCATATACTTGTATTATTTATTTCAGGTTGGACTCATCGCTTTGTAAAAAGGACTTGAATATCAACCTTTTTTCCTTTTTTTTTTTTTTTGGGGGGGGGGCAATTACCTAATGATATAAATGGCCAATTTTCCTGTCCTTGGAAGTGAAAAGCAGAAGTTAATTTGTGCCAGACTGTGTTGCTTCGTGTTTAATCACCATAGTTATCTATTGTGAGCAAGAAATAACTTGTGTAACTTTCTCTAACTGCCATGTTTCCACTCTTACCTGGAAATTAATCACTATGTGGACCACAGAGACTTGTTCAAACAGCACTTGTTCACCGTGAAACTTACAAACCATGTGCTGCAAACATCCTTTCTTTGAGAAGTTAGGAGCAGGAACTGCAAAGTTCATGGAAACGTGACATGCCCTTTAACCACAGAGTGTGAGAGTCGAAGATTAGTTTAAATTTTATTTTTTCAGGTTTATTACTTTTAGAATAAAGGTGCATAGGAAGAAGGAAGTTACGAAATACAAGTTAGCATGCAACAGTGACTCTTTTTTGCCTTTTCTTATTAAAGCTTTTCATAGACTATGAATAGTAGATGATTACAAATAGATACTTTGATTTGCTATAGAAATTGAACAACTCCATTTGTTAGGGAACAGAAATTAACTTTGTTTTTTCCAGACTAATTTCGCATTTCTTTTTATGTTAAAAATTGAATAACTTTTCCTTCCTTGTAATGCCAAGTGTAATAAAAGAGAGATTTGGATTGCTCAACGCTGAGACATACTCCCTAGTCCATTAATCACATCTTCTAGAGAAGTGAGTTGTGCACTGTTTAATGCTGAGATCGCATTATCTCCTCAGGTCAGTTTGTTCAGCTTGCAAGGCCAAGGGTTCGCACATCATTAGGCAGTTTCACTCACCCAGTTGCAAAACTGACCCGAAGCCTGAGATGGATAGTGCTTGAAGGGGAGTGGCTGATGTATCCACTCTCCCAGGGCAAAGGGCAGAGAGAGGGCAAGAGAGGGCACCACAAGGGGCATTTTAAGGAGCAGCGAGAAGTTCTGTCTAAAGAAATTCTGGGAACAAGACTCCAGCTTCCTAGGGCGATAGATTTGAGCATTTTAGTAGGAATGAGTAGATGCTCTACTATTAAAGGCAGTACTTTATTTTTTATTGTTTAAAGTATTACATGTCTCCTTTTTCCCCCGATTGACAACACCCCCCCCCCCCCCCCCCACCCCCCCACCCCCGCCACCACCACTCACATCCCCAAGGGCAAGCCCCCACGGCCCCAGTGTCTGAGTCAAGGGGTTATGCTAATACGCATGCATACAAGTCCTTTGGTTTATCTCTAACCCCCCGCCCCTCCCGCATAAAGGCAGTACTTTAGAAATAAATGCAGGGGCTTCTTTGAGATGTGCTGGCTTAGAGTCAGGGAGAGCTAAAACTGAAGACATGTGGTGTGAATAAACAGGAATTAATTTCTCTCAGCCAATTCCTGGTGAAGGGATTGACTTGTGTCCTCATATAAGGGGGGTGAGGGGGAAGCCTTTAATATTTGATCCACTACGTGGGTGGGGAGTCCACCATACACAGTGCAGATACCTAATGCTTCCTAAGCAAGGGAGTCTGGAAAGCGTTCCCCCTGGGGCATCCTCCTGCCTCGCCGGGGCAGAGACAGGCCTCCCACAGATGCAGGTCTCCGTTTTGGTTAGAGACAGGAGCATGGTGGAGGGAGTGGTGAAAGCCGTTACCAGTGGTGACGGAGAGTCTTAGGTAGCTCTGCATGAAGGAGACTAATGCCAACTATACCAGTAAAATTGCCCTAGGGAGGGTAGTGGGGGTGACAAAAGGTATGTCTGTCGGTAGGGACCCGTTGTAAACTTCAAGCTAGAGCAGCAAGACGTTTTCCTGCGTGCAGGCTGAACACTGGTGTGATGTGCCCTGCTTGGTCCAGAGTTCTCTGTCTGAGTCTTCCGTAATCTACGGGGACTTGAATGTGAGACATGCTGGAATATCACTGCTGGCTAGCAGGAAGAGAGGCCAGGTCAGAAATGGGGACGGGACAAAGAATGACTTGGGGTACTCTACGGGTCCCTTTTCATTGGACTACTGCATGCCAGCATGACTGGAGGAGCCCGGGACTGAACAGCCGAGGGGGAAACTTCCCCCTCTTCCAGTTTTTAGGGAGACATGTCCCAAAAAATACTCCAGGAAAATGGATACTCAAGGTTAACCTGTCATAATTGGGTAATTCCAGCACCTGGCCCTACTCTTTCTGGAAAGGTCTGAATTGTTTCCATATTGAAGAAGGTACAGGGTGAATGAGTGTATACAGGTACTTGAGAAAACTTTTTTCTACTCATAGGCCATGAAACAGTTTTATTAAAACTACTAGAGGCCCGGTGCACGAAATTCGTGCACGGAGGGGGGTTGTCCCTCAGTCCAGCCTGTACCCTCTCCAATCTCGGACCCCTCAAAGGATGTCCGACTGCCCGTTTAGGCCCGATCCCAGGGATCGGGCCTAAACGGGCAGTCGGACACATCCCTCTCATAATCCAGGACTGCTGGATCCCAACTGCTTGCCTGCCTGCCTTCCTGATTGCCCTTAACCACTTCTGCCTGCCAGCCTGATCACCCCCTAACCACTCCCATGCCAGCCTGTTTGCCCCCAACTTCCCTCTTCTGCTGGCCTGGTCACCCCTAACTTCCCTCTCCTGCAGGGTTGATCACCTCCAACTGCCCTTCCTTGCAGGCCTGATCCCTCTCAACTGCCCTTTCTTGCAAGCCTGGTCCCTCTCAACTGCCCTCCCTTGAAGGCAGGGTGCCTCCCAACTGCCCTCCCTTGCAGGCCGGGTGCCTCCCAACTGCCCTCTCCTGCTGGCTATCTTGTGGTGGCCATCTTGTGTCCACATGGAGGCAGGATCTTTGACCACATGGGGGCAGCTATATTGTGTGTTGCAGTGATGATCAATCTGCATAGTTCTCTTTTATTAGATAGGATAGAGGCCTGGTACAGGGGTGGGGGCCAGATGGTTTGCCCTGAAGGGTGTCCCTGATCAGGGTGGGGTTCCCTTGGGGTGTGGGGCGGCCTGAGCGAGGGGCCTGTGGTGGTTTGAAGGCCGGCCACGCCCCCTGGGATGCAAGTGGAGACCCTGGTATCTGGAATTTATTTTCCTTCTACAACTGAAACTTTGTAGCCTGGAGCAGAGCCAAGCCTGGGGCTCCCTCCGAGGCTCGAATCCATTTGTGTTGGGGTTATAATTGAAACTTTGTTGCCTTAAGCGGGTGGGCCCGGCCAGGGTGTGCGGAAAGCTTTGCTACCCCTGTTGCTGGTGGCAACCCTGGCCTGCTCTCTCAAGCTCCATTCTGCCGCCATTTGTTTGAATTTGTTTACCTTCTATAATTGAAACTTTGTAGCTTGAGTGGAGGCTTAGGCCTGCAACGGCTGGCAGAAAGCTTGGCTTCCTCTGTTACCTAGGCAACCTTGCTCTCTGTGGCTGTAGCCATCTTGGTTTGGGTTAATTTGCATACTCGCTCTGATTGGATGGTGGGCATGGCTTGTGGGCGTGGCTTCTGGGTGTGTTGGAGGTATGGTCAATTTGCATATTTGTCTATTATTAGATTAGATTCACATCTATAAAATCAATTCAAAGAGTGTGTTGAAATCAGTTATGTTGGTCAGATTACATCGTTTTCTACTTCTGTCTAAATTGAGAAGTACTGCTCCTTGACTCCATGGGTGGTATGGCACTGAGTATTTTTTCCTAAGCTACTGGTACCCCTTTGCACAGCATCCTGACAGATATTTTCCCACCATCCTATAGGTACACATTTATTACCTTCATGATATAAGGCAAACTCGCCTACTTTTTGTTTCTTTAATTTTTGTTTTCAGGTATTTAACAGTAAAATTTGTATACAATAAAATGCACAACACTTTAAAGTATAATACAATGAATTTTGATAATTCTGCTCAACCTATCAAAATAAAGAAAAATAGTTTCATCATCCTAAAATGTTCCTTCACAGAACTTTCCACACAATTACATCCCCCCTAGAGATACCACATTTCTGATACTTTTCCCTCTAGTTTACTTTGCTTAATCGGAACTTAATGAAATGGTACCATCCAATATGTACTCTTTTGTATCCAGCTTCGTTCAATTAACATAACACCTGTGAGATAGTATCCAGTAGTCCTTTATTATTATTGTTGTTACTATTATTGATTCCTTTTTAGAGAGAGAGAGAGAGAGAGAGAGAGAGAGAAACATTGATGTGAGAAACATTGATCAGGGATCAAACCAGCAACCAGCAACCTGGGGATGTACCCTGACTGGGAATTGAACCTACCACCCTTTGGTGCACGGAATGACGCTCCAACTAACTGAGCCACAGGGCCAAGGACGTCCTTTCTATTTTATTGCTGAGTAATATTCCATCATATGAATATTACACAATTTATTTAGATTTTTTTTCCAATGTTTGACTATGATGAGTAGTACACATTTTATAAGGATGTGCTTTATTTCTCTTGGGAAAACACAAAGAATGGAATAGCTGGGTCACTAGTGAATGTTTAACATTATCCAAAACTGCCAAACAGTTCTCCAAAGTGGTTTTTATCATTTTACACATCCACTAGCAATGTATAGAAGTTCTAGTTTCTTCACACTTTTAGGGTTGTCACCCTTTTACATTTAATCATTCTTTTTAAAAAAATATATTTTATTGATTTTTTTCAGAGAGGAAGGGAGAGGGATAGAGAGTTAGAAACATCGATGAGAGAGAAACATCGACCACCTTCCTCCTGCACACCCCCTACTGGGGATGTGCCCGCAACCAAGTTACATGCCCTTGACTGGAATCGAACCTGGGACCTCTCAGTCCGAAGGCCGACACTCTATCCATTGAGCCAAACCAGTCAGGGCTACATTTAATCATTCTAATAGTAATATCTCACTGTGCCTTTAATTGGCATTTCCCTAATGATTAATGCCATCGAGCAACTTTTTAAGGTTTTTTCCCTCCCATCTTTTTTGTGAAGTGTTTTGCTTGCTTTTTAATTGAGTGGTTAGTCTTCTTATTGCTAGGTTGCAGGGATTCCTCATAAGCTCTAGATATAACTCCACTGCTGGATAAAAGCTGTGCAAATATTTTCTCAGTCTATGGCTTACATTTCAGTTTCTTAATAGAGTTGTCAGGAGAGGGGCGAATTCCCCCTCTACCCTTCTTTAGCAGGACTAATAATAAAAATAAAATTGACACGAGACTAGATTAACAGGAGAAAAACCAATTTAGTATGTACGCATGGGAGAACCACAATATGATGTTCAGATCATAAATACAGGGCTCAGAGAAATGATCAAACCAGGCACCTTTTATACTTCCAGATAAAGAAATAATAAATTGATGAGAAACTGACAGGGACAAAGAAAGTTAGTACTCACGAGAAAGGAATCTAAGTAAGGTTTGGGTATTTGTTAGGGAAGAACCTACCCACAGTAAATTAGAAAAGAGGCAATAAGGTTGATTACACAGAATTCTGGGCACTGAATTGTTTGGGTCTAGTGACAAGGTGTGTCTTCCAGGTGCCAGGAGGATACCTTTCATGAGGCAAGAGAGAATCAAGATACCCTTTGGGCACTGGCTGTTGTTAAGTAACTTTAATTCAAAGTAATCAATTCACCATTACGAGATATTTTGGGACAGACTATCTTGGGCTCCAACAGTTTTCTGGTGAGTAAAACTTTTAATGTTAATTAAGTCCAATTTATCAGTTTTTTAAATGTTTTTTCCCCCTATAATTCTGGACTGAAAACATATTTTACATACCCCAGATGGCAATGATCATCTATATTTTGTTGAGAATATTTCTCGCTATTCCTTCTTTAGTGAGTTTTGGTAAGTGGTGTTTTTCCAGAAATTTGTCTATTTTATACAAGTTGTTAAATATATCGGCAAGAAGTTGTTTATAATAATTTCTTATTATTCATGTAATTTCTGCGGGATCTCCTCTTTCATTCTGATATTGGCTAGTTGTGATTGTTGTCTGTCTTCTTAAATCAGTCTAACTGTGGATTTATCAGTTTCATAAGTATTCTGAAAGAATTCATTTTTAGCTTTGTTAATTTTTTCCATTGTTTCTCTGTTTTCTACTTAATTGATTTCTGTCTTTATATTTGTTATTTCCATTTTTACTTACTTTGGATTTACTTGGTTCACTTTTTTAAGCTTCTCATTATGTAAATTTAAATAGTTGATCTTAAGCCTTCCTGCTTTCCTAATATAAGTAGTTAAAGATGTAAATGTCTAAGTTGTGCATTAGCTGTATTTCATCAGTTTTGATTTGTTTTAAATATTTCCTAGTTTTCCTTGACATTATTTCTTTGACCCATGGATTACTTAGAAGTGCACTGTTTAAATTTCGGATAATCAGTCTTTCTAGATATCTTATTATTATCGATTTCCAATTTAATTTTTCTTTATCTGATCATATACTCTGTGATATTTCAATGTTTATATTTATTAAGACTTGTTTTATGATACAACCTATAGTAAATGTTCCAAAACATTTTAAAATAAGTGTTATTTCACAGTTTTTAGGTGTAATGTCCCATAAAAGTCAGTTAGGTCATGGTCCTGGGTAATGTTGTTAACATCTGCATCCTTTCTAAATTTTGTGTCCTTGCTCTATCAATTACAGTGAAAGGGCCAGAATGTTTAACTATTATTGTGGATTTGCCTATTTCTCTCTTCACTTTTGTCAGTTTTTGTTTCATGCATTTTGAAACTCTTATTTGATGCATATATATTTATAATTGTTTTGCATTACTGATCAATAAATCTTTCTCACTGTAAAATACATTTCTTAACATGAAAATTCTTTCTGATATTAAAATAACCACTCCAGCTTTCTTATACATACTGATTGCTTTCATGACCTATTTTCCTTTTATTTCTATCTCTGACTTTTTATTTATAGTACCTGTCTTGTAGACTCCATATAATGGGATCTTGCTATTTTATCCAATCTAAAATTATTTCCTATAATGTAATTATTTTTCCAAACAATTACTTATTTGTTTTATAGACAAGATTAACTATTTGTTTGTAAGAAAACTTTTGGATTTAATAAAAAATGGCAATAACTGATACATTAATTTAAAATATGTATTGATATAGTTGGATGGAGGCTTACCACTTGCTATTTTTTTCTGTCTCTTTTCTTTATCATTCCCTTTTCCCCTTTTCCTGCCTTATTTTTGAGTTAATGAAATACATATTAGCATTTTATTTTTCTCTTATCTTTTATAGCTATTATCCTTAGGTTATTTTTCTATTGGTTGGCTCAGGGGTTACATTATATATTCTTAATTTTTACCACCTACTCAGGGTTAATTTTGCACTACTTCATACAAAATATAAAAATCTTACAAAAATATATTTTTTAGTTCTGCAACTCATATATTTTATGCTATTTTTGTCATTTATTGCATCTACATATATTTTGAACTACATAGTAATTTACATTTTTTTAATATAAGAGAAAATGTTATCTTTGATGTTAATCATGTGTTTATAATTTCTGGAGCTCTTCAACGATTTGAGGACAATCACATCCCTTCTGCCTAAAGAACTCAAATGGATTGAGACACCCTTTGTCCACAAGCAAGGAACCAGTGAAGTATCTCTTAGGACTGTACCATCACAGGTAAGGAAAAGAGTTTTGGTGTGTTTTTTTTTTTAACATATTTTTATTGATTTCAGAGAGGAAGGGAGAGGGAGAGAGAGAGAGAGAGAAACATCAATGATGAGAGAGAACCATTGATTGGCTGCCTCCCACACTGGGGATCGAGCTTGCAACCCAGGCATGTGCCCTTGACCAGAATTGAACCTGGGACCCCTCAGTCTGCAGGCCAACATTCTATCCATTAAGCCAAACTGGCTAGGGCTGGAAAACAGTTTTAAATTATGTCACCTTTTTATAGAAAGTAGATGAAGAGTTGGAACCAAAGTGAAAGACCAAATGATATGGAAAAAGAGAGAGAGAGAGAGAGAGAGAGAGAGAGAGAAGCAATGCAAATTAAAAAGAGGAACTAGAGCAGTCCACATATATTTCTTATCTAAATTTTTCATTTGCATCCACAATTGGTCAAATGCAGCTTCCTATGCCACTCTGGTGACTGAACTAACTCACAGACTATGTCAAAGGAAGAAAATAACAAAAAAAAATGTAGCTTCTACAAAGTTATCTCTGTGTAGCATATTTGTACTCTTGATTATAGGGTGGAATACAAATAATTGAGTGATCCACTCTTGGATCTAACAAGTTATCAGTTTTCTTTGATGTATAACCAGAGTTGTTTTCTGCCCAAAGACAGATATTTATCAGTTATTTGCACTGATAATAGTTAAAACATATTAATATATATTTATATTTATATTTATAACTCCTTGTCTTGCTTGCTATTGGGTAATAAATAACATTGAACAATTTGAGAACTGTATACTTTGGGCAATGTAATCTATGACCTTTTCAAAGTACTTCAGCCTACCTTTCCTTAATGCATATTCCACATTATTTTGCGTTTTATGTAAAAATTCAGAAAAATATACTGGTTGAATCTTGAGCCAGTGTATTTCCCCCCATCAAATCTGATATTTCATTTGATTTTTTAAAATTTTTAATTGTTATAATTCCTCCATTTCTTGGAAACATGAGTCTGAGACCACAGTATAGTTAAGATTCTCTTTCCTAAACCTGATTTTCAATTTGGAAAAGGAATTTTATTGACCTTTATTGGGAACACAGATGCTAAATTGCCAAATGTCTTAGATCTAGATAGATGTAACTTTAATCACCTCTCCTGTTGGTTTGAACTTTGAATCTGTCAAGGTATTGATTTGGGTTTGTCAGCATGATTTTAAATAGTACCTAATGCTGTTTCTCCGAAATTTTCACCAAAGAAACACTCTTTTCCCCATTATTTTCTTTTTTCCATGAACGTGTGTTTTAAAATATATTTTTGATCCAACAAACCAGATTTGTTAGACAGTGGCTTGTGTTGCCTTATAATAGCTAACTGTAATTTTTGTTGATACTTTTAAGTAATGGAAAATAACTTGCAAGCACACACTTATTTCTTTTGGTTAAGTCAAATAATTCAGAGGCTCAGTGGGGATGTAGTAAGTAGAAGAGGTAGAATACAATGGTTTCCTTGATAACAACACCTACCTTATTAGAAACATGTATAAGAACTTCAATAAAGATATAGCACTAACACGGCCAGTAATTTCTGCTGATATCTGGAACAGAAAACTGGCTGCATGATATAATTACAAATAATATTATATGGTGACATTTTATTTAATATATATATATATATATTTTAAGGCAATCCACAAGGTCAAAGTAAATCTTACAGAATATTAAATATTTAATTGTAGCCAAATATTCTCAACATCATTGTTTCCCCAGATTTTCCCCTTCCTGTCATGTTAGTTGTTTCAGCTTTCATGGATCTGTCTTGATACAAAAATATTCTTCCTGTTTAGAGGTGATAGGATGTCACCTCTAAAGTGCTGTTATTTATAAAGATTAAACTTATACTCTATTATAGTTTGGTAAAATTATAAAGTTGTATTTTTTCTAGTGCATTTTTAATTAAGTTTATTGGGTTAGTGAGATTAAATAGGTTTCAAGTGTACAATGATTAATTTTTTTGGTTATACCATCTTGTATATTCTTAGCTCAACCACTGCCTATTATTTAACTTTGGGGAAATAACCAATTTGAAGTAATGGAGTTTTCTCTCTTGGCACCTTGGATTTTGAATATCTTTGAAAAAAAATCTTCCACTCAGACTGTACGGTTATATAAAATCTTTTTGTTGATTATGTTCACTTAGCTAACCAAGAGAAAATAAAATGGTTTGCTTGTTATGTCATTATCTCCAGAGTAAATTATGTGGATGCCAATAAACTCTCTAAGTTCATTGAAAGCAAGAAGGATTAGATTGCAGCATGCAAACAAATAATTTGCCATGATTGCTGCTTATTTTCAAGCACATCTTTGTATATAATTGGTTTCTTTTCCTTAAAAGTGGTCCAGTTTTGTGCTTCATAGTTTCACGTGTAAAATGGAAATATAATTTTCTAAAGTTGATTAACACAGCATACCAAGGAAACAGTAGCAGCATTATTTATTTTAATAGATAAGAAAGACTTATTGGGCAGGAGGAAATTTTTCTGTTTCCTTCCCTGAAACTTGCTTTCAAGCCAAACTTGTAAAGAAAGAAATAAAAGTCCAACAGCTGTATCTGGCAGTATTGGGAAAGCACAGGATGATAACCACAGAAAAGAAGAACAAAATTGTAATAACTGTTGTGTTTACCTTATAATAAAGTGCAAGAAAGTCTCCTGAAACATCCCAAAGGAGTAATAGCATGTCTTTGAACATACTCAAAGCACAGTCAACTCATCACAGAGATCCTCCTTTGGGATTTCTATAATGGCCATAATGACAAATCTGGTATGTTCACATAGAACCCTAAGATATAGCCAGGTGCCTTTATATTGAAGAAGAGCAGAATTTGCCACTCCAAAATATGCCTCTTTTGGATATTGATTATTTTAAGCTGGTTAATTTGTAGGCCCAGAAGGCTCAGGAAGAATTTTGTACCTTATTCCTAGCTATCTAAAATAATTTAAGGCAGAAGGCCTGTTCCATGTCGAATCTCAGAGGGAAGGTGGGATGGGTGGTATGGGTGGGAAGAGATCAATCGAAGAACTTGTATGACCATAGCTGGTTTGGCGCAGTGGATAGAGCATCAGCTTGCAGACTGAAAGGTCCTTCCTAGGTTTGATTTTGGTCAAGGGCACATGCCCAGGTGTGGGCTTGATCCCCAGTAGGGGGCGTGCAGGAGGCAGCCGATCAATGATTCTCTCTCATCATGGATGTTTCTCTCTCTCTCTTCCTCTCTGAAATCAATAAACATATGTTTTTTTAAAAAAGAAACTTGTATGCATATAGACATAGATAATAGGGTGGAGAAGGCCTAGAGTGGGGGTGGGGGTGGGCTGGAAGGAGTCAATGGGGGGAGGGGAAAGGGAACATATGAATACTTTCAACAATAAAGATTTTTTTTTTTTAAAGGCCTGTTCCAGGAAGGAGCTATCACCACAGATAACTATAGAAAATTCCTAAGTGTGGTAGACAGGAGGTTTGATCAAAGCCTTTTCTTTGATGCATTGTCTCTATATGCATCAATGTTTGGCCCAGCAAACATTGTTTACTAAACATGAACTCTTTTCATGTACCTGTAAATTAACTTAACTTCCATGTGAAGTCCCAGGCTCCTCACTCCTTATTAGTCCAGCATAACAAATATACCTAATTTGGCCTTAACCTTTCAAAATTCTTCATGCTTATGTAATCCCTTGTGTGTATGTATTAAAACTTGATTTTTCTCCTGTTAATTTGCCTTATGTCTTTTTAATTATTCAACCAGCCATATAAACCAAGAGGGGAAGGTGCAATTTTACAATATCATATCCCCCAAAGATTCTGTGCTTAACCTAACAAATGGAATTGGTTTTGCCATGTTGATTAAATTTTAAACTCAGTTCATTATAGATAGTTATGCTGAGTCAATTTAAAGGTTGAAGAAATACCTGGACGATCTAGAAATCTTCTTCCTATGCACTTTTTGCCTTTCAAAGACCAGGTCCCTTGGAATTATGTGAACCTGAATATAAGACGTCAGTTATCTGTTCAGCATGCACAGTCCTCCTAACCCAATAATGCAAAATATGTTAAAGACCAAATCAAATGCAAAATTTGGGATGAACTCAGGGCTAACGATAAAGCAAACAGTTGGGAAAAAAACTGAAAACATTGGGTTCATATATTCTCAAGGGCCAAAGACTCCAATTGAAGAAGAGAAATGCAAAATACAATAAGGAGTCATTATATTATTCTAATGAATTTTGATAATGATAAGAGTCAACTTAGCATCCACAAATCCTGAAAAAATAAAAATTACCCCACAAAACCATTCAAAAACCTCACTGAACACAAACCAAAATAATCTAAGCAAATAACTTGTAAATGATAATTACAGTGGAAATGACATGGTATTGCCAAAGAGAAAGGACAAATTGTTACATAATATCAGAAGGGAGTTCACCATGAAGACCTCCAGGATCACCATCCTCTGAAGGGGGTTGGTGGAGCTGTTTCTCATCCAACCTCTAAAAAGCAACATCATGATCTTTTGTATTTTTTGATGAAACAACAAAGCACTTTCCCCCCCCTCCCTCCCTCTCTCCCTCTCTCCTCTCTCTCTCTCTCTCTCTCTCTCTCTCTCTCTCTCTCTCTCCCTGCCCCGCTCCCACGATGCAACAGAACTGTATGCACATTTAGCCTTCCAACAATGATTAAAACTGACTGAGTCTGCTGACAAAGTTGAATATTTTTTCAGACAAAATCCATCCTAGATACTAAAGATTAGTTTGCTTAGAAGTTTCATTGCTGCATGTAGAAGCATGGCAAAGCTTCCCATGTGTAGACTCACAGAAAGGAAATGAGGTGAAACTTGGGAACATGACCTTAGTTTTCTGGTGAGATTTTAAATTTTAGTCTAATTAACATGAAATGAGGTCACCTTTTCCGAATTCCCAAAACATGTCTTGTGAATGGAGATGCTTGAGACGTACATAATTGCCCATGTTAAGTAAATTGCTCTGAGAGGGTATTAGGTACCTTAATCAGACTTAGAGGAAATATGCAAAATAATTATTTTTCCATCAGAAACTAGAGGTTATCCAAAGATGAATAGTTGAAATAGTTAGGTATCTGATTTTTATTCTCAATTTACCTTTGAAAGTAACACATTTAAGATAATTAGCTCATAAATTCTATAAATCACTTTCCTAGCAAACACATCACATCTATGCTTATAATATTTCAAAACAAATTTTTTTAAAAAATATTTTTTATTGATTTCAGAGATGAAGGAGAGGGAGAGAGAGATATATAGAAATGTCAATGACGAGAGAGCATCATTGATCGGCTGCCTCCTCCATGCCCCCACTGGGGATCTAGCCCCAAACCTGGGCATGTGCCCTGACAGGGAATGGAAATGTGACCTCCTGGTTCAAAGGTCGATGCTCAACCACTAGGCCATGTTGGCCGGGCTTTCAAAACAAAATTAATGGAGGTTTGACTTCTAGCTATTTTTAAACTGCTTAATCACTTTGAATTACTTGAATAAAATAAGCTAAATGGATGTTAGCAAATAATAAGAAATAAGTTCTGATTTGCTTGTTATACATGTAAATCCCTGATGGAGTCACAGAAATAAAATGGAATTTTTGCTTTGGGTGATTTCTTATGCCAACCATTGTTACCAGTGAGTATTTGATGAGAATTGAGAGAGACTCGATGCAACAACTCTTCCTTCTAGAGCGGAGGATTTGGTGAGATTAGGGCAAGCCAATCCTCCTGTGTACACACATAGGCAATGTATCTTGTCCATGGCAACCTGGAAATCCTTCACTTGGCTTGTTGCCTTTCCTGACCCCATGTTTACAATGGCATCTTAGGAAATACAGAGTAGTCTAAGTTCCAGAAAAAAATATCAAAACTACATAAACTATTTTTATAATGCTAAAGTAAAGAAAACTCTTGTACTTTTTATGAAAAAATTAAGGTATGAAGATAATCAAATTGAATAATTTTGGACAAAAATGCATTTGGGGAAGGAAGTCACCCAAGTCAATATTTTGTAGTCATTACAGAAACCAGATGTTTGCCCAATAATTCCTTTAATTTGGGCAAAGACACTCTACAAATGATAAGGGATAGTTTAGAGAAAAGGTTAATCCACCACAATAGATTCCTACAAGTGAGGTAAATATAACCTTAGTAAGGCCCATCACAGTTTTTGGTGAATCCTTTGAGTAACTTTTTGAGGGTTGCTATTTAAAAACTATTTTCCTACCTGAATGTCTCAGATCCTATCCCTCATATAATTAGGTTGGAAGGAGCTTACCACCAGAAGAGAAAGGCATTAATATTTTTTAAAGAATTAACTACTATAAGAAGGATATCACGTAGGACATATATTCAGGATTGTAAGAGAAAAGGACAAGAGATTTTGAACATGGAGACAGAAAGAATAGAAACTTTCATATGTCTAGAGGAAGGTGGGTCAGTAGAAAGACACAGAATGAATTTTTAGGACCACAATACCCACATCATAAAGGAATCTGAACACATATGGGAAGGAGAGGTACAGGAGTGTGGGAGAAGGATAAATTTGAATTGTCAAATTTCGGCTTGGGGGTGGTCTCTGTTGAACAGTCATGAGGGGAATGGAAAGTTTGACAGGAAAATAACAGCTGTTAGAATTTGTCATTCATAGAGCTGAGAGTGGGTTTCTGAAGATTCCCGTAAGCATAAAATCACACGCAATATTGGCAGATCCTGTTGCCAAATAAAAAGTCTGACAGGCAGAATTTCACATCTGTCAGTCTCTGGATGACCACATTTCCTCCTACGAAGAACAGGAAGCGTGCCTGGGTGAGAGAATGGGAATGGAAGGTGTCCATTAAAACGGATAACATTCTGTCGCTGGGTGTTGCCCTTCCTACTGACAACTATTAATCAGGTTGTTGCTTTGTCCTGGATTGTGGTGTCAGGACATCAGACTTCCCTTCAATCTTGAAGAGAAGCATCATGGTATTTTCTTGGTTGGTCTGTTTCCTTTGCTGTGGGCTTTAACAGTGTTAATATTATTACTCTGTTCATTTGCTTAAGTTCTCACCTTCCTGCGAGAGATAGGCACTGAAACAGTGTTCCTGAGAGATCTTTGCAACGATATGGCTTTGGTACTATGAATTGGGAGCTGCTCATTCCAGAGGGTAACTTCCCATTGGCAAAACCAGCCACCTCCTAGGCAGAGGACCTGGGGCTAGACAAAAGCCACTAAAGAGGACATTGGTGTCTAACTTTTTGAAAAGCCTAGGAGATAATCATTATGTTCTGCCCAGAGCACATTTTTCACTATAAAGAGTAATACTTAATAAACATTCTGCTCTTATAATGCTTATAGAATTTTATAGCAGAAAGAGAACATGAATACTATGTAATCCAATGGTTTCCCAATTATAGGAGTTGAATTCCTTTTTCTAAAATGAAACCTTAGATGGGACTCTTTTGTCTCTTTCTGACCTAGTGCCATGGTCATTTAGAGAAGGAAGAGAGATTTATTTTATGTTTCATCTCTCAACAAACTTTCTATGACATCTGGTACCTTTTCCTAAAAGAGTTCCTCTATTTTCCATTTTATCTGGGAGTTCCATCTCACATTTCTTCACAAAAAATCTTTTCTTTAAAATCCCAAGACCATGGGTGATGTCCTTCTAATAGATTCTTTTGGCAGCTTTCAAACAGGGAGAGCATTCTTGATGAACAATCTTATTAGCAATTCCCATGAACCTCCTTTCCCTAAGCCTAAATAAGTTATTTCCCAGATCTTAGGGTTCCTATCTTATTTAAAGGGATACTTTTTAAAAGGCCCCAAAATGACATATAGATTAAGGAAAAAAATCCAATTTTTTTTCATTATCCAACAGTATAGAATGATATAGACACAAAGCTGTGTTCTTCCTTAAATAATATAGCTCAGAAAATGATCAACTCTCCAAAACATATGATATTATCCATATACAAAAATACCCAAATTGGAATATTTATCTAACAATCTGAGCATTGTGTAAATGAGAAACTATATTTTTGTTGTTTCTGGTGTGTGCGTATGTGTCTTACTAACACATGGTTATATTTTCTACCATCTCAATCCATAATAGAAATTCATCTTAGAAGGGAACAGTGAGGGAAATATATATTTTGCAAAGGTGTCCACCTGAAGCTAATAAGAAGAGTCTAAAACTTTGAATATTTAATACTGTCCTCGAGTTAAATAATGACAAACTATGAGATAAAGATTTATTTTCTTGTTTCTTTTCTCTCTCTCTCTCCTTTCTTGCTCTACTTTTTTAATCCCATAAACTAATTATTATTTTTGCCTTGTTGTGGTTTTTTATATTGTCCAGAGCTGCCATTTAGCCACCTATATATATATGACTCCTATGGAGCAAATAGAATGTTTTCTTGTTTTTTGTGACTGACAGGAGCAGAACAAGAAAGTAATTCCAGCACAAATATTTGGTTGTCTAGGAGAGTTTTCCATAAAACAAAAATAAGAAAGAAAACAGTAAAATAAAAACTTTGCTCTCAGGGACAGCTGTCTGGCAAACTTTCTTGCATTTGCAGAGTAATTCCTGAAATGGCAATCCCTGGAGAAGCTATTCCCCTGGTTTGCATGACTTACCAGGTCAAAATGGAGTTTTCTCTCATACTTGCTTGGCTCTTTCCAAATATCTAGTAGTCATCCCCCAGTCAGTGTTCATTCTAATTGGCAGAGGCTTCAGTATTCAGGCAAAAAAGATTATCACACATCACAGTTCTTAGTTAGTCTTCCCACACTTGACAAGCTAGGCTGTACAATATTCAGAGCAAAATCCCCAGTGCTAAAATTGGTATAAGATCGTCATAGCCTCATAGTGCTCTTTCCCTCAAGTAAAGCAAATTAATTTTATGGTTGAATTAATACCATGCCCATACATAAAAAATAAAAAGGGGAAAATTGAATTCTCAAAATCATTATTTCCAAAACTTATCTGAAAATTATGATGCATTGAATGAAGTGCAACAGGGATAACAGGAGATACAATGCAACCTTGAATTTAAGTAAATACAGAAGGTAGTGATAATGCATTTACCATGGTGTGATGGGAAAGAAATATATTTTTCTCCTCTTGGACTATATCCCTTCGTTGGAGTGCGCTGACTTGCTTGGGTGATGTTTAGGGTAGTTGGAATCTCAGAATAACTTGGGTGAATGTTCAAGCCAAAATAAACTTGCATTGTTATTCAAGCTCTTGGTTTTTCAGGATCATTAACTCAGTAGGGATGATGGAGAGCTGCAGATCTCTGATGTGAACACCAACCATAGTATTCTTTGGGGGTTTATTTCTTATACTTGTCTTTGAGATATCTGCCATCCTTTCATAAATGGGAGTTTTGATGATTAGCATTGTAGATGTCATGAATCTGGCGGGGGTGGGGGGGGACAGGAGGGAGGAGATGTTTCCAAGGAAGGAGGACTAGAGCTAGGAATTTCAGTTCTGAGAAGAAAGTATTTCCACTAAGCTTGAAGTACTAAAACGTGAGAGGTCAGAGTTCTCTATGCTGAATAGGTGCAGAGTTGAAACCTGTAGGATTCAGGATTCATTTGGTTTTAAGGGAGATTTAAAAAAACTACTGCTTGTTTTTAGTTGATTTAAAACAAGTTACTTATTCATTTATCAAGCTTCAGTTGAGCTGGAGTGTGTCTTCAAAGATAAAGGACTGGGAATCCTAATCCCTAAACTACCTTTTGCATCCAATGAGCTCTTCAAGCAATCTAAGGACAGAATTTTTAATAGTAGCTTAATGTTAATTGGTCAAGTTATTTGATTTTTCCAATAACGTACTTCATATTTGCTTACAGGGATGTTCCTGCCCTGCTGCTTCTTTCATCATTACCTGCTGTTGCACAACTACTAGGGCTGTAGTGGTTTGTGTCCCGTGAACAAACTGAACGAGCCTTCTCCTTCTGTGCCTTCAGGCAAGCCATCTCTTCACTGCAGTCACTTATCTCTCTCTCTCTTTCTCTCTCTCTCTCCCTCTTTCTTGTTCTCTCTCTGCTATTACTACTAAATAAAAGTTAAACTTTAAGGAACTTCCTATGACATGATCATGGTAGCAGTGGTTTTTTAAATTTCCCTGAAACTCCTCCTTAAAACCAAACTGGTTAGCCATAAGAGTAGAAAGAAAAAAGGAAAAAAAAAACTCACATGACATTTTCCAACAAATTTTATATCACAATCCACAATCAATCATGTCAGCTAATGTGGGAACACTAGAGTCTTTGCAACAAAGTCAGGGATAATACGAGGACACCCAGTACCAGCCCCTCTGTTGACATGGCATTGAAGATATTAGCCCATGCAACTAGAGAAAAACAATTAGAAACCAAAGGGAGGAAACAAAATGTAAAACTAGCATCATTGGTGGGTGATATGACATGATAGAATTTGTGAAAAAAAAAAATCTAAGAAAATTTAGTTAAGGAGAAGGATAAAAATTATCATATAGAAATTAATAGTCTTCATGGATACAAATAATCTGTTGGAAATATAAGAAAATGCCCATTTATAGTAGCAAAAAAATATTAAAAATACCTAGATAAGGCCATAACTTAAAATATCTTAAACAAAGGCTTAACTTTAAAACATTACTAAAATTATAAACTTCATTTGAACAAGAGTTTGAATTAAGACTCAACATCATTAATGTATCAAGTCAATATTAATTTATAAGTTAATATACTTCTAATACAATTCCAAAAATGTTTTAAACCAGATATGATTATTAAATTGATATGGAAAATATAAACAAGCAAGAGTAGCCAAGAAAACAGCAATTCATGGTAAAAATTATCAGCAAACTAAGATAGAAACTTCCTTGAGGGAGGGAACTCTAAGCATAACATCATGCTTAATGTTCAAATATTGAAAGTCTTCCAACTAATATGAAGACCTAGATAAGGATGCTTATTCTCATAAATTCTATTCAGCATTGTACTGGAAATCCCAGCCACTGTAATAAGGCATAGAGAAGAAATAAAAGGCATACTGACTAAAAACAAAGAATTAAAAATGTTCCTATATTCTGAGGCAAGATTGTTTATTAAAAAAACAAAACACACACACACAAAAAAAACAGTAGCCAGAGAACCTTTGGAAAGAAATAAGCAAGTCAGTGAAGTTGCTTCTATAATTTAAAATGTGTGCTGATCCATGAAGCGACAGATCAATGGAATTAGAAATTCCAAAAAGAGACCCAAGTATATGCAGAAAGTAATGTATGATATAAACAAGCTTCTCAAATCCCCGAGGGGAAGACGGACTTTTTATTTAGAGGCACCTCTCAGTTTGCACAGTAAAGTCATGCTTTGTGGTACAGTGATGTGAAACGTAACTATGCTAGCCGATATCAGGTAAAGCAATCCTAATAGTGAGTGAAAAAAATTATACTTGTCCTGTGGTCTTTTAACATTTATTGTCAAAGTACTGGACATTCCTTTAATATGGATTATGAATGTCTAGGGGAATTAAAAATAATAAAAGGGATATTTATTTCATACACTCTAATCCAAAACATAAGAAACACTGAGAATGAGAGTATCTCCTTTCTTCATAAAAATGTATCAAGAGTACTTTTAACAGGGCTACGCTTCTTCTCACCATTGTAGAACTTATGAAACAGGGAATGTGTCTTTTTTGAGGCCCTGGAAAATTTTCCGAATCCTAAGTTTGAATCAGCTTCCAAAATTTTGTCCTTTGTACTTTCAACGCTATGAGATGCCCTTGAGAGTGCCAATGTGCTCTTTTTCTTTGGCTGGCATCACTTTCTCGGGGACATCCTCATCTTTTTTGTCGCTACTACATTCCATATTTATGTTATCAAGTAATTTTGGCTGCACATAGAGTCTTTCAAATGGTGGAGTGTCACCATTCCCACAGTCAGCTACTTTTCTTTTTTTTAGTAATTCCATTTATGCTTGATTCAAATCTACGTACAGCATTATTTCGTTACCACACTTTTATCTTTGCTGAGCAATTCTCTCTCAATTATCTACTTTTGTAAAATGTCACATGGATTTGTCACTGGGAGATAAAAATACAAGACAACTACATGCTTTACTGTCTGTGCCTGAACGCAATCACGGATGTACAGTGACCAATTACCAACAGCCTTTGAAAGAAGTAACATGATCTGTCACTGATCAAGATGTATATCTGCTGTTTATGTGGTGATTTATAAACTGAAGAGCCAGCAGCAAAGTTTGTACTGTCTATAATTATTCACAGATAATATACTGTGGTAACTGAATTTGAACTATGTTATTGAGAGACAATACTATTTAACTAAACCACAGTAACTAAAATCCATGCATATTTGAACCACGAACACTGGGATTGCTTGTCATTGTTGTTTGTAAACTGATTAGCCATTTGAGAAAAGATAAAAATCATGTTTGTACCTCACTACCAAACTAGGAGGATAAACTCCATAATAGATCACAGTTCAAAACATTAATTTAAAAAAAAACGCATTAACTAGCAGATACTATAGACTCCCTTAGAGCTAGACTTCTGTAGTGAATTGGTATGGCAGTTAGGTGAGTTCGCATGGGATTTGTATGAAAGCAGTGGTAATGAATCTGTGTTCATTTTCCTCATATTTTGACTGCCTTTTTATTGTTAAGTAAAATTCTGGAGATGTGAGGTTTATATACAATATTGATTAGTCTTTAGCTTCTTGATGAAAAGAGGCTGTTTTGGTGGAAAAGGCAGCGAGCTCCCATATGCCCATGGCCATTTACCAAATGTGTGGCTGGTGAAAGGCTCCTGTGCTAGGAATAGCAGGTAAACTTTATGGACCACTTCGCCTGCTTTGTGTCTTCAAGAGTTACAGTTGCTGACTCCCCCTCCCCAATCCCTCAATTCCAGCTACAGCAGTACAGCCTTGGTAGGGAGGTCAGTGGCAGCTTTGAAGGTAAAACTCCATCTGGTGGGACAATACCAGAGTATTCTTGGGATGATTCCTGGAGATTCCAGCCTCCAGCTCATTTTTTTCACTTTCCACCCAAACCCCCCGTTTTGTCAATTTTGTTATTTTTTCAAAAAAACTAACTTGTAGTTTTACTGATTTTCTCTATTTGTTTCTATTATTTATGTCATTTAAATCCACTCTTATCTTTTTTTTTCCCTTGTGTTTGCTTTGGATTTAGGTGTTTATTTTTTCTTTTTAGTTTCTTAAAATGGAAGTTTAGATAATTACTTTAACAATTTTTTTTAATACAGTAGTTTTTATACCTATATCACAGTTAGCACTTGCAATTAATCTAAAGCGTTCTCCTGAAATTCAAGGTTTGAGAAGCCTGTTTATTGTTAAAATAGTGACAACTATTATTTTCTCTGGACTAAGAGCATTCTCCCCCTAGGTCATTTAATCCTATCAACTGTGGACCATTATTAAATCTAATTTTTACAAAAGATGAAATTCAGACTTATAGAAATAAAATTATTTTCCAAGGGTTTTACAGCTCCTGTAAGCCAAGACAATATTCAAAACCAGAGTTCCTGAGCCTATTTTTTTAAATTCCTAAGCTCAGAGTTTTCCTAACCTCCCCTCTGTTATCCCTTAATTCTTTGTTCCATGCTACATACAGATTAGGAGTCTCACTAAGAAGAGGGCAATAAAAAAGGAAGGAGAATTCTTTTTCTAGTCAGAGGAAGAAAGGAACATTATAATGACAAGAAAAATGTTTCAGGTTTTTATATTTTGTGAAGTTTCAGTTTTGCAAGCCAGCAAAACCTGATCAAAATACCCACCCATCAGCATTGCTTCATTTCACTGGGATGTAAAACATTTCAGGTTTACAATGATCGCTTATTAAGTTCAAAGTCATGGATCAGATATATGAAAAAATACTGTGAGGCCTTTCAAACACCATCCAACTGCCAGTTTTCCTTGTGAAAGACCTTTTCAAGGTCACACAAAACTAGTGGGGAGCCAGAATAAAATCCAGGTTTCAGTTTCCTAAACTGGGGATCCTTCTATTGCACAGCCCTTACTTATAAGCATGTGAGCCTGAAAGATACCTGCGGCACAGTGAATAAGCTTTCTTAGTGTAGTAACTTAATTTTAAAAACTCCATTTCCACTCAATTTGTCAATACCTACATTTACTTAAAGATTTTAAAAGTTAAATAAAATAAATAGTGCCTTTAAAAGTCCTTCACGTGGGCCAGACATGAAGTAGTTTGTGAAAAGAAATGTCAAACACACGACATTTTCTAATAATTAATCATTAACCACTTGTCTCTATGCTAAAACTTGGCTTTTAAGGACAAAATTTTAAAAACTATAATTACAGCTTACAGAGGCAAAAGGTAAAAAAAAAAAAAAGGGGGGGGGAGAAAAAAGAAAGTTTAGTAGCTTAATAGGATTTCTTATTGATCCAATATAGCATTTCGAGAATGTTGTTTTTCTCTTCATCAAAAGGCTACACACATAAACCTAGACCACCAGTTCAAAATTATTGATGTGTCATACTAACATGCAACTTACATCAATGGCTGAGCTCTTAGGCACCTAAGTTCTAGACAAAAGTCTAAAACACAGATTTTTCAAGGCGAAGAGTAAATATATGGGATGTTGGGAATGAATGAAAATCTCTCTTGAAACTGAGAAGTGGAAACACTACAAACCATTTCCATTCAATGAATCTACACTGAGTGGTGCAAAATCACTACTTGTAATGAAAATGAAAGCAGAACTGATTTCTTCATTTCATCACTTGAATAAATCAACTTTGCAGAACATTTCTTTAGCACAGGTCAGGAAAAGACACAGTCCTTTAAGGAATTCCTTTGACAGAGTTATAACTTCTTCTTTCACTCATTGGATTTGTATACTGCTCTTATATACTAAACATGTTACAGCTTTGTCATTGCTCCTAAGCCATTGTCATTGCTCCTAAGCCAAGGTGGAAAGTGATGTGAATATTCTCTGGAAAGTAATATTAAATATTTGGAGCAATCTATGTGGGGGTTATACTTAAGCCATAAGATGTAAATATTGATATTTTTAAGTATTATTTTAGAGTCCCAGAAGCCCTGGTTGTAGGGCTTTCTATTCTTCTCTTATAGTATTCCATATTTTGATCATTCTAGGCTACCTTTTCTAATTTCCAAGAGTACCTTGTGTTAGAACAAGAAATGGTGAGCCAACTATGAAAAACAAATACAAAATATCAGTGGCTTAGCATGATTCAATCTGTTTCCTCCTCATTCCTGTGGGCTGCAAATTAACTAATTCTTCAAGAATGTCTCAAGAATCTAGGCTCCTTCCATTTTATAACATTGCCACATTACACACACGGCCTCCGGGGTAACCGCAGAGGAGTGTGGACAAGCATGCAGGAGACTTGCATGGCAAGCTTCTAAATGAACACATTCCTTCTGCCTGCGATTCATCAGCCAGGGTCCAGTCATATGGCCACAATCTAACTTCATGGGAGGCTTAGAAATGCAGTCTTCCTCGGTGTTCAGGGAAAGGAAAGAAGAATGGTTAACACAGAATTATTTTCCGTCACAGTCCCTACACAACAAATCTGCAACTTCTAAACATTTCAGGTTGTCATCGGAACCCTTGAAAGCTGGTTATTAGTGGTAGAAGGGGACGTTGTTAGGGATAGATAAATGGAGCAGGCAGGAAACATAAAGATATGTGATAAACAAGAGCTGCCAATCCCTATCAACCATAGTGTCTTCTTTCCTTCTGTCCTCCCAACATTTTTCCTTTCTTTGAGGTATCAGCCTATCAGCCACCCCTCCTGGTAGTTCTCGAAGAGCCCCTTGGACTGACTTTGGAACAATCTGATCTGGTCCACAGATTGCTAAGACTTTTCAAGGTTTCTAGATATCTTGATTTCTACTTCATGAAGAAACCAGATAACCTTAATAAAGGCAGCAGGAGGCAAGAAACAAAATATGCCCAGAATTTAAATTGCTAATAGAAATAAATGTCTCTTTGTTGAGATACTGACGTGCACAATTCCGAGTCACTCTTATTTAGCTGCATATTAAAATAAACTTGCAAATTACTGTGTGGTCATATTGAGTCCTGCTAAGAATCTAGTGAGCTAATAAGCTGATACCTCAAAGAAAGGAAAAATGAAAATTAAATTAGAAATAAAAATTAACAACCGAGGGCATTTCAAAAATAAACTTCCATCTTATCAGTCCCTTTCAAAGGCTCCAGTGATGGGTATTGTTGTGAATGGAAGTAGTGATTTTCTTTTCAAAGTTTTTCATTCAGGAAGATGACAAAGGTATCTGAAATTACAGATCTGAACCCACAGAGCATCAATGCTTTTCCTGCTGGCAACTTAGCAGCTTTTGTAATTGATGTGACAGTTTCTGCCATAGACAATTGACATATTACTCCATCTCTCAAATAAATCTTTAAAAAAAAAAAGATTTCCAGTTTTACTTTTTCGTAGATATTAACATTCCCCAAACAAGATATGGTAGCAATGACAGGCTACATATTCTAGGCTTTGACAACATCCTGCTCAGGAAGATACAAAACAAATTGCCTGGCAATGTGACTTTGTCAGCATACCTAATAATTGACTCAACAGGACAACTCATAATTTGAAATCTTTCTCTAAAGGCCTTTTAAGAAAGGATTCCCCTTTGCACAAGGTGGGCATGGGTGATGATAAACACGTGTTCATGCCTTCACCATCACTGTCTCAGAATTCTTTTTCTTGCTTTGAAAATAAGGTAGTCCTTCAATATAGCCATAAAAGACTGTTCACACCTTGCCCTGTCTCATCTTTTTTCACTCATATACCCTGAACTTGAGCCCCATTCAATTCACTGTTTCACAGTGTTTCACATTGATCTTTCGCACTTCTAGGGTTTTTCTGCATTAGCTATTCTCTCACCCTGGAATAGGTTGTATCTGTCAGAATTAGTTAGGTTATGTTACAGTAACAAACGACCCTTCACTTATCAGTGCCTTCAAACAACAGACCTTTATTCTTCACTCTTGCATTGTGGGCCTGCAAGGCTCATCTCATCAGAGTAACTTTGACACCAAGGTTGGTGGAAACTTCATCTCAAATTGTGCTCCATGATCACAGCAGAATAGAGAAGGGACCCTGCCTAATAGTGCACTGGCTCTTAATTTTTTTACCTGAACATGTCCATCACTCCTTCTACGCACATTTCCTTGGCCAAAGAAAAGCATATGGCTATTCCTGAATTAAAAGGAGATTATAAGCGCAATGCTACCATGAAAGGAAGAGTGTCAGATACGTTTGTTGAGCAGTGCTGATGACTGCCATTTCAACCTTTGCAGCAGGTGAAGTTTTCCTCACTTTTCAAGATACATACAAATGTCACCTCCGCTGGAAAGCCTTCCATGACATCTCAGGATAATTAACTGCTTCTTTATCTTTACCATTAAAATACTTTGTAAAGACTTTCTTAGAATACTTACCATATTATCTTACCTAATAATAGACAAACATGTAAATTGACCCTACCTCCGCTACACCCACAGCCAATTAGAGTGAGTATGCAAATTAACCCAACAAAGATGGTGGGTTAATTTGCATATGCAGGCTCGGAGTGGCTGGGAGGGGCAGGACGCCTGCTATGAGGGGGAAGGGCGGAGGGAGCTACAGGAGCGGTGCTCTGGACAGAAGTGAGGACTTGCCGACTCCCAGGCGGCTGGGAGTGAAGCCAGGGGAAGGAAGGCCTATTCTTGCACGAATATTGTGCAACGGGCCTCTGGTGGTATAATAATCTACTACCATGTCTGAATTACACTGAAAATTCCTTATTCACATTGTTCTGCCAAGTGCCTAGAATGGTTGCAGCATATGCTGGGTGCTTGTTAGATGCTCCTTCTTGAAGGCTTGCCTGACCATTTTCCTAACTAGATCATTAGGTCACTGAGGACACAGACTTTGTCTTTTTGCATCACCTTAATCCTTCCTAGTGTCTTGACACAGTACTTGGCATGAGTGGATGAATTTACCTACTAAATGTTGAACAAATTAAGTGATGAATTGTTTTGTTATTAAACATATTTTATTAGTGGGGTAGGCGAGGTTATGCTGCAGTAACAAAAAAATTTCCAAAATATTAGATAAGTTCAGCAAAGTGTATGAATTGTTCGTGCTGCCTATTCTGTTTGGGTGGGCAAGGGACTCTGTTCCACCCACCCAGTCAGGGACCCAGGCTGAGCTAGGTTCAATGTCTTATAGCTGAATCACCTGTACCTCCAAGTGTTTTCAGTTATCATGGCAGAGGAATAAAACACCAGAGAATCACAGCTTTTTAAATCTTCAATCTAGAAATGACCCATCACACTTCCACTCCTATTTCCTTTTCATTGGCCAGAGCTATTCGCATGGCCCCATAACTGCAGAAGGCTGGGAAATATGGAGAAACAAATGGGACATTCAGTGTGATGGCAATATTCTCATAATAGAAAATAAAATGTTTTCAATATGGGAAACATAATGTTGGCAAGTAATATAATCACATTTCTCTAGCACTTTCCAAGTGGGAAGAAGCCTGAACCCCAAAGCTGGAGTAAAATTCCTATAGACTTAAGAAAATAATCAAACTGCTGTTTTGTGAGGAAACAATTCTTTCACAGACACTTAAATGACTTTCAAGTTAAAATGAATCTGCCTTCCAACTTCCCATTAAATAACTATAACAATAAAAACGATGCAATAACACTAAAAGCTAAGAATAACATTTAGCTGTATGCTAAGACTGGAAGGAATTTACAACACTGGAAATGCTGTCGGGTTTCGGCAGACAAGCCTGGGTTGTGTCAGCACAGGGGCCTGGGAGGGAAAACTTGTTTAACTCCCACATTTCCCCTCTCAGGGATGCTGAGATTTCACTAACCAGAAACTTGGGAAGTTTTCCACTATTATACAGGTATTATCTCATCGGGCAATCATAATTATGTCTTTATGGTTCCACGTCTGAAACGCAGCTAAACTATGAACAGACAGGTAGGAGCCTTGCTTCCCAGGATGTCCTCTAGTAGAGTGTGCTGATTGTGTGTTCATCTGGAAAAAGTCATAGAGCTGCCTCAGACTCTCTTTTCTGTGCATGAAACACAGGACAGCAGCAGAGAAGTAAATTTTATCACACTCTAATGGAGTTATATGAGTTGGATTGACGCTGCACTCTTAAACCTGCTGTTTAGCTATCAGGATCACAGAAAGATATTCTACTGCAACAAAGTGGACAACGGGAGCTCGATGAACACATTTGCTGTGGCAATACATAATTCTGATCAGAACATTTCACATTCAAGTTTTGAGTAAAGAAGAACAAAATGGAGCAAATAAAAGCTATAAAAAATGTACTTCCATATATTTCAATGCAATCGAAGTGCAGAATATTCCTAGGTGCTTGTCTTCTCTCCCGATCACATATTTTAATAGCAACATTTCTATTTTCTAAGCTACTTTTAAAGCCTTTTTTTTCAGACTTCCCTATTTGACCAGGTTGGTCAAGTTTATACCTAGCTCTCCAGGTCAGTTCAAAAGACATTGTGATCTCACTTAAATCTGAGAGCAATTTCCAACAGTCTGAATGCATGAGTTGATAATGGATTAAAAAACAACCTTACTGTCAGCATGCCATTTTCAAAGCAAACTCTGCCTCTTAAAGTGTCTACAAAGTGTTGAACCATTTCTGTATGAAAGAGTGGTGCAAGGAGCTTTTAGATATGTGTGCAGCTTATCTAAATAAAACGTATTTAATGCTTCTTTCCCAAACTGACCCCTAATTTTATCCTCCTGGCTCAGCTGTCACATGCTAATTTAACCAATTTTATTCTACATTTGGTTTTTCCTATGTATGAAATACGTTTTAATATGTGTGTCAGTGGAAGAAATGAGAATTACTCCAGACATAAAGTGTTGGAACAACAGTCCATGAATCACTGGAATTAAGTGCTATTAGAATTAGACATGTCTAAGAGATTCTTCCCACCATTCATTAAGACAGCATTTACACTATGAAGTAGAGTTCTGAAGATCAGAAAAATGAAAGAAGCAGAAAGTACTCTGAGAGATAATATCATTTATTTCCAAATAGAGATCTACTATCTCTAACCCTAGCAGGGACAGCGTGATTTGGTGAGACACACGCAAGTCTTTTGAAACACCAGGGCTTTAACCCTGGCTATTCTGCTATCTGAGTTTGAGCAAAGGTATTGTCTTCTCTGAACCTTGGTCCCCTTGCCTATAAAATAAAGATAACAGTGTCTTTCTCAGAAAAGACATTTAAATACCAAATGAGATAAGCTATGAGAAAGTCATCTTTAAAGTCTAAAACTCCATAAACTTCACATGCTCATTTAGCCAGTGTTTGCCTAGTACCCACATTATGCTGTGCACCGTCCTAGGTACCAGGCAGGCTTCTCCATTTGGAAGACTGTGGTGACTGTGGAGTAAAGAAGCTATTATCTTTTGAAGTTGGCTTGTTAAAATCCCACAATATCTAAGAAACAAAAGGCTTGTTTATTCAGGTAAGTTGTCATTTAAAGTTTTGCTCTGATCCTTCTGTTTTCCCTTTGGAAGGTATCATAAATGCCTAGTTGTCTTCTGATGTGACCCAGGAATCCAACAAAGCATGTTCCATAGCACATCATCAACTCCCCTCAAATCATAGAGCCTACAATTTTCCTTGTCAGTTCACTCCACTATAAAGAGTTGTGTTCAAAACCCCTCAGTAATCGAGTCTGACTCCATTTCTGATATTTAACTGGTAAGAGCTTTTAAAACTCACCTTGCCTCTTTCCTTTCTACCTTACAGCTCAGCAAGCTGATAGGAAAGCCTAAGTACTCCCTCCTTTGGAAGGAGGTTCAAACCACAAAAGCTTTTTCCTACCATCCCATAATTATTATAAAAACTCCAAACAAGTCTCTTCTCTCTATTCTCTCAAGCTATTTTTTGGACCTGGTTGGGAAGCCTGTTCTCCTCTCCCCAGAAATCCTCCTTATGTAAATAATAATCCTTTTTTTTCATGCCTTCTTGGTGTGTGCATGGGGTCTTCAGACTTGACATCCAAACTAAATTTTGGTGGGGGTCTATCCTGTGTCTGTGTATGCTCCTGTCTCTGCAGAATGGCCACAATGGCCTCTGAGAGTGGGATGTCTAGACAATAATCACAAGTGGGGGTCTTTCTTCTCTTTGCTTGTGACCTGGTGTGTCTCACCCAAGTATATACAGTCATTCTATAGAGAGGTCAGGTGAAAGAGATAGATGGGCTTTTGGGGTAGTAACACACATGAAGGAAGAATTTGAATCGCAATCATTATTTGAAAATTCAAATTCCTTAATCCCACACTCCTAAAGACAGATAGATGGCTCATTAGGATCCTACAGATGCCTTTGATAGTGCCACTGCTGCTGCACCCTGTTGCTAGGAAGATACTTATCATCAGTACAGGGGAAAATACCATGACATTCCTGTAGCAACCATCAAGAATTAATTCAACCATTGCAGAGGGGAAGTTCCTAACTCTAATGAAACTGATTTGAGTAGGAGGAAGAAGCATATAATATGGCTGAACAGAAAGAAACCCACTGAAGTATGTCTACTAACCACACCAAAAAAAAAAAAAAAAAAAAAAAAAAAAAAAAAAAAAAAAAGAAAGAAAGAAAGAAAGAAAGAAAGAAAGAAAGAAAGAAAGAAAAAGGAAGAAAAGAAAAAAGGAAGAAATCAAGCAAGCTAGATATAGAGGAAGAAAACATGCAAAAAGAGGTCCACATTTGATGCAATAAAAAAATCCAAGTTATTGCCGAAACCGGTTTGGCTCAATGGATAGAGCATCGGTCTGCAGACTGAAGGGTCCCAGGTTCGATTCTGGTCAAGGGCATGTACATTGGCTGTGGGCACATCCCTGGTGGGGGGTGTGCAGGAGGCAGCTGGTCGATGATTCTCTCTCACCGATGTTTCTAGCTCTCTATCCCTCTCCCTTCCTCTCTGTAAAAAATCAATAAAATATATATTTTTTAAAAATCCAAGTTACAAAAATGATTTACATAACGAAAAGAAAAAGATATTGAGTTTTTTGTGCTTTACAGCATAGATTCCAATAATTCTAAATTAGCAATATTCATATCACCTATTGTCCCAAAATATTCTATAATAAGCATAAATGTACAGACCTAATAAGCAGTAAATGAACATTAAGTTGTATTTGCACTTACAAATTAGCTTGAGACCAGGTGGACACTCTCTTTGGTTAAAATAGTTAATATGGGGAGGGTATGAGGGGATAAGGACATATATGTAATACCTTAATCAATAAAGGAAAAAATAGTTAATATATCTCAAGGCAAATTACAATTGGGGCCTTTAAGGATTGAACCACATTATAAAAGACCTATTTAGAGGAGAGGTGATTATTCCCCCTGCTTCTCCATTTAATAGTCTAATTTGGCCCTTTATACTGAAAAGAAGGAATCGTATCACACAATAGATCACTGCAACCTGGTCACTTGATCTCACGCTTTAAGGTCCCCATACCTAACATTATTGACGTTACTGAGTCCATACAAATAGCAATAGCTAAATATTTTTCTACTCTAGATTACAACAAAGGGCTCTAGAATCTGTCCAAATTATGTACAACAAGCACTCCCATTAGTGTCCCCACAGACTCCTTTATTGTAGAAGCTTTAATAACTAACCTTGTCTCATGTCTTTTGGAGTCTCTTGACCATCTACAATGGTAATAAGTTGCAAATAGGCTTCTGATACAAGAAAGTACCCTTCTTGATCCCATGCTATATGCCGTAATAGTGTAATTTCTTGCCACACATCAGGCATGTGACCCTCCACACCCAGCTGCCTATCTTTTATTGAGTCATGGAAGCAACAATCCTCAAGTTCATCATGACTCCTGAGGCTACTTGCTACCAGGATAGAGCCAAACATATCCCACCTGCAGGAGGACGTGCCCTCCTCTGTCCTTAGTCTCTTGTTATTTACTAGAGTGCTATGGGAGATAAACCCTCTCCAAGTCCCTCTGGCTACCTGAGTTCTTGGGATCAACTGAATGAATAGCAAAGGCAGTGTGTAAACTTTAAGGATGACATTATCACCATCACAAATGATGGAATTCACTGGAGAGCAGCAGCTTTTAATCCCTTAACCTTAATGACCCTGATAAAAGACAAGACACAAGAATCAACACAACAGGTCAAACTTCAGGCATTGAAACACTGGATGTCAGGCATCTCAGCCCTGAATTCACACTAGGCATGCCCTCTTCTGACTCCAGTCCCGCTCCTTCTCCCTACCATAAAAATTGCAAGACGGTCTTCTTTCCACACTGTTTTAAGCCATTTTGAACCAGCGTGAGAAGCCTGCCCTGCTCTCCTCAGAAAACCAGTGGTGTTATTAGTCTCAACATCCAAATCAAATTTTGAGTGGGTGTCCAGCAGGATGGTTATAACACCTTCCTGTAACAAAAGTTTTCTTTACCAATGCAAAATATGGGGGGGGGGGGAGGTGGTGGCAGGGGGCAGGGACAGAGAGAGCAAGGGAGCACTCATATGTGTATAGAAAAAGAGAGAGGAAGCAAAGTCATCAAGTGAAAATGAAATGAATTGCCAAGTGCCCATTTAGATAACAAGCAGGATAGTGTTATTTACCGTTCCATTCCATTACTGACATTTTCTTCTACACGACAGGTTGCCATGACCCCTCATTTTGTAACATTTCACGATTGGAATTTTGCCACATGACATTTTACTAACCACATTTCATTAACATGCATCTTAACCCTTGACATTTGGGCACTGATGACATATTTGGACTGGCAATCAGAAACCCTTTCCTAAGATGTAAGAAATAGTTGAGAGTCTATGAAAGGGATGGAGATGTCCTCTCTATATTTTAATAAGACATTTACCATTTCTCAGATGTAAGATTTCCTATTAATATTCCTTAGGTGCAAGTTAAAACATGAGTTTCCCCTCTATTATGATTTACTTACTACATATTATAATCTTAGTAGCTACTATAGTGCTGTTCAGAAGTAATATCTTTTCTTTGATGGACTATAAGTAGCTTATAATTTTTTTAATTATTCTTGCTCAGTGGAGTCTACTTGCCAAGTGGACTTTCCCCACAACTTAATTGAGGTATAATTAAAAATTGTATGCTTCTCACTGGTCAATGCAAACTTCCAACTCCTCCCTATTTCATGATGTATTATCAGAATCAGTTAATAGATATTACTAGAAAGCTTGGGGATCTGCTGTCTTTGAAGCAAATGCTGTTCCTACTCCTGCAATTTAGCTTCACCAGAAACAAAATGGGTATCTCAATCACTCTCTGACTCCATCCCTATATTTCTGTTGAGTTGAACTTTCAACAGGAGAAGAGATGAGTGATAATCACACTGAGCCAGGCAGATGCCATCTCCAGGGAGTTTGAACTGGGGTATAGGGACTGTAATTAGTCTCTTTTGAGCACCTGGATTTGAAAGTTAAACCAAGCCAAATGGGACAATTCCAGTTGAAATGGACTCACTTTTAAATACAAGTCAATATATAAACTGGCATAGGACTACAAACACATAAAAAATTAGGAATTGTATGACATAAATGTATTCAGAGAGATTTACTATAATAGACAAATCTTAATGAAAAGCAGAAAGTATCTATAGCTGTGCAGAGAGACAAGACTGAAGACAGAAGATGAGACCCTATGGCACAAAAATGCAAGAGTGATCATGATGAGTAAGAGAGTCCAGTTTTTGTTCCAGTCATTTATTCGGCCCAGCTATGGCCTTTAAGATCTATATGATATCCATGTATCCATATAATAAATTTCCACATTGATTTTGTCAGCTAAAAAAAAAGCAGAGGTGGGGGGAATTTGGTGAAGGTAGTCAAAAGGCACAAACTTCCACTTATAAGATAAATACGTCCGGGGGATGTAATGCACAACATGATGACTAAAGTTAAAAATTCCCTGTGGTATATTTGAAAGTTCCTAAGAAAAAATCTTAAAAGTTCTTTTCACAAGGGAAATACTATCTTTTTATAACTCCATAAGGTGATGGATGTTAACTAAACATACTGTGATAATCAATATATACATATGTCAGGTCATTATGCTGTACAACGTAAACTTGTACAGTGTTATATGTCAATTATATATCAATAAAAAGGCGGTGGGGGGGAAGCACATGCTATTGATTTAAACCAGATTGTTCCTCTAAGAAAAAAATGTATGTGATTTCTACAAATTAGAATGTCTTCTTCACATTTGGTAGTTGTCTTAGTTATCTATTTCTGCATAGTACACATTAACCCTAGAACTTAGCTGCTTTAAACAACAAACATTATTATGTGAGGAATCCTGGCATGCCTTAGCTGGCTGCCTTTGGCTCAGGGTCTCTCAAAGGCTGCAATCAAGGTGCTGGCCAGGGGTACAATCATCACAAGGCTTATTTCCAAGCTCCCTCATGTTGGCAGCCTAGATGGCTTCAGTCCTTTGGGAAAGATCACAGCAAGATAGGCGACTTCCCTCAGAGCAAACCAGCAAGTCAATACAGCTCAGATGCCATATTTAAAGTGCTCCTACTGGGGAAAACCATATGGCAAGGAACTAGTGTCTCTGGCCAGCGATCTAGGAAGCCACTTGAGGACTTCTTGGAAGCATACGCGCCTACTCGAATCTGGTGATGACTGCAGCCCGAGCCAACACATTGATTGAAGCCTTTTGAGAGACGTAGTGCCAAGAAATGCTCCAGAGAAGCAATTTTACACAAATGTCAACCAAAGAAAGTTTGTTTTGCCATATCAAATATCAAATAAAGACTTTATAGCAAAAAGTATAACCATAGATAATGAGAGGCCTATCATACTAAAACGAAGGTATATTCTCCAGGAGGATAATATAACTCCAACTTTTTATGCACCTAACTTAGATAGCCTCATTAAATGTAAATCAAAATTTAACAGCAGTAAAAAGATAGACACACAACCATCATGAGTCAAATTTACATTCCTTTGTTAGTAGTTGACTAAGCGGACAATAAATTATTAAAAAACATAAACATTGTAAGCATTTTTATTAGCAAAACTCACTTAGCAGAAATTAGAGAATACCTCATAGAACAGTCATTCTTTCCAAATACAGAAAAACAAACATTTAAAAAATTCACCATATACTGTGTCATAAAGTTAGTCTGAATGAATTTCAAGGATTGAATTAATAAAAAATATGTTAAAAATATATAAAAGTGTCTATTTTTACCTCAACTCAATTATAGTATAAGTTAAAACACCAAGTACTCATCATGTATTTCACATTTTAGAATATTATATAATTTTTAATTTGTTTATTTTACACTTTACTGGAGAACAGAGATTTTTAACTTTCAGAATTTTGTTTGCTTGCTTTTTATTTTCACTGATGTATCCATAGCAATGGTCAATATGCATTTGTTTTTGTTGATGTTGTTGATGTTAGGATCAAAAAGAGAAGTTGTATGTCACCTAGAAGACTAGCCCCCACTCCAAATTTTTAGTTGTTCTTTTTTTTTAGTTATGGCTGAGCAACTACTGACTGAGTGCCAAGCAGCTTACAACTGTATTGGCACTGTGGCGAGGGTATGGGAAAGGAGTATGGTCTTCCAGGGTTAGCTGCTGAAAGGGGAGAGGTTGATGAGGTGGCTGCAGAATACTGTTGGAAGCTAATGCAAAATTACTGAGATGCTGAGGGTAACAATGAGAACAACATTGTCCTACTAAGAGTGGGGACCATTGCTGGACTATTGCTTAAGTAGCTAAAGAAGTATTAGTAAAAATGGAGATTACAATAAATTATATATAACGTTCTCTTTGCACTTATATTCTAACTTCTTTATTGTCCTTTTAGCTGTGTTTAATATACTGTTAAACTTCTATCAAGTTTTTAATATTATATTTGACATTTTCAAATTTTTGGTTTTAGAATTGCCTTTTGGTTCTTTTTAGAATTTCCAGTTCTATGCATAAGTTCATAATTTTGTGTGCTATGTCCTTAAATGTATTGGGCATAGTTACTTTAAGATAGTGTCTGATAGTTATTATCTAGACCTCTCCAGATTCTGCATCTATTGCCTTTTATTTATTTTGTTTTTGAAATTACATTCTTATATGGTTGCTTAGCTTTTATTCAATGCTGGATATAAATTAAAAAATTAAAGATAGTTTGATCCCTGATATGATGTTATATTCCTCCATACAGATGTAAGTTTGCTTTGGGCAGATAGTTATGAACGCTAGATATCCTGGAAGTCCTTACTAGTAATTCAATTATAGATTAGATGATTTGTAACTGGGTTTCAGACTTTTATTTTGCTATTACTCTTATTTCTAGGCTAGAGGTTTCAAGGTCCCCACCCAAACTTGGTTTCATACATACACACCCTCAGTGATTTTTGAATTCCCAATGTTTGCTTAGCTCAATAAGTCCTATTGAAAGTCCCCTTCAGCTTCTCTGCTTCCTTTGCACTTTGACTGCAACTAACTGATGCTCCATGGGGAAAAGTGTACCCACATGACAAGTTTATCTCTTTGGGTTCCCTTCTCTGTCCTGATGTTTGCTCCATAATTCTTCCTACCTTAGTAGTGATCTGATGCTACCTTCAATAAGATGCTTTGTAATAATCCATCCAGCTTTCTAAACTATTCTCAGTGGAAGTACTGGTACAAATGACAAGTTCTGCCATTACCACAAGTGGAATCACATTTGTTTGACCTCTGGCACAGTATAATTTCAGAGTTCTGGCAAAAACTCATGGAACTTATTGTGAATAAAATCACAATTATCATTTGATATGAGATTCTTGTACATCCTGATAGGTTGTTACTCAATTTTTATTACACAAATAAAGCAAAAGCCATTTGTACACATGGGAGAATCTTTCAAACCTATCACTAGTGACTAAGTTATCTTAGGGTATCCAGAGTAGAGATTTAGTATCAAAAGAAAAATAAGAGTCTAGTCTTGACCAAGTGTCATCTACATATTCTTCCTCTTTTCTCTCAGTTCTGATATTCCTTCCTATTTATGCCTCAAAAGTGTTAAATGCTAGAGACACATTCATACCATGTTCTCTCCCTTCCACTTGCCACCACCCAACTTCAATTTTTCTTCTTATCACCTGTGCCTGACTCCTTACACAAAAGTCTCATTTGAGATTACTGTAGGCCTACCTGGCCAGCACTCTTCACCAACTAAGCATGCAGGCTTATGGATCAGATAATATTCTGTTTCATGCCTTCCAGAAATATAAAATTGCTGAGGTTGGCCAGTAGGTTCAGAAACTTGTCTGGGCATGAGTTTATGTGTGGGTGTGTGCCTGCCTATGAAAGTATGTGATAGTGACTAAAACTTTTGACATCAACATTGATTATGGATACAGAAAAACTGGCAAAATGAAACCGGAAAATGAAAAAAGTAATTTGTCTGCATAAAATTAATGCTAATTACTGTCATTTCTGTGAACTACTTAGCAATTATTCTTAATTACCACGTAGCAAAATAATGATTATGTGAGATTAAATATTTACTTTAGTAAATCTTAAAAAAACAGAAAACTTAGCATTATCAGCATTAAACATTTCCTGGATTATACTATCTGGTGACTAAGAATGGATTCAATTAAAAATGATAACTCAGATTTTACCACCTTGATTTTTTCATATGCATGACGTTTTCTATAAGCTTGAGAGTGGACACGTAGTATCAGAAAGGAGTTTAGGCAGTCTGGACTTAGCTAGCCTCACAAGCGTGAGATGACTTCAGCTTCATTCAAATCCTCCCTCCCAGTTCCCCTGTATGCCTATGATTGTCTGAGAATGTCTCACATGTGCTTATAAATAAGCATAATCAGGGCAAAAGAGTCCTGGGAAGGGTCCATGTTGCTCTTCTAGGCACTTGTGTCTGTTCCTGATTGCTGCTGCACTAGGGTAGTCTCTGGACTGTGCCAGGCCTCTGTTTGATATCTCTCTCTCCAGGGATCAGATTCATCAAGGTAGGAGAATTCGACTGTACTCGAAATATTTTACAGAACTTTGGGGAAGAATTTGATCATGTTTCATGTATAGTTTCCTTTTTCTCCATAAGACTCAGACATGGAGAAGTTGGACTGAAAGACACGTCTGAGTGGTAGACACTATGCAATATTCATAATCACCTCTTCTTCTGCGATAATTGCTTCTCAGCTGCAGGTCAACCTTTCCGAAGCAAATAAACAGCATTGCCCACTGGGCTGTCATATGATTTCTTCAGACAGGCTCAGAAATTTCCAAGCCCCAGTGGCTGGTGGACATGCAAAATCCTAAATTCAAAATGACATTGCTTCTAAAATAAACAAACTTTATAGTATATTATAATTCCTAAAAATACATATGTTGACATTTATTTGATATAGTAATGTCTCCAAATGTACGTATCTGAAAAATCAAGAAATATGCTTATTCTGAAAACTGAGTATTAGTTCACAGACATTTTTCTTCTATCCCTAAAGATATCATCATGAGGTTGGCTTCCTCCAGTTAACTGATGTAGGTTACAAAAATCTGAAAATGTGATGATGCTTTGAATTACTTCCAAATGAAAAAATTTGGCCAGATCTGGCTACCCTCAAGTTTGAAGTAAGATGAGCATGTATTATTAGTCCTAATTATTCCAGTTCTGAAGGAAGAACAGATATTTGCCATCACCCCTGGCTCACAGAGAGATGCTGAAAATTATCCTGCCCCATTCTGGGCCTCTATTTCTACTTGTCAGGTGGAATTCTGTAGAAGAGCTAGCTAGACATGGGTGTATCTGTTAAATCAATGTTTCAATCCCTGGCTAAACATTTCAATCACCCACCAGATAAGTATTTATAAAATTGCAATTACTGAACCCCTTTTAACCTAATTAAATCAGAATTGGTTACAGGTAGAGCCTGGAGAATGCTGGTTTTTTCATGTAACCCTGCGTAATTCCCTGGTGGATCCAGGAATGGGAACCACTGCTTTAGGTGACACTAATGAGTGGGAAGGGATTTTTAGTGTTCACTCATGCCAGTTCTATTCTTGTTTCTTGGCACTTCTCATTCCCTTGTATCAAGTGAAGCCACATCACAAGCTTTGGCCAATGGACTGTAGGTGAAAGCAAGTAGGACACTTCCGAGTTTAGTCAGCAAAAAGCTCTTGCTTGACTCTCTAGCCATCTCATTTTTAAAGGCAATTTTGGAAACTCCATTGAGATGGAAGAGCTGCAAAAACAGAAGCAACCTGGATCCCTGAGTTACCAATTGAAGAACTGCCCTGGAGAGTGTCCTAAAGTTAACCTAAGAAGAAAGAAAATTTTGTTGTATTAAACTATTAAGATTTCATTGTATTGTTGTGTTGTTAATCCTTAAGCCTAAAGCCTTGTTATTGAATGTTGGTCCACAGACTCATAGTATTTACATTACCTAGGGGCTTGTTAGAAATGTAGACTCTCAGGCCTCATCCTAGAGTTACTAAATCCCATAGAGATTTTTTGTTCACATTAAGGTTTGAAAAGCACTGATCTGGCATATTCAGACTAATCCCTTAGCCTTCTGTGTAATATCCTGGAGGCAAATGCACAGCCTGAGGCAAAAGCCAGTCAGGAGAGTCTCTGGTGCAGTCAGTTAGTTATTCATTCATTCACGCATCCATCTATCTATCCTTCTAACCAGGAACTGAGTGAATAAATGTCTTTAGTTATTTTTTTTTTGAACTTTTATTTGCCAAATATTTGTTGAGAACCTATAATCAAAGACACTGTAAGTATAATAACGAACAAGTCAGTTAAAATTGTACAGATAAAATGCATAAGCTAGTGCAGAATACAAACAAGTAAGTAAGCAAAAATGATATAGCATGGGGAGTTCCATGTTGGTCAAGGTAGGTGGTGATGGATACACATGAGAAATATAAGAACGGTTTCCTAGGAGATAATGGTATTTAAGCTCAGATGTGAAGGTTGAGTAAGAGTTATTCAAATTAAGTTATGGGAATACTATTAAAAATGGCTGAAACACAGTGGGAAATTGTATGGAAGGATGAAGAGCATGGACAGGTGAACAAGGACCTGGGTTCTATGCTGAAGCATACAAAGAAGAGCAAGGCTAACTGCAAAGAGGGTTAAAATAATTGTTCAGTGGCATGAATAAAATTTGTATTCAGACCATTCAAGTCTTGGAAGAACTCAAGTAGGGTGGTCCACTGAAGATCAGTCAGTTCTGCAAGGATATAAACATTAACTCATGCCCCTGCCCAATTTTTTTTCTTTCAATTCAGGTGTCAGATAGATAATTGTATAGATTTCCATTGAAATCAAAACATTCTGACCCACTGTTTGTTGCCCTTGGGTCTGGTGAATTGAGAGATAAGCACCGGTTTCTCCTACAATCATGAGGAGCTTTTCCCAAGGCATGTATTGGAATGGCATGCTAATAGAGTACATATTGAAATATGGTTGGAACAAAGTCTTATTAACCAAATTAGTCATGACTTGTTTACTTGTAAGAACTAGAGAAGCAGTAATTTAAATATATGTAAGTGTTTAAATTGGGAAGGCGACTACTACCATAACCATAGAAACAAAAGGACAGAGACTCAGAATATGATACTTTCAGGGAGGCTATTAGTGATTGAACAAAAAGGTGTTTCTATTTCAATTGACAACTTTTCCATGATTTGCCTGTTCTAGGAGTTCGGAATGCAAAATAGGCTTGTCCATTGACCACAAGATCTTTTGTAGTAACGACTCTCATTCCTGACAACTATTTTCCAAGTAGCCTTTGGGGATCAAAGCCCTTGGGTACATGGGAAAAAAATAAATTTATGGACTGTGAACTCTGAAAAACTCTGTATCAGAGCCTTCATTTAAATGTTGCCAGTATAATTGCATATATCTTGATCATAGACTTAGAAATCAAAGCCCATTATTATGAAATCCAAGAGTTATCCTCATTCTTCTATCACTGTTATTTTACTAAACGGAACTTTTCTAGTTATCAGGATTTAAAAATATGTTTAGCCCTAACCAGTTTGGCTCAGTGGATAGAGCGTCAGCCTGCGGACTCAAGGGTCCCAGGTTCGATTCCGGTCAAGGGCATATACCTTGGTTGCGGGCACATCCCCAGTAGGGGGTGTGCAGGAGGCAGCTAATTGATGTTTCTCTCTCATCAATGTTTCTAACTCTCTCTCCCTCTCCCTTCCTCTCTGTAAAAAAATCAATAAAATATATTTTTTAAAAATACGTTTAGTATAGTTTAAATTTCAGCTGCACCTAATAAATTTTGATTCAAGCATAAGGCAAAACTTTAGGCAGAGTGTGTAGCCAGAGAGTGGGCTTTCTGACTCAGGTTCTCTCCTCTTCAACATATTCCTCCTCACTCCTTGAGATCTGTTGTTGCCTGAGCTGTGTCTCCTGCTTCCTCATCTTATAAAGTTGGAAGACATTTTATGGATTATAGCTGCCTACTCTGCCCTGCAATTATGGCTCACTTTCAGGCCAAAGTCACAAAATGAGAAGCTGACATTTCATATCTCAGACTCTCATAAAAGTGGCAATTTCCTCTCTCCAAATTTTAACTACTCTCCCGAATCTACCTGGTTCACTCTCTAGAGCTCTCAAGTAGTTATTTATGGTAGTTTATTTGTTCACAGTTTAGTATTTATTTACTAGAAACTCTGTGATGAGTTTTCCTTAGCACATCAGAAACAGGTTATTCATAGTGTTTTATCTAAAGAGTATATTTTCATATTTGGAAGGACTCGCTGCCCTCATCTCAACTCTGACGCTGGATCACTGGTCTCTGCAGGTTTCAGGGAGGCTGTTTGCCCTGTAACCTCAGTTTTCCAATGAGACCAAGAAAAGTCATTGATTTTCAGTTTGCTCATCTTTCACTTGTAAGGACAGGAGTGATAAGTTCCAAGTTCTTAGATGTCGGCTTGAAACTAGAAGTCCCCATTATTTCAAAACATTTTATTCAGCTTTTCATCTTCAATGTATGGTGTTCTTTTATACCTCCAACTAAGTAGCTTAATTCATATTGGCTCATTGTGCTATATATTATTCTCTGCCTCAAGTGTTTGTGTGTGGTACATGTATACGTATGTATGTGCATGTATGTGTGTGGTACTTATTTTCTATTTTCTTCTCAGTATGTTATGGAATGGGCTCTGGGTTCCTTATTCTGTTCATGAGGATGTCTGGTATATTTGCTGAATAAACAACAGCAGATGATCCTCAGTGGGTAAAGGGAGTATTTATAAGGTTTATAAAATTTCCTCCTGAAATTTACCAAATTCTTACTTCACTAGCTTCTTCTGTTTTCACAGTAAAGTGCAATCTCTTTAATAGAGCATGTGGGTTTTTTTCTGTCTTCATCTTATTTTCTGAAAATATTTCTCATTTCCTTAGAGGCTTTCTTTCTGCCACTTCCGTCTTTTCCTTGTGCCACCCGAGGGACAGCCTTCTTCCTGAGGTGCCCTCCCTCCCCTAGGACTGTGGCTCCTCAAGACTGCTGCTCCCTGGCTGCGCCCTTTCCAACCTCTTAACGTTCACTGTCAAGTAGCCAAGCATTCTGATCAGATCTTGGACCTGCTCTTGTTCTCTACGTTTCCTGAGTCAGGATAGAGACGACTTCCTCTGGACTTGAACCTTAACGTGTTGTCTGTGTCCCCTTGCTCCCGTGGCACTCTCTTCTCTTCTGCTCCTTTCTTGCCTGACTTTCTGATTTTATGTGAGCCCATGAGACAATTCTGCTGTTTTCCGATTTTTATTGATCTACCTAAACATAAACTTACAATTGTATTATCACCTGTCTCCCAGGTGTACTGTAGGAATAAGCTATGGGTAGTTTTATTTGCTGCCTGTTTTGGTCTCTATGGTTTTATTTTAGAAGATATGTGGAGATATGTGAAATTTAGGTAGCCCACCTTATTTATCAATGGAAAAAGAAAACCTTTTTACGAATTCTCTTTATATTATTTTTTGACCCTCACAATAAGCCTTTGAAATAGATATTTTTACTCCTATTTTGCAGGAAGCTTTGAAGGGTTATTTTACCTGAAATACTTCCTTGGAAAATGATAAAGTCAGGGTTAAACACATATTTAACTTTACAGTTCTTAACTATCATACTATACTACTGGGGTAATAGTTTTATGCCTAAGAGTGTAAGGTGCTGGAGTCAGATTGTTCAAGTTAAATTCTTGACTCTATCACATGCTAGCTGTGAATTCCATAAGCTATAGAACCTAGACTCTCGATTCCAATAATTACAGGCTGTTGTTGTTCCTTGTGATTAAGCCCCTATCCCAGAGGTCGGCAAACTCATTAGTCAACAGAGCCACAGTATGCCGACCACTGACTAGAGAGCTAAGAGTTATTCATCTATAAAATGAGGATGACATAGTACTTTTCTTTATAGAAATTTATTGATGTATTGATTTATTTTAATCCTTACTCACCCTAGGATATGTTTATTGAAGAGAGAGAGAGAGAGAGGGACGGAGAGGGAGAGAGAGAGAGAGAGGGAGAGGGAGAGAGAGAGAGAGGGAGAGAGAGAGGGGGAGGGAGAGGGAGAGGGAGAGGGAGAGGGAGAGGGAGAGAAGGAGAGGGAGAGAGAGAGGGGGAGGGAGAGGGAGAGAGAGAGAGGGAGAGAGAGAGGGAGAGAGAGAGAGAGAGAGAGAAACATTGATTGGTTGCCCAGACCGAGGATCGAACTCACAACCTAGGTATATACCCTGGCTGGGAATTGAACCTGCAAGCTTTTTGGTATACAGACAGCACTCCAACCAACTGAGCTACCCTGCCAGGGTAGGAATATCTTAATATTAGGTGAAGTAATCTGTGTAAAGTTCATAGCACATATTAAGTAATTAATGTGCATTGTTTATATTGAGCATAAGGAATATTACATTAGTTCAGGCTTTTGATATCTTCACAATGTGATGGTTTCTAAATTTGAGCACACAGCCCAGCCAGTGTGGCTCAGTGGTTGAGCATAGACCCATGAACCAGGAGGTCATGGTTCGATTCCTGGTCAGGGCATGATCCCCACTAGGGGACTTGCTGGAGGCAGCCAATCGATGATTCTCTCTCATCATTGATGTTTCTATCTCTCTCTCCCTCTCCCTTCCTATGTCTAAAATCAATAAAAAAGACATAAATTTGAGCATATAAAAACAACAATATTGTCAATTTGATTGTAGATTTATTGAGGCCGTCATCAAAATGAACTTCAGTTTGCCCAAAGTCTATTCTGTACTTGAACCCACAATAGCTACTTGCACTTTGGACTTCCTCTAAGAGAAAACTCTTGCTAATGCTTTTAACATTGACGGTCTCGCTGTACTCTGAAAGCACAGTAGAATGCTGCTGCTCTATTCCTCTGTCCATAGAACAGGTTCCCTAAAGCATCTTCAGGCAACCAGATTAGATCCCATTGTTTTTAGTAGCACTACAAGGTAGTTGAATTACAAAATTTGCCACTGAAAATGATAATGTAAAGAAAACAAATGTATCTCATGTTGATCACACTAGAGGTATATATTGAAGGAAATATTCCTGAATGACGCTAGAAGAAGCATTTTAATGCAGCTGACCAATTGGAAACTTCCATGATACTGCAATAATTGCTGCCAAGAGAAAAGGGCATGACTGTCTATTTGAATAGCTTATAACCTGATGTCTTCTAAAATAAATTTGAGAAACTGAAAAATTATAATTTTTAAATAATTTTTTAAATTTCCTTATTGATTAAGGTGTCACATATGTGTCCTTATTCCCCCATTACCCCCCATCCCCCTCACTCGTGCCCTCATCCAAAAATATTTCAAAGGGCAGAATTTTGCAGAGCTTTTCCTCCAAGCAGACTATTTGATCACGAGTTGTCCGTGGAAAACCACCCCGAAATGATGTCTGACATTTCCTCTAATATAAAAAATGACATTTCTGTCCACAGACCAGGAAATTGTGCTATCACAGTTACAAAAGAAAAGTTAGAATTTATTTTTAAAATGGTAAAATGCAGCCTAGTACTCACTCTCTCTAGGATTTTATGCTTTAATATGATCTTATGTCCACTTTAGAACTGCTGAAAAGTTGGCAAGGCAGAAAAGATTTGATATTCTATTATACTGTAAATCTGCAGTATTGGTGAGGTTGCCTCGTCTAAAAAATCATAGGCACTTCAAACATAAGAACTATTCAGAGTCCTAGGCAGTAATGTGGGAAAATATGTCTCTTCGAGTAAGTTGGAAACACCACAGTGAATCAGAGAAAATGTTCTTACTCACCTCTATAACTGGCATTAGAAAATTAAATTAAATTATATTGTGCATCCTCCCAACCCTAACATGCATTGTAGGATTGTGGTTTACAGAATTGTTGAAATTTCTGAACTATTATTAATTATAGGTTAGTGCAATGCTACTTTTACTTAATTGTTTTCTGACCACCACCCCCCAACCTCATTTCTCCATATCTAGGAATACATATACATTAAAATAATAGCCCTAACCAGTTTGGCTCAGTGGATAGAGCGTCGGCCTGCGTACTCAAGGGTCCCAGGTTCGATTCTGGTCAAGGGCATGTACCTTGGTTGCGGGCACATCCCCAGTCGGGGGTGTGCAGGAGGCAGCTGATCGATGTTTCTCTCTCATTGATGTTTCTAACTCTCTATCCCTCTCCCTTCCTCTCTGTAAAAAATCAATAAAATATATTTAAAAATAATAATAATAATAACCACCTGCTAATATATGTCACTCTAAGCAAAGAGTAGGGTGGAGTGGAGGATTGTGGGGTCATTTTGGGTAACCTTACACTTCCTGCCAATGGTAAGAAGTAGCAAAGGGAGGGAGATTAGGTAAAGCATGAGGGCTGGGAGGTCGTGCGATGCAGCAAAGCATCCACCTCCACTCTGCATCGCGTGACATAGCTGCTCTCCTCTCGGTGTAGCTCCTCTTCAATCATATATTCTCTAGCATCTTTAATCTATAAACGACTTTATTGCTAACCGTTCAGAAGTAAGGCATGAGTATGTAATATACTCAAAAGCCACACAGTTCTGTCATGTCACCACAGCTGAGAGCAATCCATGCGGAGAGAAGGGCTTGATGAACTCATTGATCTCTTACAATTCTAAGATTGGTGGCTATAATGGAAATTGCGCTTGACAGAGCTTCAAGAGACCACATTTAATTTCTTGACAATATGTAAAATTGGTTTAAAGTGAAGGACATGTCTATACAGCACATGTTTGAAGATGCACGGGGGGCAAATCAAGTCATTGACAAGAGACTTTTAGTTTAATGCTGATGCTGTTTGCTTAAGTATAAAGGAAGTTAACAGGCCTGAGTTGAACTGCTTTGTATTGTTTGTAGCATAGTGTGACCTATAGGAATATTTGATAGCATTTTTAATAACATTGATTCAGCACTAAACTATGTTTCTAAAAATATAGTAATTAAATGGTGGCCAAACTTAAAATGTAGATGTACTTTAGCATTAAATTTGTTTATAGACGTACACACATGCAATTATACATATCATGATACTTGTATTCTGAGATAAGAGATCTATGTTTGAGGGCACATTATCAGTTCAGCAGTAGAGTGTTAGTGGGATAAATGATATCAGAGAAACAAAAATGAATGAGATATGTTCCTTGTCATCAAGAAGTATGCCATATTATTGGGAAGATTTCAAAAAGTAATCTAAATGTTCCCAGCCTTGCAAAACTGTGCTAAAAAAGAGTTTCGTTTTGTTTAATTTTTCTATAGAGATGAATGTGACCTGTCTGTGTGAAATTTAGCCCCCTCAATGTACCCCAGTTTTTGGAGAGTTTCCAAGACACACATTATTCTGGAATAAACCTCTAAGTTGATATTGTTCTCATCTCTTTGTTCTATCCTGAGGCAGGCACTCTTATCTGAGAGCAGTGACACTGCTCAAAGTCAAGTAAGTGTTTGCTTAATCACCTTTATTCTTCCTAAAATTTCAATCTCACTCCAATAAATTTAAAAATAAAATTTCAACTTACCCAACTTTAATCCAAAGATTATGATTAAATTGGAATTATTTATATTGTGAAGGAGATAAGTATTATTCATTCTCTATCTATCTATATATACACAGATATGTGTATACATATGTATACATATATTTATGGGTACACATCACATATACAATTTCTCTATATAGTTCATATTTAATATATATGCAAATATATGTATATGAATAAAGAAATAAATATATAATTTATATATAAAATTTAAAAATATATATGTGGTTTCTACATATATTTTTTCCTAGTGTACTAGGGACTAAGATATACAGTTATTGTTCTCAAGGAGAACACAGGTCATGAAAGGTTTGGAGATAAACATAAATGACTATGATATCAATAGAAATAATGTTCTGTGTAAGAAATGCAAATAAAATTATATGGAGATCAGAATCAGGAGAAATTCCTTATGGTTGAAGGACTCATAGATAAGGTGACAATATAATTTATCATCTAAACTTGCACAGTTTTAAGAATGAAAGGGGAAGCTATTGACAATTATGCCAGGAAAACAGGTGTTAACCAGGATTGCTGCGGCAAATCAGGACGTAAGAGTCACCTTGGAGGGAGAGTCTTAGAGAAGAGATGGCATTTCATCTAAGAATTGAAAAATGGCTAGGAGCTGGGCAAACAGAAACAGGGTGAGGGTCATATAGAAGCAACAAGTCATAGACATGATTTTTAAAATATGGATTTAAAAAATTAAATATGATACATTTTATATACTAAAAGAACCAGCAAATATAGGTGCTATTTCAGGATCTTGGAAGGAATAAATTAGTGTGATCAAACTGAGTAATTTATAAAGTGATCATTTATAAAATTCCGTGAAGGTCTGGAATACTACTGAATAATTAAATTTCCCACACTGATACAAACTGTGAGCTGTTTCTACCCTCTTAGCTTGAGGTGGTGAAGGGGAGCTGTGTTTTTGTTTGTTTGTTTTTAATTGTATTGATTGAGAGAAAGAGGAACATAGATTTGCTGTTCTACTTATTTATGAATTCACTGGTTGCTTTTTATATGTGTCTGGACCGGAGATGACATATATGTGATCACCTGAATTATGATAAAGAGGCCATTTACATTCAATGGAAAAATTATGGTGATTTCAATAAATGGTGCTGATTCAATTAGATATCCATATGGGAAAAGATAATCCTGATCCTTATCTGATATATTTCCAAAAATGAATTTCAGATGATTAATCTTTCTAAATAAGTAATATGTAATCTTTTTAATTTTGCATTACTCAAAAACAACAGTAAACAAGTCACAAAGATTACCAACAATTAATAGATGGATACATAGATAAATAGCTTGAGGACAGATGTATGAGTGGATAATTACCAAGGTGATAGGTTAATGACAGACAGTTTAGTAAATATGTAGAAATCTTACTATATAGATAGATCATGGGGTAGGTGTACAAGTGTGTGTGTGCGTGTATTTTCTGGGAACATTCATTCAAAAACTGTTAACAACAATGAACTTTGTGGAGGGACTTGGGGTGAGTGGAAGTAGTAGGGGAGAGAGAGGTTTTAATTTGTACATCTTGAACTGTTTCCATTTTCGAAGGGTACATTTTAAAATATCGATAGAGTATCATAAAATTATGAACAAGTTCAATATTTTGGTTTCTATTTCATTCACTAAAAACCCCAATAAGTATTACTTTAATATAAATCAATAAAGCGTTTAATAAAGAAAATATGATTATGCCCCTCCCCTGTTAAAACCCCCATGGAACCCCTACTCCAAAGATAAAATGTCGTAGGCCCATACAACGCATGAAAGAGTCCCTGGAACAAAAGGCCCTCGTTATCTGGGCCTACATATCCAGCCATTTCAGACTTCTTCATCAACACCTTATGCTAGATTATACTGAACTGCCTTTGCCTCTCCAAAAATATAATGTTGTTTCATAGGTCTGCGACTTTCCAAATACACAGAGATTCCTCTGCTGGGAATGCCTGTATCTCTTTTTCTGCCTGAATTTTCTTGTTGTTCCTTTAAAACTCAGCTCAGACATTAAGTCTGTCAGAAAAGTTAATTACTCCTACAGTATTCCCATTACCTCTGTATTTACTTGTGTGGGTTCCCCCCCCCCTATTTTATCGTCTTTGAAATGCTTTGTTTATTTTTTATCTCCAACATTAGAATGTTGGCTCCCTATGGGCCAAGATTTCTCCATTTATCTCTGTATTCGCAGTACCTGACATGACATATAGCTAAGTAAGGGTTCAGTTAATGGGCTGAATTAATGAGTTAAAAGTCTCTGGTCTAATAAATTAAAAAATTGTACTGTGGTCACATGTACACATAGAGACTTTAGGAAATAAACTATAGATGTCTAATCACACAAGCTGGACACCTGTGGAATGATCTGTTCTTATTAGATGAGCTCTCTTTCCAAGAAATGGCATTTGATTGTTGAATTGATTGATGCAGTTCTCTACAACTTGTGTTTGAGTGGAAGAAAGTTCTTAGGTACACTGGATATTTCTGGGTTGCCTAGCAACAGAATTTAACCTTCAATATTGGCTACTTCCCTTAGTGGTTGTGGAAGAACCGCCTCATCAAGTCCAGCCAAACTGTCACTGATCAGCATTTTCAGAGTGTAATGTTTTTAAGCTGTTAGAGAGAAGTGAATGTGCTATATCAGAGTAGTTTGAGCCAGAGTGATTTGAAAAATCTAGGAATAGGGTGGTCTGAAGTCCTGACTCCTATAAGCAGGAATAATCTCTACATAGTTTTCATGCTGCCATATCCAAGGGAAATAAGCTCTTACTAACCAAGTAGCATATTACAAAAAACTAACTAACTAACTAACTAACTAACTAAAAGCCTTAATAAAATAATAATAATAATTAGTAATAATGATAAAACCTACTGGTCAAATTTGATGGGATTCTTGTAATTCATTTCTCTTCGAATACAATCAAATCAATCTTTGATTTTTATTGAATTAATTAAATTGTGATTGAAATTGAAACAATGCCAGGAAATGACTTGATGATTTTATGAACAGTAAGAAAAGTTATAGATATGTCTTTTCTTTCCCCCCATAATATCTATCTTAGGAGATCTTATAGTTCTGATAAAGTTAAGTCAATATATGGATTTTTGGATAAATAACAACTTCAGAGAAATGGGTAATGACCAATAATATATGGCATCATATTTATTTTACCAGTACATAAGCCTGAATGGTTGATTAATTCAGTTTTCACTCGTGCACTTAACAAATGTTCAGTAAGCATTTACTGTATCCCAAGTATAGCACCAGATGCCAGGGACACAATGAGGAGAAAAACAGGCAAGTCCATGTCCTTTCGCAATCACCAGTGAATCTGCTTAATTATTTTATCTCTGCAGAACAGATTTCTCCGCTTCCTAGTCCACAACTTCGAAGTTATACTTCTCTTCCTCTGTTCAAAGACCAACCTGTGCTGTACTGTTTCGAAGTCTAATTCCAAAACCCAGGAGAGCCAACCTGATTAGTCTAGCTCAACCATCTGCCCATTCTGGACCAGTCACCTGTGGCAGAGGCAGGTGGTATTGTAGTAAAAGCATAGCCACTGCGGGCATACCCCATGTGTGAATGGTCCCATTGAAGTGCCTGATTTGGGAATGCACCTTAAAAATACTTCTACAAATATATAGGTCTAGAGGATATTTCTTTTATGGGTTAATACATTCCAAATAATGTTTTTGGAAGAATAAATTACAAAATGTCAGAAGGCCCAAGTTCTCCTCCCACCAATCGCTGCCGCTCCATGAGTCTGGGTAGATGACTTGAAGAATGCAAATAATTTGTTCTATGAATGGGCCATAGTCTCTCATGCATTTGTCGTCCCCTTTAGTTTTATTATCGTTGCATAAATAATTAAAAGTGCGGAAGTATTTTGCATGTGAACAAACTACTCCATTGACCCCACACTCATGAGTTCCTCTAGTTTATAGCTGGTCTTAGTACTTAGTTCTTCACCTCTTGCTCACTTCTCTACCCATTCCCATCGGTCCTCTCTTCCTAAAACTGCCTTGAAACTGCTTTTACCAAGGACTTGACTAACAGTTTGTGATAAATATTAAGAAAGATGTTTGCCTGTGTCTTATCTGACCTCTCAGAAAGATTTGGTTTCTTCGTTATTCCCTCCAGACAATAACTTCTATACCATCACATTCTCCTAGGTAGCAAGCATAAGATTTTGGTTGCAAAGAAGAACATTAGAGAGAAGGGAAGGGTCTCCTGACTCTTAGTGGATGTCTTTGGGCAAGTGTCCGAAAGTGGGTCATCTCTGTCTTCTCAAATTAGCATGCCTTCCATGCTCTTTGGGGGTTGCTTCTCTTTCTATCATGCCTCTAGCAGAAAGTCAAAGTCACTTCATTTGTTACCTTTTCTTGGGGATAATAACCCTGTGCTGCCTGCTGTCCAATATCTGAAAACAGTAGTTTCATATAATCTGTCCAATATTTTAATTGCTTATATCGGGGCATGTTTAGAACCCGTTATTATATCATGGCTGGAAGTGGAAGTCCCTCATTATTACTATTCTTTAAATTATTAAATTCTCCACAACTTTGCCAGTGAAAGTCTCATCAGACTCTTACTTTGTATGGCAACTTAAATAAAAAATACTTAAATAAAAAATAAAATAAAATGAATTGAACTTTGAACACAAAAGCAAACAAGCAAACACAAGAAAAGGCTGGGCTCTCCAGACTTTGCAGGCTGGGGAGCTGATTCCAAGAAACAACTCTAAACAATGAAAAGGAAGCGTAAATATTTGATGGGTGGCCTGCTATCTGTCACTTTTCCCCTTATTATTCTGTATGGTTTCCAAGAAAAGTGGGAAGATTCATAACTAATTTGCTGGAAAGGAAATTCCCAGAATAAACTTTAATATAAGAAAAGCAACTGCTCTCTAACTATTCCTTGAAATATTTGTGGTTTGTTGTTCCTTCTAGGTATTGATTTTCCTTTTGTGTATGACTCAACTGGTGCTTTGTTTTTGTTCCAGAGAATCTGAAGAGAACTCAATAATCACTGTAGTTTTAAAGTGTGAACTTAAAACTTTGTGCAAACAAACTCAGTATTACAAACTTGTACTGAACGCTTCTTTTAAAAATATCCACCTGAAATCTGTGTCCTAAGTAGCAGAGTGGGATCTGAGTCTCATTTGCATCTATAATCAATGAGCTTATGGATGGTGCATGATGAGTTTAATATCCATGGGTATAGTTACTAATCAGGTGAAATATGTATAGGGTCTTCTTGCAAATTAATTGTAAAAATTTGCTAATTGATATTGACCCAAACCTGGGAACATGACTGACGACTGGGAAGGTAATGTTTAATTAGAGACACATTTATTATTAGAAGTATACGTATCTGAGATCTTGGATTTCATATATTACCTCAAGGAGCACAGACTATTTGCTCAGTTGATTAACTAGTAACTCAGTGAGGACATACACTATATAAAGGTCAAAAGACAGACATTTCTTATAAATGCAGAAAACAAAAACTTAAAAATTTAGGAAGATAGAAATGTTGGACTGGAATGGATTGCTTACTCGCTCCTAACTATGCACCCCTGGGAGTCCAAGAAAATATTCTTTAATTAAGTCAGGGCTTCTTAATTCACAGACATAATCCAGTTGCTAGCTGTGGAACTCATTGATTAAGAGGAATCAAACTATGTGAGTCCTTTTTCTAAGTCTTATTGTGACCTGTCAATAGTTTTCACTGTGACTGTACTGGGAAAAGAGAAATATTTGATATGAAGATAATTAGATACTAACTCTGACCTAACACAAATACCCAGAATTCCAAAACACTAATGTGATCAACTAATTAATGTTAGAACTTATAATGGTCAAGTGATAGATACATTGATTTGATATAAACATACCATATACAAGAATCAAAAATAATTCCACATACTGTGGAATATTCAAGTGTTTCATATAACTATCTTCCCAGTGGCAAATTAACATACCCTTGGCACCTCACATGTAGTTATTGACTTAGACTGTTTTTGTACTTATCTCAATAATTCAAAATAATCAAAATAGCACAAAATATCAGGAAGAACAGCACACTTCCATTGTCTTATTTCAGGGTCATGTCAATTCTCTTTCTCTCTAATATATAGTCCAGAAAGTTATTGATCATTTTGATATCCTACAGAACATCGTGCTATCCATTCTATTGATATCATTATGTTAGTTGGAAGAGTTGAGCATAAGATGCCTCAAAACACAGCATGGAAAAGAACAGACAAAAAATCCCATGAACATTCAGCTTGCCACATCAGTGAAATATCTAGGAATCCATTGGTCAGAGACACATAAGGTACTCCTCTAAAGTGAGAGAAAACTGATATACATTACACTGTATAATAAAAAAAGCACAATGTTTTTCAGGCCCTTTTGGATTTTAGAAGCAACATATCTAACACTTGAATTCACTACCCCACCCATTTGCTGAGAAATCCACAAGGTTGCCAGATTTAAGTCATGTCCAAAGCAAAAGAAGGCTCTGCAGCGGGTCCAAACTATGACATAACTTGTCCGATCACTCAAGCCTCATAACAAAGCAGTCCCAGTGGCAATAAACGTGTAATGCAGAGAAATGTCACATGCTGTCTCTCACCAATCTCAAGAGAAACCACAGTGCAGAATTTCCTCTAGGGCTTGGAGTAAAACCATGCCTTCTTCAAATGAGGACTAGCTTCAATTTGAAAAGCCAAACTCAGATACAGAGGACAGAGCGATGTTTGCCAGAGATGAGGAGGGTTGGGGACTGGGTGCAAAGGTGAAGGGATTGAGAAGTACAGATTGGTAGTTACAAAATAGTTATGGGGATGGTAAAGTATAGCATAGGAAATATAGTCAACGATATTGTAATAACTGTATATGATGCAAGGTGGGTATTAGAAATACCGGAGGTAACACTTTGTAAAGTATAATATGACTGTCTAACCACTTATTCTCTACACCTGAAACTAGTACAAAATAATACTGAATGTTAAACTTTAATGGAAAAAGTAAATAAAAAAGAAAAGTCAGCTCCAGACTTAGTACTGGACTTCAGTAAAGACTGAATATATTCAGTAAAGATTGTATTTTTTGTTGTTGTTCATCTTCACCTGAGGATATTTTTTCCATTGATTTTCTAGAGAGAGTGGATGGCAGGGGGAAAGGCAGAGAGAGAAAAATTGATGCCAGAGAGACTCATCTACTGGTTGCCTCCCACATGTGCCCCGAAGCCTGCAACCGAGGTACATGCCCTGACCGGAATCAAACCTGCAACCCTTTAGTCCTCAGGCCGATGCTCTAACCAGTGTGCCAAACCATCTAAGGCAGTGGTTGGCAAACTCATTAGTCAACAGAGCCAAATATCAACAGTACAACGATTGAAATTTCTTTTGAGAGCCAAATTTTTTAAACTTAAACTTCTTCTAACGCCACTTCTTCAAAATAGACTCGCCCAGGCCATGGTATTTTCTGGAAGAGCCACACTCAAGGGGCCAAAGAGCCGCATGTGGCTTGTGAGCTGCAGTTTGCTGACCACGGATCTAGGGCAAGACTGTAGTCTTAAGATCCAGGAATACAAAAAGATTATGATACTTAAACTGCTCGTCGTGAATGAAATTATTTCATCCACTGAATCATCTGTAGGAGCATGTCATTGCTTAATGGATACTAAATATGGGATGGGCCCTAGCAGTCCAGAAAGGGTGAATAACTTACATGAATAGGATCCTCAGGGTTCCTACTGCTTTGTTGCCTTGCCTTAACTACACCGATGGTTTTTTAGGAAGTTCCTTGTGTCCAGTTACTCAAGGAGAAAATAAAGGTAGTCTGTTTTATATGTAGCAGAGGAAGAAAAATGTTTTTTTTATCTGTGTGATATTCTGTCACCAACAATATCTTGATAGGCACTACTTAACAGAGCTCCTCAGGATGGGCCTGAATGACAGCAATGGTGGACTTGTCCCCGGTCCGTGGTAGAAGAGTTGGCCTGAAGTATTGATTCATACTAAAACTGTCTCTTCAGCAACTCTGAAGATTTTGTAAGTCTTTAAATACCCAGTAATAAATCCATCTCTGCTCAAACCTGCTCAACAGCATTATAGACTCTGCAAATGAACCCTGACAAAATAAATTTAACTAATATTTTATGACTTGACTGTGTAATATATTATGTTCATGATCTTAGCAGCATTATAGTCAAATGACATATAAAGAACAACTGTTGCTACTTTTATTTGCATTTAGCAGAAATAATTCACATATATACGTATATATGTTGTGCTAAAACAAGCCTCATCTTCACAGAGTGGTGGGCCTGTTATAACATAGATTGAGAAAACTGCTTTTTAAAACAATAATTTCTCAGACACTAAGAATATATAGAGATGAATTTGACAAGTCAGAATGCATTTGCCCGGTGAGAACAACAAGAGGTTAAACACTTATTTTTTTGGTTAGTAAGGCAACTGTCCTGAATGCTTGGGGTCATAGCCATGATGTTTTGGGAATTTTTAAATGCAGCTCTACATGACCTAGGTTGAATGATTGAAGTATTGATGTAGGTATTACTCTAGAAAGAACATTAACTTTCCTTCTTAATTTTAAAAGTCAGTATTGAGTTCCATCTAGCTGGCTGGGTAAACAAACCACCCTTGAGAAAGTAGCAGCAACTGCTATGCACCTGATTTGACTGAAGGAGTGGAAAACTATAAAATCAATAATCTAAAGGTCTTGTTTTTCTAGAAACCTTCGGGCCAAATATGACTCCTTTGGAAATGTCAGTACAAAACATGTAAGTAGTGACATTTAATCTATATCTTTACAAAAAAAGAGAGTAAAACTTATAAAGGTTAAATAATGTTTTCTAGAGTAAAGAGTAGCAATTCTGGAATTAATTAAATGCTCATTAAATTTATTTAGGGCTATGATAAATAATACTGATAATAATACCCATCAGGATTTAGTTCCTGTCATTTGACTGTTTCAGATCATTTAAATAGCCTTATGAAATTACAGAGATAAAATCTGAATCTGGTTTGTCTGGCTCCAAAACTTGCAATTTTCCTCAGTGCCACTGAGATAAATAGATGTGGAAATACATTTGAAAGGATATTTCATAATAAAGGACTGTAACACAAGAAAGCTAAATGGCTTCACAATATAGGATGATGAATATATGATAAGAACATGGTTTTCTCATATTTAGGCCCAACTGTTATCATCTCATGGCACAAAATTCCTCAAACTCAGGGTCTTCTGCCTTTCTCTGGCTAATCAATGATTTAGAATACATACTGTTAGATGTATGCATTGCCTCTATGGCTATTCCATTCATGTGCCCCTTGGTGAAAATACTAGGATGAGAACCTAGTTGTTTATTAAATTCCATCAGGGCTTTCTTCAGGGTTTAATAAATTTCTTTGGTCTTCCCACCTACTCTACATTTTCTTCCCTTGATAATGCCTGTGCTCCAGAAGTTACACATCACTTTGTTTCTCAAGTTCACAAGCACCAGAACTATCGTTTCTTAGAGAGAGTTCTTCTCAACTAATTGCCAGAGGGAACAATAAGAAAAGGATGTGCTTCCTGTGACTTACATCCATGCCCACTCAAGATCACCCACTGCAGCAGAGACACTGAGCAATCAAATGGATAATGTGACTCATCTACTGGGGATTAGCCAGCCTCCTTCTCAGTCATTCCAATGCTTTCCCAATGGGCACTTGAATGGGATACCCATATTGGCCAGGAGGAAGGCAATACATACACCTAACAGTATGTATTTTGTCTCACTAATAATGGTTTTTGCTCCTGAATGTCCAACCCAATAGCAGCAAAAATTGACATGCAATCCTCAATATGTTACCATCCCTTGATGAGCTCACCCAGTTCCTTGATGGCAAGTTAAATAGATCTGATGCCTTTTCCCTAGGCAGCAACTTGTCTTTATCTGGATTGATACATATTCCAGTTATAGGTTTAATTCTTGTACAAATAGAGCCTTGGGCAGCCAAGCCCAAGGACTCACAGATCATCTGATACTGCATCACGATGCTTCAGACCAAGGAATCCACTGGTCTGCAACACCTATCAGCTATTGGACTCATAGAATGTTGGTGTGGCCTCTCACAGGGGCAGCTCAAGCACTAGCATAGAGACTACTTGCATGGTCGGGGCATGTTTATGGTGTTGCTGTAGGCAGAATACTGAGTCCTGGAACCCAAAGAATGGAAGAAAGAGTGACTGCTCTCAGCATGATTCCAAGCAATCAACTTGAAGAGTTTTTGTTTTCTATTAGTATAAGTTTGGGTTCAGCTTTACCTGAGGTCTTTGTTCTTGGGAAGGAGTAGGAGGTAAGGTTAGGAAGAAATCTTTCACCAGAGGATCTAGTAACCTGTGAATTGCCACCTGGTCATATAATGCTCTTCAAAGCACCCAAGAAAAGAATTACTGTACTAGCCACACTAATGGACCCTGATTAGCATGAGTTGCTGCTACATGGTTGAGGCAGGAATGACTGAAACTCAAAGGATTCACTGGGTTGGCCGGCTGGTCCTGCCCCCTGGTCAAACTCCCAATCGACCTCCCGGTTAAGGGGACAATTTGCATATTAGGCTTTCATTATATAGGATGAGCTAGAAAGAGGCTAAATAACTTTATAATGATCACAATTAAATTAATAAGTGATCTTCTTGAATTTTAAGCTAAGTCTGGTTCCAAGCTTTTTACTATTTTACCAGTGACCTTCCAGTTTTATATGTGCAGCAAAATAAAGTGTATAAAGTACAGAGTCCCAGGCCTAACTCAAAGATATTCTGATTAATTTTATCTCTAGAGAGCCTCAGAATCAACATCTTTGGTAAACAAGCCAATAATTTTATATATATATATATTCTAAGACTATATTTTGAGAAGCATAACCCTAAATAAGATTATCTATTTTATACCTTATATAAGTATATAAGCTTTAAAAATTTTTAATTTTATTGAATTCAGAGGTCAAATGTTTTGCTTTGAATATGATTCTCATAGGATGTAAAAAGGCACATAGAAGGGCTTCAGAAAATATTTTATGCATAACAATGAATATTCTACAAGAGGGACTGTGTACATGATTTGATATTATTATGGTCTAGCAGGAATAAGAAAAAAACAAAAAATTCTCATTTCAATAGTGCAAGAATCAAAAGACATCTGTGCCTGCCTTGGATGAGAATATAGATTAAAAGGAAATTAATGTTGTACTTATCTTGCTAGATATAATGGGTGGTATAATTTATTGCTTTAAAACTACACAGAAAATATTTTAAGATGTGGCTAATTTCATGTCAAATCAGTACCTTTTTATCAAGAATATTATTTTTTGGCACTCTTAAGAAAAGGAGCTTTCTTAGAGAAAAATTGAACTCCAATGTTTAAAAATTTCAGTAACTTTTACAGAACTAGGCCAAACCCTGAGGAATACTCTAAAGTTTCACATATCATTAAGAATCATTTTAATTCAGCATGCATTTATTTAGCATAAATTTTGAATTATTTTATCACACATGTATTTGATAGACAAATCATTCTTTCCAATCTGTTCACTGTGACTCCAGTAAGTACAGAAGGTTTTTGCAGCAGATTTTCCTATAAGTACTCTCCTTTGGGAATGAAATGATAGCTCACTAATTATACATATTTAAAGTTTTCATTTCTGTGACACAAGGAAAACTTTGACTTCAGCTTATTTGGTATAGTATCTGTTTGGGGTAAAATCTGGGGCTAATACATGGTAAGAAAGCTCATCTTTCTATCCAAAAAACAATTTATACTAACAAAAATGACAATTCAAAAAACCCTTGAAATAAGAATAACAGGTTAATCATAGATAGATACTGTCTACTATATGAAGTGTCAACAGGAAAGAAGAAATACAACATTAGAGCGCAAAGACAGACTAATATTTCTGGTATGAAAATTATATTATGTTACAAGAATGTTACTGGAATGTGATATCCAAATGAATGCCATCTTTCATGTGTGTAAAGCAGAAAAAAAAAAGATTGAAAGCAATAATATTATATTGTCCCTAAGTATCAGGCAAAGAAAACATAGCTTACATAATAAATTTTATTAAGTACAAAAAAGCGTAAGAAAGGAAAAGCAAAAAATAATATGAAAGAATGAGTATCAAAAAAAGTATCTGTCTTAAACTTCCCAAATTAAAAAACAAAACCTACTCCGAATGAGTAAAGAAATAAAAATGCCCACATGACACTTAAAATAGGTAATGATTAAACAAAGTGACAAAAGTTTTGAAATATTAAGAAGGAGTCCACTTCTGCACAGGATGGATTAGGTGAGAGCAGACCAGTAATCCTTCTGCAATAACTAGATAAAGTGAGATAAATTTAAAATGTCATGTTTATACAGACATTTGAGAGCTGTGGAAGCAATGAGAATTGAAAAATAAAATAAAATGCGTCTAAAGAGCAGAGCAGAATTTTTCCAATATCAGGGTACTTAAAAGGCAAAGATTTGCTGGAGAGGAAAGTGGAGTGTGGATAACATAATGAACACTCACAATGAGATTATTAGAAAATTGGGAATGACAAGGAATTTTTTCCATCTCAACAAAAAGCATCTGCAAAAGGACCTACAGCAAACATCACATTGAATGGTGACAGCTTTCCCCCAAGATGGGGAAGACACAAAAGATATTCTGTCACCAATTCCAATTAAAATTAGACTAGAAGTTCTATATAGTGCCATAAGGCAAGAAAAGAAAAGACATTAGTATTGAAAAGAAGAAATAAACTGTCGTTTACAGGTGACATGTATGTATGTGTTGAAAATCTGAAGGAATATACAATTATTAGAAATAATGAGTGAAGATAGTAAGTCTAATACAGAAAACATTAGTAAAATAAGTTTTTAAAATGTTACCTTTATAATTTTAAAACAAATACATCAAACACCTAGCAATAAATCTAATGGAAAAAAATGTGTATAACAACTACATTGAAAAGTTCACAATTAAAAGAGGACTTTAAATAGAGAGATACACAATCTTCATAGATTGGAAGACTCAATAAACTAGATGCTGTCTGCTTATATTAGTTTATAGGTTCAATGCAATTCTAACCAAAACTCCAGCTGGTATATTTTTTGAAAATCAGCTGCTGATTCTAAAATGTATGTGGAAATTCAAAAGGTCAAGAATAATAAGGCAAACTTAGTTATGCCAAAACAGCATGGATGAAAAGGATTCACAGTAATCTGATATATGGTGAAGTTGAGCTCAGTACATGGAGAGAGAATGGCCTTTTCAAAAATGGTGCTAAATCAATTTTGATATCTTTATAGAAAAATAATATTCAACCCATTCTTCATACTACACATAAAAATTAATTTGACCATGGATTAGAGAACTAAATATGAAAAAGTAAAGCTTTTAGAAGGAACATGTAAATCAGCACACATGATCTTGGGGTAGGCAAAGATTTCACCAACTGTATAAAAAAGCATTAACCATCGAGAGAAAACATGACAAGTTGCACATTAAAATTAATAACTTCAGTTCATCCAAAGATACCATTAAGAGAGTGTAAAGTAGGTCATAGGCTGAAGAAGACTTTTGAATTCTTATATTGGACAAAGTAATTATGTCCAGAATATATAAAGAACCCTTACAAGGCAATTTTAAAAAGGTAGACAAGTTAGTAAAACTTTAGACAAAGGAGTTGAACAGGTACTTCACAGGAATATGATAAACAAATGACCAGCACACACATGACCAGGTATTCAACGTCATTAATTATCAAGGAAGTGCAAGCTAAAGCCACAATGTTACATTTACACACTTTCACCAAAATGGCTAACCTGCAAATGGCAGACAACAGCAAGTGCTGGCAAAAGGGTGAGGAGCAATTGAAATAACTCAGAGTCAACTTGCGGTGGTAAAATTGATAAAACTGCTTTGGAAGTAAGGCTGGCAGTAGTATCTACTAAAGTTGAACTTATGCAAAAGCAAGGACCCAGCAAATCCATTCTAGGTATGAACACAACAGAAATGGTTTCATATATAAACCAAAGAATATGTATAATAATTTTCATAGCACAATTATTAAAAAATAGCAAAAAAAAAAACACACAAAAAAAAACTGGAAACAACCAAATGCCAATCAACTGTAAAGTTAACAAACTGTGATATAGCTGTCTGATGAAATATTAAACAGTACAAACAAAGAAGCTATAGCTACAAAAAACAACATGGATGAAACTCACAAGTATAATGTTTCACAATAAAAGCCAGAACTAGGAATATCTAATGTATAATTCCACTTTAAAAAGTTTTTTAAAACAGCAAAAAGTAATCTAAAGTGTTAGAAATTAGAATAATGTTTACCATAGGGATTGGGGATGGTTTAAATGAGTTCCTGGGATACAAGTGATGTTCTGTTAAGTGATACAGACACTGTTCACTTGGTGAGAATTCATTGAGCAATGCATTCATTATCATTTGTATGTGTTTTTTCTATAGAAATTATATATTTCAATAAAATTTTGCAAATTATATGTTTCCTGAAGAAAATAAAATATAATTTTGAGTATATGAGCCAGATATTGGGTATGACTAAGGCATTGCTAAGTCACTGCACATGTAGAACATATGGCAAGGCCGGGGCCTTGTCGTGCCCTAGGTTCTGACACCTCCTCACTGGGAGACTGTCTTCCACCAAAACCCTGCTCTGTAATCCGTCCAGTGAGTCTCAGACCTTCAGAATATTTTTCTATGACTTTTAGTTACTTTTCAGAAAAATCTGACTGGTCCTTTTGGAGGTAGGTTTTTGGGAAAGAGGTTCCAATCACTGTCTGGTTTTATTGTATTCCCTTTACCTTTAATTAGTAATGCTGAAGTTTTATTTATTGTCTATTTTTTCACCATGTTTTTCTTAATTGTTTATTGTATGTTAGTGGGATTTTTTGTTTGTTTGTTTTTTTGTCTCTTTTCCCAATACAAATGGTCTTAGAGTCCTGGATTCATAATCTGGCTGGCATTTGACCTTGTATTATTCTTAGTTATTGGGTCTTCCTTGGACAAAAATGTGATTTAAAGCTAATTGTTTTCAGCATCCTTCTTGTTTTACTTTGACCCTGTGAAATTTCATTAAGGGAAGAATTCCTCATCAATCACTTACATCTCAATGAGCAGGTGAGTCAGCACATATCACCTCCTAAGTCATTTGTCCTTTGAAGCCTTAGGTCTGTAGAAATAAAGTGATGAAGGCAAAGTTTGTCTAAGTTTATGAGTATTTTGTTTGGAGCAGGAATTTTCTTGAATGCAACTAAAATCACATCATGGAAACAACTTCCCAGGTTGCCTACTTCACTTGGTTATTGTCTGTAAACACCTCTCCAAAACTAAATTATAAGCTCCTCCAATTCAGGGGATATTTGAAGATACTTCTTTCGAGCCTTTAAGGAGATTTGAACAAAGAAGACTCTCAATACTTATTCATAACATTAGATTCAGAAACTAGTGAAATACACCAGTATTTGGAATTATTATCCACACGATTGAATAAATATGACCTGATTCTCTGCATTCTGTCTATGAGCAAATGATGCTTCAGTGTGGGCACCAGGAAACCTAGTCCCATCCTTTGTTATTAATGTCATTAGAAATTTCCCTTCATGTTTACAGTTCTGAACCAAGGCACTGAGAATCATCTTCATAAGCACATTTTAAACATCATCTGTCTAACCTGTACTTTGGGATCCCACACCATATAAGACATTGCGATAAACTGTCTCATATCCATCATGTTATTGAGCTATTTACTTTTGTTCTAATGTATACCGCCTATCACTGGAAATGAAAAATAAAATATATCTAGGTTTAGCTATATTTTGCAAAATAGCACACACGAGGAATAACATGGAAAGCACAATGAGAAAATTTGCCTTGAGCTCTGATAATTGTATTAAATTAATCAGGCAGAGGTAATTATCTTTAAATTGCAAAAGAGAGAAACCCAAGTCAAACTAGATTTATTAAAACAATGGCATTTATTGAGTGATATAAGAAGAAACTTCAATCTTACTTTGGACATGGCTATATACAAAGATTTACATGAGAGCATTAAAATCCTGTCCCTTATATCTCTCTACTCTGCTTGCTATACAGATAAATTCAATCTCAGGCAAAGGTAGTCACAAGAAGCCTCAGGCTTATAATGCCCTTACAACTTGTGATCCCATAGAAAAGAGGCAATGTATCTGCACCAACATTCACATCAATTTCTAAGAAGAACTTTGATGAGCCCTTGCTTGGGCTATATATTCACTCTTCTCATGAGTGAGTTGGAAACTATCTGATTAACTGCCTCTAAAGAGGAGAGGCACCTCCCCAAAGAAAAGTGTGTTGGCAGCCAAAGAGAAATAGAAGTCTATTGAATCACTGAAGTCTTTATGTCCTTCAGTTTTATATTTGCATATAATCAATAATTTAAATTAATTATACAGATTATGCATATGCAAAGCAGCCTATAGACTGACAATTTCCTCAGTATATTGTCAGCTTCTAAGTCATGAAACATTATCATAGGGAAAGCAGTATTATAATAAGCCTTATAAATTAGGTACTCTTGGATTTAATTCGTGGGAAAGCTGTTTCATGTTAAAAATTTTATGTGCTATTCAACTTGTATCTGGAATATGTTGAGTTTATAGGTTTTGATAATGGTTTTATAATTTACTCTAGTTCAGGATGAGCTTCTGAGTATAATAAAATATTTAATACATAACAACCTCTCTGTTCTCTAATTCGGGTCTGGATAAACATTTTCTGTAAAAGGCTACATAGTAAATATGTTAGGTTTGTGAGTAATAAGGATTCTGATGCAACTACAAACTCTACTGTTGGGGCACACACACACACACACAAAAAGCCACAGATAATTCGTGAAAGAATGAGTGAGGCTGTGCTCCATTGTAATTTGCCAACTTAGTGAACTTGGTAAAAACGCAATACTTATTCACAGTAAGTCTCAATACTCATAGAGAAGATCATGACCTGTATTGCCAGGTCATGATCTTCTCTATGTTTAAATCACCAACAATTCTAACTTGAAGCAAATTCATTTCTCCTTCATTCCAAATTTTCTACTATGAATGAAAACAATGGCAATTTGTATTTATATAGTACTCTCATGAGAAACTGCATCACTGGTTCCCCAAAACAATCCTGTGTGATATTATTGCCTTTTTACTCTAAGTCGTTCCCAAGCACTTCCCATTCAGCATGGCATAGACCATTCACATTTTAAAGAGTTCACTTATAATCACTCTGGTAGTTACATCAACAAGGAATAACAAAAACCACAAACACGAACACTTTTCTGACCTCTCATACTGCTGATACATATAAGATTCCTGACGTTAGGCAGAAAACAATGGTCACTGACAAAGCCTATCAAATTCCCCCAAATATTTCTGAAATGCATAAATACAGCTCTATAACAATGTTTCACGGCATGTCTAGGCCATACCCCAACGCCAAAAGGAATAATATAAGTCCATGAAACTTTTTTAAACAGGATTTTGAGGAGATGATACAAAAAGGAGTGCCTATACAGCATCTAAAAGAAAAAAAAAATTCAGCAGCAGAATTCAGACACAATTCAGCAAGTTATCTGTCTCTGTCATAGTTCCAGATATGTTTTATAGAAAATGAATTAACAAACACCATGATCTATCAGTCTCCTGTGAGCATAGATAGGTAATGGAAGTCATTTTCCCAAATAACTCAGGGTAAGTGGGTAAATGGCTACATTTGATTTTCTGGATCAGGAAAGTCATCTTTAAGATTCTACCACCTGTAAAACTCTCCCTGATCTAGACAGATATTTATTAAGAAAAAAATGTTTCTAATCAGATTTTATAGTATGACATAGAGAGGGCTGTATAGTGTGACACTGAAAAGGTACTTTGCATGCATGTGTGCACTTATGCCTACTGCCTTGAGCATGCTGGTGTATTATGGGCCCGGCAATCAGATAGACCTAGGTTTGAATCTTTGTTGAGTAATTTACTAGCTGCATCTATCAGAGTAAGTGACTTAAACTCTCTGAACCCCTATTTCCTGTTTCAATATAGGAAGAGTCACAGGACAAAACTTGAGTGTTTTATAAATGCAGTTTCCTTCCCCATTGACCCACCTATCTTTAATCATACCATTACCATCAATAAAGGTTAAAAGGTTGATTTTGGAATCGTTTACCAAAAGCCATGTTCTATTATACTGTAGCTTCTGGTTCAAAGGAAATGTCATGTAAACTAGAAGTTAGGAAACTAAAGTTTGGGGTTCATTTTTCGATAGCATTAAACAAATAAATAACAATTAGGCACAAACCATTAAAAAATCTGAGAGTTTAAGTTCTCATATGTGATAGAGAGATAATAAAATCTCCCCTGATTATACATATCTGATGTGTAATTTTTCATAGGATACTTGTGAGAGTTAAAGTGAACACTCTTTATAGACCAAGGAACCATGCATGGCCACTCTAACAAGAAGGTTCAGACAGGACCAACTGAGAAGATGTGTGTGAAATTGAAAAACACTGTACCATCTGCGTAAGAGATGATGGATTTTATGCTAAATGGACCCCAAAAAGCCCCATTTTGCTTCTACCATCTGATCTTATCATTTTTTCAGTACCTAACTTATGTTAGATTCAAAGTAGTTCGAATTGGAATATTATAGCTGAATTGTATCTTAATGTCTGTGCACCTAGATGACATTGGCACGGAGGCATGGGGATCTATACCAAACTCATGTGTAAAATGGAAAACGGCAGAAAAATCAAAGCTACTTTTAGTAATAAGTGATCTATATATGTATATATATATCTCTTGAAACAGATATATATTTCAATGATGAATTTTAAAGTTTCCAAGCAGATGCAATTTTAAAAATACGTTTTGTAATAACTTTATTAGTTGTTTTTCAGCTTTAAGCTCCATTTTCAATCTGTAACATCAATGAATCAGTGCAAAGCATAACGTTCCAACTACTATTCATCATTTAAAAATGAAATTTAAAAAATTATCAAACTCTATTAGAACGCAATGTGGACCATGGTTATTGACCTACTACTGCCTTTTGCAGCCAAGAGAATGTGAACTAGCGCCACCCCATCCTTGAGTCAAGAGGCAGCCATTGACCTTCATTGTAAGCTAAATGGCTGTTTCAGGTGCAGTGCCATGAATAGGGGAGTTTTTAACTTGATAGAGCTGAAGAGGGATCCAGACTGAAGAGATTTCAATAAAAGTTATGCAGAAAGATGACTGGCTGGAAGCATTGTTGTTCATGAAATTATGGCTGGAAAGAGACAGCATTCTCTCCAGCTATTGCAGTTGTTACAGGCAATTTTCGAAGAATTTTATTACTAGTGATTTTAAAAGAAAGGGCAGTAAAAGGTTGCTTCCTGTTTCTATTTAGCAGCTGGTACATAGCTGAAAGGGAAGAATCAATGGAGCCTCAACCAGATACATTCCCTGTGATTTCTATGTCTGCAGGTAGAGTTTCCCATAACTGGCCATTCATTGTCTTCAATTCAACAATAATTCTGTTCACTTCATAAGTAACTGGCACAGTTCTAGACACTGGGTACACAAAATTCCCTCTCCTCTTGGCATTGATACTTTATTGGAGAAAGACAAAAGAGAAATAAAATAAATAAGTAAATTATATAACCTATTTATGTGTGATACATGAACTTGGGGAGGGTGAGTACTGCAAATTTTAAATAGTGATATGTGAAAGCCTCATTAAGAACAGTTTTGTGAATGATGTAATACTTGCATAAAAACTGGGTACTGTGTAAAAATTAACGGCAAATTACCTCTCTGTAAGGTGTATGCACACTAGGAATAAATTCAGTGATGGCTTAAAATGCAGCCAGTGCAGAAAATAAAATAAAATGGACTCTTCAGGCTATCATTTTTCAAAGTCTGGATCTGCCCTGCACTAGGGGCACCTGCGGTACATATTAAAATGCAGATTCCTCTCAACCCATAGCTAGTGAATCAAGCTGTGTAGGGGGTCCTGGGAATCTGTCATTCATCAAGCTTTTTAGATGACTCTAAGGGACTATCACATTTGAGTACTAAGACTGCCTAATGCAAACACATCAAAACTAAGTAGAAATCCACCCATTTCAGAGTTAGAAAACAAAAACTCTGTGATATTAAGTTACTCTCCTACATTACCACCACTGTAATTTATCAGAGCAGGGATAAGAATTTAGTTCTCTTGATTTAGAACCTATCATACAAAACTGTTGCTTTTTTTTTTTTGACTACAAGAAACTTCTTTAGAGAACTTATAACTGGCATTTTCACTTTTTAAGATATATGAGATAAATCCAATAGAACATTCACTTAAACAAAAAGCATTTTATTGTTCTGAAATTATTGTGCCTCTAGAGAAACAGAATCCCAAGGCTGTGTTCAGTAAGATTCTGTGATGTATTTATTGCCTGTCTATTACTCACTGTTTTATTTGCTTTCACAGTTGGTAAAGACTCAGTAATTCGAACTATGAGGATATCAACTCGTACTTGTGTATAGTCTAGATGATGGTTTGTTTTTTGAGCCACACAATTCTCTGAAATTAAAGCTGTATTTTCAAAAATGTCTGCTCAATTAAACATAAACCTTTTGTGGAGATCTCCATATATATGTTGTTTTATATCATAGTGTCACTTAACCAGGATCTAAGTGATGCAACAAGTTGCTCCAGCCACATTTTCTGGAACCAATATGAGCCTGTCTGAAATACCATTGAGAATCATCTTTAGATAAGTCTATTTGCTAATAGGGCACAGCACAATATGCAGTTTTGCAATTAAATAATTACTTTTAACTATGCAAGCAGTCAGTACAATCAATTTATGCAGAAAGTAAATTCTTTATATAAATAATTTAGTTACTATTTTCATTGAGAGTCCAAATACTTTGTTCATTTAGACAAACATTTACTAAGTATTTTTGCCCCCTAGAAAAGAGACTTTTTGCTTTATAGGTGAATAAATCAGACACAGTCCTTGCCCTCCTGCAGCTTACAACTGTAACAAAAGTTAGAAGGGAGAACACAGTGAGTAAGTTTCTCATGTGTAACCTTCACTAATACGGGTATCAGGGGAGGCTTCCACGGAGAAATGATTGTTAAGCAGACATGAAAACCAAGTAGAATTTATCCAGGTAACTAGTCAGAGAGATTTATTCCCAGGAGGAAGGAATGCAAAAAGCTCCATTTGGGGATAAGGAGAATTTAGGGAATTCGAGGAATGAAAAACTCCATGAGGGACGACAGCGCCAGATCATTTATAGTTCAAGTTAGTTCTTTCAAAAATGAAAGAGAAGGGGAAAGCCACTGAAAAATGAAAGCCGAGTATTATCACAGTTGATTTTTGTTTTTAGAAGATTACTTCAGGCCAGAGTCATAGTGCACACAACCCAGGGAGGCACCATTCACGTTCACTATTCACCCTTCCTATGAGTTTCTGCTCCAGACCTTATGTTCTGCTTCAGAGTGAAAACAGAACTGTCAGGGGAAGAGAATGCATTGTCTCCAGGCAAGAGATGGCAGTGGTTTGCATTTAGGTTTAAAAAAAAAAAGTCGTGAAAAGAAGTGGAAGCATTTGAAAGATATGAAGGAGGTAGTATTCATATTATATAATGAATGTATGGGAGCTGATATAGAGAAAAATCAAGGATGATTTGCAGCTTCCTGGTTGGCTGGCATTTGGGGGTAAGGGAGCATAAGAGGTAAGGGGAGTCATAACTTCAGTTCAGGGCATGGTAGTTTTAAAGGACCCGTGAAACACATGAGTGCAGATTTAGAATAGGAAGCAAAGTCAGGAAGTGTCGTGGAATCAAGGAAATGGAGTCCTTTAAAGCTGACTGAGCATTCGGCTACATCTCTGGCAGCTGAGAGTCAAGAAAGAATATCCATGACATCCTGTGACAGGAAGGACCTCTTCCACAGGTGTGTCTAGGGCACCCGTCATATTGGACTGCACTGAGGAGTGAAAAGGGGATGAGGATGCAGGGGGGCCAAGACATCTGATTGTGAAATGAGCAAGATAGCAACAAACTGGAGAAGAATATGGGGGTCCAAAGATTTAAAAGTGGATGAGAAGTGTCTAGTTCAGAGGGGAGGTTTTGAACAGTTGGAGTGTAAGTTCACCAGGAGAGGAAGAAAAAGGGAAGGAAGGAGACTCTGGGTACACCAGGGCACTTGGCTTTAGGAAGAAGGGGGAATAATTTCTTCACTGGGCTAGGGGGAGAGGAATAAGAGAGGTGCAGGGAGATTGGTAGATCTGGCTGTAGACGTTGTATTGGTGGTTGTGGGACCCTTGGCAATGGCTTCTGCTTTTTCTGCAAAATACAGGCTTTACAAAAAGGACAGAGAGGTCTAGGCTTCTCACTACACTGTAATTGGTTTCTTAAATATTTTTAAATAATCATTTCAAGATAGAATTATTATTTTAAGCCCAAGAAACTCAAGTCTGCCATTTGTTTGTAATTGTGGGGTAAATCAATAATACAAAGTCTCTAAGAAATTACCATTTGGTAATGTGGTGAGTTAAGCCATTTTTTACCTCATAGCCCAGAAGAGACAAAACCAACATTATTAGTCAATTGGCAAAAAATGATTGTGAAAAAGAAGATGGCTATCTTCAAATTCTCTGTAATTATTCCTTCCTCCCTCTGAATTTATCCAGCATATTATTTTTTAACTCTGTTTAGGTTACTATTTAACCTTCTCTGCACTCTAATTGGTTATTTGTATGTCTTAGTCCTTTGCTACATTTTCCTGGATGTGAAAGACAGTGTGCTGAATGACTATTTCCATATGGTTTCTGAAATAATGCCCTATTCAAATAATAAACCTTACTTAACAATTCATTCAATTATTATTGATTACCTTCTTTATGCCAGATATTGTGCTGCACACTAACTACCCAGTAGAGAAACAAAATAGATATGCTTCCTGTTTTCATAGAATGTGTTCTAGTGGGAAAAACGGGCATTAAATAAATAGATGCAGAGCTGAATCCATAATTGAAAATTTAGGAGAGTTGCTGAGCAAAAGAACAGCATGGCATGAGACAAATAAAGGGAGTTAATTTTATATTAAGTAAAAACTTTGAGGTAGTCACAAATCAACCAGGGTTTCTCAACCCCGGCATCACTGACATTTTAGGCTGGATGATTTTTTGCTGTAGAGGGCTGTTCTGTACACTTTAAATGGTTTACCAGTTTCTAACTTCTCCCTCTACTAGATGCCAGCAGCACCACCCCAACTATAACAGCCAAAATGTCTCAAGATATTGCCAAACCGCCCGGTAGTGTGCCACTCATTTAAGTTGAAACCAAGAGTTTAAGTAAGAATTATGAAGGAGAGAAATGGTCCAAAGGGCATTGTTCCAGGAAGAAGAAACACGAGAAGCACACGGGAGAGAAAGGAGCTCAGAGCATTTACATGACTAACGGAGGCTGGTATGGAAGGAGCATCTAAATGAGGGAAAGATCTGTACAAGGAGGGGCAGGAGAGAAAGGCAGAGGGCAGGTTTAAGAGGGGTCTTGTAAGTATTTTCAAGGAATTCAGAGTTTATCCTAAGAGAAATTGGAAGCTACAGGAGAGTTTTCAGTAGGAAAGGGGCAAGAGCAAAAGATGCAATTCCTATTTTAAACAATCCCTTTGGTTGCTCTGATAAGAATAAATGAGAGGCTGAGAGTGGAAATAAGGAGGCCAGGTAAGGACAATTGCCATTTTCTAGGATGGTGGCTTAGTCTAGAAGGATGGATGAAGAGATGGTAGGGAGCAGGCACAGCAAAGCTATATTTTGGAAGAAGAAATAGCAGAATTTATTTGAGACCTCCATCAATTTATAAATACATACACTGGGTTTGTGTTACTTGCTTCAAATAATAAAAATTTTGGTTGGTCTTAGTCTTATGCCTTTATGATATTAAAAAATTTTAAATTCAAACACCTTCCATGTGATTGCCCTAAAAATAGAGTTTATATCCCCTAGTCCACTACATTTTCCACTCCACCTTATTTTCTCTATCCCCGATTAAAATGTGAAAGACTTTCAACAGTTCAGTTCATGCCATAGTTTGTCATTTTATTAACCTATTCCTGTGTATTTATTTGATTATTACATCTAAAATAGAATGGTTTACTCTAAATAATGCTCTGAAAAGTATTAAGGAACCATTTAATGATGAGTATAACTTTATGAGTCTTCTTGGTATTCTTCCTACTTCTCTCTCAATGTGTAATGGTCAAATTGTTTATTCTCATAAAAATGTTGTAAATATATTTCTGTTGATACAAGAAGAACTATTTTATTGATTTTATCTGCTATAGAGTATCATGTCATATGAATATGTTATGTTTATCTATTTTATGTTGATTACTCTGTATATGGAATACCCATTTGTTTGTTCGCTAGACATTTAGGCCATTTTTTTATTTTATGTCATTTTAATAATAGGACATCTTTCTATATAGAGATATATGCAGAGATATCTCTGTTTCTCTGGAGAACCCTAACACAGTTCACAATACAGTATCTGAACCAGCAACTGGAAACGTAATTCCTCTCAATAGAACCCAATGCTTTTTATCTGGATTGTTGCCAAGACATGAAAACTTCCCAAAGGTAGACAAAAATTGAATCCCCTAGTTACTTTATTGGTTCTACTTATGTTCTCAGTTTGCTACCAAAGCCAGTGCACTTTTTTTTCTGTTGAATTTTGGTGAGAGATATGTCACTATATTTCACTCAACTACTGGTTTTACTCAAAAGCAAAGACTAGTTTGTTGATTTAAATTTGATAAACATTATTATTCCATATCCCTGGTATTTCTGAATGAATCAGGAATCAGACATATGCTCCTGGTAAAAGAGAGATAATTGTGAAAGGTGAAAAGAGCATTTTTTCAAAGAATATCTGGAAGAAATACAAATCTCCATTTATCAGAATGGATACCAAGATCTGTAATCTTTAAACAGGTGCTAACCATCTTCATGTATATTCTTGACCTCTCTCTAAAAATATTTTGTAGTGTTTTTGATTTATGCATTAAGAGCAATGATATCTGTGCTGTGCACCTCACACCTGGTGAGAAACAGCTGGTGCTACAATAGATGACATTCTCCTCAGCTGCTGTATGGACATTCATTTCCAGGATGTAACTAAGAATACCTAAGGTATAGCTGCATACACACACAATGGGTAATAAAACTGAAGGAAAAGAATGGCCATCTGTTTTAACAAGATAACATCATTTACCTCCCAAATTCCAGAAAAGCCACCCCACAAGCAAAAATTCAAAACATTAGCTGAGAAAAGTTTCTTCTAACACCTGATATGAGTGTTTTTCCAAAAGTCTTTAATCAAAGTCAAGTGCTAAAGTTATGCAAGCACAGAGAAACACCATGGTTAAGGGATACCTACAGTTTCTAGTTTCTCCCCAAATGAAGTCCTTGCCCCTCTATCATGGCTTCTGACTTAATCAATGAAACGATACAGCCATTGAAGCCTGTTTGCTTTAGGAAAAGTTAAATGAACCCAAATGTTGATCTACCCATAGTTTGATAAAACCAAAGAGATGGCAACTTCCCGAAGCGAGGTGCTGACCTAAAACACACAGAGGGATGAAACATACTGCATCTTGCTTCGGGGTCATTGTCAGGGTGGTTAGACTTACTGGGTAGCCAGCCATGTGATGCCAACATAGCTTTTTCACTTGAAGAGGTCAAGTAGTGAGTCTGCAACCAGAGATGGGATAATGGGTGGGGGTGTGAAAAGACTTGTCTCTCCCACACATGGAATCCTGAGGAAGGATCAATAAGATTTAAAGTAAAAGATCCAAATAAACAGAGATCCAAATGGTACCTATATTGGATAAGCCATCCAGACTCATCATGCACCAGCAGGAAGCCTGGGGCCATTGATCTCTTTATATAACCAGGTGGTAGTTCTTTTGATTGCTAGAATATGCACCCCAAACCCAGACTCCATACCTTTCTCCCCAGAGCTAGTTATCCTCAGTACCTCACTCTTAATCTCTTTCATTCACTAAATACCCGGCCTCTCCTCCATTCCTAAACTGGGTTTGCTCCCCAGCCTCATTTTTAGAACCTGGCTCTTTTTCATTTCTGTTGCTGAGAAGGGAGAGGAGAATATTTTGTTCCAGAGGAAGGAGAGGTGGAAAAAAGTAACTAAGTTGGTCTAGTCTCCTCTTATCAGAGTTTTACTTCCTCTTCTGATTAACTGCAAATAGTTACTTAAAGACAATAAAACGTATTTTATTTTGAGAATAAATCTCCTGTACTGTTTGCATATTATTAGTTCCTTATTATACAAAAAGTTTTTTGTTTTGTTTTGTTTTGTCCCAGTGGGAAAGTTTATTATAAAATTCACCTTCTTGATTTTGGGAAACATTTGTTTATTTGCTGCAATTTGTGGAAAATGTGCCATTCTATTGCACGTACATTAATTAAATATCCCTGTATGCCTGTCCATTGTACGAAACCTGACTAAACGGTGCAAATAGGAAAATGTCAGATCCTCTGAATATATACCAATCATGTATCATACTGGTAATTCCTTTTCCATTAGGATAATTCAATTCATGACGATAGCATTATTTCAGCAATAATTCAACATCAGAAAATAAAATAACCACGGCGATGACTGTAAATGTTTGCTGGGTGATCATTAGTGATTCCTGGCCAGCAAACAAATTTTCTCATCAGTGTAATTCTCCTTTAGTATGGAACCTCTTTCAAGTTATTAGGGTCTCTCGGCGAAATACAAATTGAGAAAGAAAGAAACTGGCCCAGTTTGACAACTGCAGTGTATGATTGTAGGGCTAGACAGAGCATTAATCCAGAAATAGCAACTATTTACTATATTCCCTAAAAGGAAACCTTAGAGCAAGGCAACTCAGTTCGCAGGCTCAGATGGTGCATTTTACATCTAATGATCATAATGACTGCTTACCTCAAAACTTATTTTGTGGATTAAATAATAACCATGCATGTAGAGGAACCCTAGAAATCAAGGGAAATGTTACAGTATTAAAAAAAACATGGATATTATTTTCTCACTTTCTGCAGAAATACCCATGTGCTTTATTTATGTTTATACTATTTTTGCCATAAAGTGGATTACTTTTATTCTATACACACCTCAATATTTTTCATTACAGTTTATGCTTTGATTATTTTGCTTAAGAATTCTTTTTCCTCCCCAAACATTATATAATATTCATGCCCATTTTATCTACCATTTTTTCAGTCTCTACATTTTAATATTTAACCTAGCTAGAGTTTAATTTTGTTATAAGGTGTATAACTTAGTTATCTATAATAATGTCCCCCCACAAATGATTAGCCAGTTATCTTTTTGAAATGTCAGGGCCAAGAATGCTCTCCTCATTTTATGGATGAATAACAAAAGCTCAAGGAGGTAAAGTGATAGCCAGTGGTGTGAGACCAGCTCAAACCTGCTCTCAAGAGCTAAATGTAACCAGTATTTCCCAAGTCCACATTCAATAAATTGGACATGGTGGAAATATTTACACCAGGAAAACTGGCAAACACTACAAACCAAAGATTCCTTCCTTCCTTCCTTCCTTCCTTCCTTCCTTCCTTCCTTCCTTCCTTCCTTCCTTCCTTCCTTCCTTCCTTCCTTCCACAGACAGTTTATCAACCTACTACTGGAAAGGGTCCTCATTTTCAGTGGGCAGTATGCTGTACTAAGGCATTAAGAAGATGACATAAACATGTTCTATTTTCCTGGAGTATCATTTGATTTACTAGTGACATATAAGTATAAGAAACACAAGTAGATGATAAAGTGGGATATAAAATTCACATAACTTTTTAAGATTTCGCTTGACATTACACATACATTAAAAAAAAAAGGTGTCCTTGTGGCAAACAGATTTCATCCACACCTCCAACTCCCGGTGCAGAGATGAAAAGATGTGTTAACCCTCCTTGTCCTATAGGATAGCTTCAGCAGAAAGTTAAAAGCAGGAGAGCAGAATATTCATAAGGACTAGGATTCCTCCTACAACCCTGAGCTTGCACATCCTATCATTTTAAGAGATGAAGCTGGAGCAAAACTGCAGATCCGCTGGCAGTTCTTTGGTCTTGCAAAGACAGTGCACGATTTCCCACTGGCCCATTATCAACAGACTTAATGCAAATAAAGCAGAAAGTGTGTGCTGCTTGCCAACATACTCTAAATATTTAGAGTACTAGCGACCACTTGTGCTGTAGGAAACCTCTAAGGTAGCTCCCCAGAATTCCCACCTCCTGGGTGCTCGTGACCTTGTGTAATCCCCAACTCTTGAGTTTGGGCTGGACTTATTAATTCACTTTTAATGAATAAAATAGGGCAGAAGGAATAGTATGTCACTTCTGCAATTACATTTTTGATAGTCTGTGGTTTGTCTGGGGGCCTCTCTTGCTCTCTCTTGACTTGCTGTCTCTGAGATAAGCCAGCTGCAATGTTTTGAGCTATAGAGAAGATCCACATGGCAGGAATTGATTCCTGCAGACAATAGCCAAGCAAGAATCTAGGGCTTTTCCACAGCCACATGATTGAGCTTAGAAGTAGGTAGATCCTCTGTGAGTTGGACTTTGAGATAACGGGCAGCCCTGGCTGATACCTTGATTGTAGCCTCGTGATAGACAGGAAGCCAGACACTCAGTGAAGCCATGTCAGTATCCCTGACCCTCAGAAACTATGACACAATATTTGCTGTTTTAAGCCACTAAACTTTGGGATGATTCACAATAGATAACTAATACAGTCTCCAAGGGACTCAACTCAAGGATGATGCTATTGTGAGGCCTTACGCGTTAGCAGTCTGACGGACTAATGAGTCATCTCCCAAATGCGCCACTTCTCTTCTGAAAGCCTCTTTTATTTACTGTTCTTGGAAATAAAGACATCAATACTCTTTGTCAGTGGTATCTGAATTTCATGTATTTGGATTTTTTTTTCTTCTGAATAGTCCTATATCTTTCATCTTAGTTCTCCTCCTCCCACTCACTTTGATTGGCAGCTTGCAGCTGAACTTTGTGAGCCTGGAGCTATGGACAAGTGATCCAAGGGGAAATAGGAAGTGGCCAGGGGAAGACCATACACTGAGTAGCCAGATTATTAGGATCTCTGAACACATAATAATCTTGCCACTCACTGTGTGTGTGTGTGTGTGTGTCTGTGTGTGTGTGTGTGTATACACACATATATATATTAGAGGCCCAGTGCATGAATTCGTGCATCGGTGGGGTCCAGCCAACCTGGCCAGGGGAAGGGGATATGGGCAGTTGGCCGGTCTACTTGCTGGTAGAATTCCTGGTCGAGGGGACAATTTGCATATTAGCCTTTTATTATATAGGATATACACTGAGTGGCCAGATTATTATGTGTTCAGAGATCATAATAATCTGGCCACTCAGTGTATATCTAATGCTAATTGTATTAGTACCAAATGGTGGAAATCCTGCCCCAGACCCAGGATACTGGCTATGGTGGGTGCATCTATTAAGGGCAGGTAAATGGTCCCTCCTTGCCTGAAAATGCATTGCACATTTCTCCAAAAAAGAATAGCTGCTCACATAAGGGCCCACTGTGTACAATTTTGTAAGTCTGCAGTGTCCCCACTCTCAGAGTTCTCACATTTTGAAATCACTTTGGTCCTCTCCTATGTTTAGAGGGCTTTGCAAGTGCTCTGTAGAGTACCTGGCTCTCCCTGATTTCGTTGATGGTTTCTGATGTGGTTTTAAAAATTAACACTAATACAACTGGATGTCTATGTTGTTCTGATTTATTGTTAAGACTTACTGGGACACTGAAGAGTTGGGGAGTGCTCAGGGCCAGATGAGTGTATGCTTAGGAGGAGATGCTGTCAACTATTTGTTAGATAAGGAATCTGCTGTCGGTAACTCATTGAACCATTGCTCACAGTTCAGTGGCAATACCACGAATATGGGCTTGCATTTAATATTTTCTGTCTTTGTCTTGCAATGGAAATAGCATGCTAAGCATTTCTTCCATTTTCTAATCCCCCACCAGATAGACTTCCACCAGAAGGCCATCCCTACCTCAACTGACAATGATTGCCAAGACTTTTTAAAATCCTGATCAATGTTCTCTCTTGCCTGACATGATAGAATACTTTGGCCATGCTCAGTTTAGTTACTACTTTTTTTGATGTTTATATTTTATAAAATGGTTCTATTAACCAGTCCCCTTGCCCAATAGATTCAAAGTACTCTGAATCACTGTTGGTCATTGTCACCCTGGTCAGGACTCCTGTGTGACCAACTTTCGCAAAATGACCTTGGCTGTAATTGTTACAGCTTGCCCTTTGCTGTGTAAAGTAGAGTTGAAGGTGAAGAGGAAGTACCTATAACCAGGTACTTCCTCCTCCAGCTGATTTGTCCTCTGAACTGTCCAGGACTAATGCCTTTTCTTTCTGTGAGTTAACAAACCTTTTACATGGGAGGAGAAATGTGCAGCTACCGCATATTTAGAGATGCATTTAAGTTGGGTAAGTGTGTATTAATATCCATTTTTACACAGAAAAGCTGGATTGTGGTGGAGAGGACCCAGGTCCTCTATGGAACACATTTGCCTCTACCTTTAAAGCCCTAGTTAAATATCAGCTCCCCATGAAACTGCACAATTTTTCTAGTTAGAAGCAATATCAACTACCTAGGCATTTCTTACCATTTGGTTGTGCCACTCTCAGCATGAACCATTGGTAGCTTGCATTTCAACTATTTGTGTACATCTTTTCCTCCCCACTGAACCATCCATTCCTTGAAGTCAATAAAAGACTCATTTTGCTCTGTGGTGCTCCACAGCTTCTTGCACAAAAACTTGCTACAGAGGAGTTAAATAAATATTTGTGGGTTGGATGAATGGAAAAAAAAGTGAATTAAAAGAAGTCTGCATTTGACAAAGGAGGAAGACACCAGGGAATGAGGAACAGAGGAATAGCAGTAGGAGGTACAGATGCATTCTTGAGGGGGAATGAGGAGAGACAGGAGGAGCTGAAAGTGGTGATGGTATTTGGTCCAAATAGAGGTAGAGAGCAGAACCCAAGTTACATCTAACTTCATCAATTTAAAAGGTCTGACCTATTTAAAGTGGTATATTTTTATATTTTTGTTTTATATTTTTACTACCAACAAAGTTGACAGAAACAGTTAATTCCTGGTGTTGGCTAAGCCAGGAAAGAACAAAGAAATTCTATATAATAAAAGACTAATATGTAAATTGACCAAATGGCAGAACGACCATTCTCTATGATGCATACTGACCACCAGGGTGCAGATGCTCAACACAGGAGCTGCCCCCTGGTGGTCAGTGCACTCAGCCAGAAGCCAGGCTCACGGCTGGCGAGCACAGCAGTGGTGGTAGGAGCCTCTCCCATCTCCACAGAGCTAAGGATGTCCAACTACAGGCTTAGGCCCGCTCTCCATGGGAAGCAGGCCTAAGCAGTCAGTCAGACATCCCCTGAGGGTTCCCAGACTGTGAGAGGGTACAGGCAGGGCTGAGGGACCCCCCCTCCAGTGCATAAATTTCATGCACCAGACCTCTAGTTATTAATAACTACCACACTGTGTGTAATGAGCATTTATTGGCAGTGTTGAACGTTCAAATTGAGCTAAGCTTTACATGAAAACACAAAGTAGCTATAATAGACATAGGATATATTTCTAAAGATCATTTGTGAAAGTAATACGGGAGATCACATTCAACTCTTGAATCACTTTGGGGTTGCAATGCTGTGATGTCAGGTATATGGACTGACTGTCCCTGGTTTCCTAACTGGGTGAAATGGTAGAAAAAGCACTGTTTAGATCTGGAGTATTTTCCAATTGTGTGTCTCACCAGCTATGTAACTTCAGGTAAGTTCCTAATTTAAAAATGCGGACTTAGGTTGCAAAATTTATGAAGTCCCTTCCAGGCCTAATATTCTCTGGTTCTAGGACTTAGGAATATACCACGCAAATGTGGACGAGCTTTTCCCTTTCTCTCTTTTCCCTCCATCAGGACAGGCCCCTTTACTCTCCAGGTGCCCTGGAGCAAGAGTGGAGGGAGGGGGTGCTGGGCTCTGAGGCTTCTTGGACCACAGGAACCTCCTAGTGGCCACCTGGGGAACTTTCTCACTAGACACCTCTTTGTCCAGTTCCTAAACCTTAGGGAGATTACAGACACTCTAGAGCAGTGGTTCTCAACCTTTCTAATGCGTGACCCTTTAATACAGTTCCTCAAGTTGTGGCTCTACAGCAGCGGTTCTCAACCTGTGGGTTGCGACCCACAGGTTGAGAACCACTAGCAGGGTTGCCTAAGACCATCGGAAAACACAGATATTTACATTACGATTCATAACAGTAGCAAAATTACAGTTATGAAGTAGCAACAAAAATAATTTTATGGTTGGGGGTCACCACAACATGAGGAACTGTATTAAAGGGTCGCGGCATTAGAAAGGTTGAGAACCACTGCTCTAGAGCCTTCTTGTCTTTGATGCTTTGACTTAGAAGTCAGTTGATATGACTTTGTGTAATCTTTTCTAACATATCCACTTACTTTTACTTTCTCTTCCAACTCTTTTCCAATCACCTCAGGAAATATCTTTATTTCACTTACCTCCCTGTTTTATTTATGGAATAAAAACAAGGTGACTAGATTCATTTTCTAAAATAAATTATTTTCTAAATTTTTCAATACCTTTTTATTTTTCCTGATTATACAAAAACATGCATGTTTATTTCAGAACATTTGGAAAATAATAAGAAAATAAATTACCCACAATACAGTTATCCAGAGCTATCCACTAGAAACATTGTAGGATATTTCTTTTTAAACTTCTTTTGTATGCATAGGTAAATAACTTTCACAACTTAATTTGGATTATGTTACAATTTGTTTTTTATAATCAGATATTGTTCACTCAATATTTTATATTTTAAGTATTTTCCAATGTCAGCATTGATTCAACTTTATGTCTCATATTCCTAAGTCTAATAATAATAATACTTTATCTAGTGATTACTATGTGCCTGGCACTATTATAAACACTTTATATAGATTATCCCCTTAAATCCTCAAAATAACCAGTGATGTAGACACTGTTATTAGCCACATTTTAAAGATTGGAAAGTGAGACAGACAGATGCTTGATAAAGTAACAGAGCTAGCAAATTCTAAGTTAGAATATGAGCTCTGAAGTCCAGCTCTAGAGTTTGTGCAACTAATTATTACACATACCACCCCTTGTTGGCATTTCCGTCATCTTTAACTTCAAATACATCCAGAATTAAACAGCTTCTCTCTAATCTCTTATCACTTCCCTGGTATAAGGTGCTGTTATCGTTCACTTGGATCATTTCAAAAGCTTCACATCTGGTCTTTCTGCTTCTGACTTGCCTGTTCACAGACGATTGTCAGCACAATAGCCAGAGATGTTCTCTTAGAACAGAAGTACTATTGAGTTGTTTCCTTGGTCAAAACCTTCCAATTGCTTCCACTTCACTCAGAACAAGAGCCAAAGTCCCTTCTTAGTCTGGCTCTGTGTTCACTTCTTACTCCCTTTCTCCTTGCTCAGTGGTTCCCTCACCCTCACCCCGCACCGCCCTCTATTGTTTCTCAAGTGCACCACAGGGCATACGTTCTAGCTGTCCCCTTTGCATGGAATATTCTGCTACAGGAGAGCCATGTGAATTGATTTACCTCTCTAAGGTCATTTTGCAAATGTAACCATCTCAGCAAAACTTTCCCTTACTAACATTTTTAATTTTATATACAGGTACCTTGTGAAATAATTTCTGCCACTGAGTTAATTAACATATTGACCTTTTTCAGGAGCCTCTTATGTCACCACCATGGTTTCTCACTCCCTAACCATTTTTTTTTTTTAAATCCTCACCCGAGGATATGTTTAGAGAGCGGAAGGGAGAAAAGGGAGAGAGAGAAACACTTGATGTGAGAAACATCAATAGGTTGCCTCCAGGATGCACCCCAACTGGGGATCAAATCTGCAACTTCAGTATGTGCCCTGACCGGGAATTGAACTCTCAACCTTTTATGTATGGGATGATGCTCCAACAAACTGAGCCATCTGACCAGGGCCACTCACTAACCATTCTTTAAATTGCAAGCATTCTCTCAATTCCTTCTTGTTTAAAATAACAATACCATTTCTCCTCCCTTAATTTTTTATTACTATATTAATAAATTAATATTTATTATATATTTAAACATATAGCATGATTATTAGTCTTTGTTTTCTGTCTCTTCTGACTAGAACAGGCAAAGTATGTGTCCTATTGCTTACATGTCAAAAATTTTCTCTCACAACGATAAGCTCAACATATATCTTCTAGATTTGTATATTCCTCTTTAAAAGTACCAATTCTTTAATGCGTCTGGGATTCATTTAGCTATATGATATGAAATAAATTTTTTCTTTAAACCACTTTACATATACCATCCATCCGCTTTAAGTTGCAATACTCCTTTGCTGTATACTAGCATGTATCTTTTTATTATTCTCTCCGGCCAGAATTGTGTAAAGCCCATACTATTTTATGGTTATAGTTCTAAAAATGTTTGAAAATGTGACAGGACAAGTTAACTCATGATCAGTGGTGAGGACCCTTTCTCGTAAACATTTTCTCAGGTTTTTTCATCACTTTATTCCTACAAAGTTAATTTAGAATTATGTCTGTCACCTACTTCCAAAATGGAACTTTGATTAGAATTTCATTAGGACTACAAATTATTTGGGAAGAATCAATACCTTTAGGCAATTCAGTGCTTTTCTTAATCCAAGAACATGTATATTTTATTTATTTATATCTATGATTTGTTTTAAAAGGACTTTAGGTTGCTGATATCATCTTATAAATTATAAAATCTTTCATAAGGGGATAAGGAACACAGGACAAGAAGAGGAGGAAAACAAAATATACATGGAATTAGAAGTGAGCTAAATACACGACATGCATTCCAAATGCGTCTGCACCCTCCGTGAAGGGGATCTGCCAATGGAGAAAGCAATCAGGTCTAATGGCAGCTTCGGTTTTTGTAGACAGACTTTGTCTAGTTGTGAAAGTTTCCCTCTATTCCTAGTTTCCTGAGGGCTTTCATCATATATGGTCACTGGACTTTACCAAATGCTTTCTGTTTTTATTGATACCTCATTGTGGTTTTGATTTGTATATCCCTAAAGATTACTTGTGGTAAACATCTTTTCATGTGCTTATTGGTCATTTGTATATCATCTTCAGAAAAAGTATTCAAGTCCTTTGCCCATTTTTCAGTTGGGTATTTGTTTTTTTGTTGTTGTTGAGTTTTAGAAGTTACTTATATATTCTGATATAACCCATATGAGATACATGATTTGCAACTTTATTTTCTTTCATTCTGTTGGTTGCCTTTTTAATCTCTTGATTTTTTTCCTTTGATGTGCAGGACTTTTTTAAGTTCGATGAAGTTCCATGTGACTACTTTTTATTTTGTTACCTGTGCTTTTCAATGTTATGTCCAAGAAATTATTGCCAAATCCTAGCCCAATGAGATATATGGATCAGTGGTAACAAGGGTTAAAGAAATAGGTCTGACTATACAGTGTCAGCCAAAGGACATTTTGAAACTTTTCTGTATTTTGATTATGGAAGTAATTACATGGCTGTCAGCCAAATCTCATAGAACTATGCAACATAAATATTGAATTTTATTGTTTATACATTTAAAATAAATTTGAAAAGATTAAAATATCCTCCAAATTTCTATTTGAGTCAGAAAACTGAATACAGATATGTAAAAATACATACATATATATATGTATATATAGTGCTTTTTCTTAAAAGACAATGAAAAATTCACTATCTTTAACCTTCTTTATTATTCCAACATTCCATCTTACAAGAAAAAAAGTAATAGGATTTTTGTCTTCCTATTATAAAGACAATGTACTTAGCAATGTTGCTAAAGTATTCTGTCTTAGAAAAGAAGAGATTATGGGCTTTTTGATAAATCTTTGCTGCCATTTGTATGGTTGTTCTGTTAGTAGGAGAATCTGCTATTTTGGTAGTTTTCTGAAAAGAGTTGCTTAACAGGAAGAATCAATGAAGCTACTGACTGATTAATGAGCAGGAAGACTCAGAATGCTGCTATCTTTATTAACAGTGAAAAAGTATAGATTTTCAGGAGAAACAGAGCAAAGACATATTATGTGAAACATTTAGTCTAGCCCTAGCTCATTGTTCTCAGGAACCAATTTATATCTGCATGTTGATGAAAAATAAACTTTCAATACATTATATTTTGGAGAGTGAGAAATTAGGTTGCAGTATTGTGGGATCAGATTGATTAAATTCTATAAACATCTGATGAAATTAAGGTTAGTCTTTGCACTTTTCAGTGTTTCTTTTCCTAAGTATTAATTATCTACTTTATTCCCCATTTGCTTTTGTTTCTTTTGTTTAATAGAAGATAATAAAATACTTCCATTTTAGGTATGTTATAGATTGTGCTAATTCCTTCCAAAAGCCACCAGATTTAGTGAAATAGTCAACTCCATCAGGGTCTTAACCAGCTTGAAAAATATTCCTAAAACTAGTTAGTCAGAAGGAAAATCATCAAAGTGGACAGATAGAAATAACATTCAATTGTTTCTCTACAATTAATCTTCTGTTCTCAATCCCTTGCAGATCTTTCTCCATATTATGTTGTTTTTGTGGCCATGGAAATATTAGAAATAATGAATTGATAGAAAACTTATAACATACACTTTATATATATACATACAGATGTATACTTTATTTTGCAACAGACCACTCTGTTAACACACTTTCTCTAGAAACAAATACAATATTATAATGACAAATTTTCTAATTTGAATAATTTTCTGACTAAATGTTGAACTCTACCAGGTAATTTTAGTGTTGATGAATCAATGGGAGGATTTATTAAGAGTTGAACAACATGCCATTTTCTGCTTCTGCTTGATTTACTGAGGAGTGCCTCAAATATATTAAGACTCATGTTTATGGTGAATGTTAGTGTTTAGGATCCAGAGATCAAGGAAAGTAAATGTGTGGGCCACCCAGCAGAGAGACATGCGAGGTGATGACTATGGAATGGGAGGACAGGTCAATCCCTTGGGACTAGGAAACAACGGGGCGATTGAATGGCCAGCAAGAACCCACTGTCCCCTACAATGTTACCTTAGTAGAAAATTCAAGTCTATGACACCTTTGTCCCTCTACCTGTGGAATCTGTGCACTTAAATCTTGTTCCAGCTCAGGTCCCTGTATCAGAACATTTTCAGTGACCTAGAGGTCAGCCGCTTCTGCTTGTACTACCCAGAAGGTGTTAGGTTAATGGAAAAGATAAAATATTTATTTATTAGAGTGCAATGTTTCTTTGATAGACAACTTTGAATACATGTTTCTCATAGAAATATCGTGTTATTGTTGTAATAATAGAATACTATGCCCCAGATATATTTAGAGATATAACTATCCTGTATAATATTGTTCCCCAAAGAAAAATGCCTTCCAACTTCTAAACAACAGATTTATAATCAAACTTTTGGAACCCTGCCCATTGTTATAGTAGGAATTTCAGGTAGATATATTTGTATCTATGTTGTTTTCTTCATTACTGTAAACTCTGGGCACTAGGGGTAAGGTTAAACCTTCTTATTAGATTAGTAAGGAAGACAGAGCATCTACTTTGTGCCACAAGTCAGGCTCACGAGGAGGAGAAATTAATCACCATCAATTGTTTATTATATACAAATTTGGCTGTGGTCTATGCTTGGCCATTTCAAAAGAAACTAAACAAATCTAGTATCTTCCCTCTGGGAACTTAAAATCAAATATAGGCTATTCTAATAAAGCGATAGAGGTCCAAGAAGCATATAAATTAAATAAGAAGTACTTATCAGTCAGAAATAAATTGAATTACATGAGAGCTGAGCTTCCCAAAGAGTTCTGAAAGGTTACAGTGCAGTGAAGGGCTGCTGGTGATGCTCTCTCCCTGAGGTGCTTTGCTTTGCCACCCCCCAAACTGTGGAGGATTTCCCTTGAATTCAGAGCTTTGGGAACTTTAAGGGGCTCATAAGGAACTTCTCAGTCTCAACACTGTACCTGTGAGGATAGCATAACCCTACCAGACCCTCTCTTTATTCTCTACAGTCATTTCAGACTTGGAACTTTATCTTTCATTTTGAAAAGAAGGAATTCCTTCCATTTTGGCATGTTGGGTAGGTTGAAGGACATCAAGAAATTCTGGCCTCACACATAAATTGGAAAAAAGGAGGAGTGTTTTGGCAGCCTTTTGAAAATAATTTGATACCCACTGAAACTTGACACATGGTCGTTTCTTAAAAGTAGTTGCAATATGGAAGAAGTGGTGAAGTTTGGCCTGAGGGGAGGGACAAAGCAGAAGTTGGCAAACTATGGCCTGTAAGCCATACAAATTCTTCTGTTGGTTTTGTAAATAAAGTTATAATGGAACAAAGTTACATTTATTTGTCTATAGTTCGTCTATGAGCACTTTCATTTTATAACATCAGAGCTAAATAGCTGTGATACAGAGCATATGGCCCAAAATATCTATAATATTTACTCTCTGATCTTTTACTGAACAACTGTGACAATTCCTGGTGTAGAGTCAGAGCTCATGTGACCAAGTGGGAGTTTTACAATTACGACAGAATAGCACAACAGAAACTCTGCTTTCTTTCAAGTTTAGTCCTTGGTAGAGTGGATTGGGTTAGGCAACATGACAAGGTGCATTGGGGTAATAGATTGTGTACATGTACCACATCTTCTTTATCCAATCATCTACCAAAGGATACCTGGGTTGTCTCCATGTCTTGGCCATCATGAATAACACTGCAATGAACATAGGGGTGCATATATCTTTGCAAATAAATGTTTTCAAATGTTCCAAGAAGGTCCCCAAAAGAGGGTTGGTGGGTCATATGGTAGCTCTATTCTTATTTTGTTGAGGAACCTCCATACTGTTTTCCATAGCGGCTGTACCAGTTTACATTCCCACCAGCAGTGAATGATAAGTCCTTTTTTCCTCCATAACCTCTCCAACACTTGTTAATACATGTCTTATTGCTAATAGCCATTCTAATAGGTGTGAGGGGGTATCTCATTGGAGTTTTAATTTGCATTCCCATAGCTAGTGAAGTTGAGCACCTTTTCTTATATCTCTTGGCCATTTGTATATCTTCTTAGAAGAAGTATCTGTTCAGGTCCCCTGCACATTTTTAAATTGGATTGTGTGTTTGGTGTTGAGCTATATGAGTTCTTTATATGTTTTAGATATTAACACCTTGTTGGAGCAGTTGTTTGCAAACATCTTCTCTCATTCAGTTGGTTGCCATTGTGTGCTCTATTTTTTATTTTAGAAAAATAACTGATGGCTGGGGCTATGGAGCTCACTACCAAAGCACTTTCTTTTACAAATAATTTTTAACTTTTGTGGCTAAGGCACATTTCTATCATCTCCAGTCACTCCTCAAGGCAGACCTCACTATACACCTGTTTTCTCAAGAAAACTTGACTCTATCCAAATAAAAAGGCACTTCAAAAGGTTAGCCTTAACAATAAACAAAAGTATGTTGTTGCCATAAGTTGCAATTTTTAAGAATTCATATAGAATCTTAGGACCATTTTAATATTGGAAAAGCCACAATTAGTACTATCTATCAAATAATGAAAAGTGATGACACTAGAAATATCATACTGATTAGTTTTACTTGGATGCTTCAAAAAATAATTAAGCAAACCATCAATTAATGATGCAGTTACATTTTTTAAAAAAAACCTCTCTGGGATAAAAATTATCATAGTTTTATAACAAACTATTTCTTTCAGCTCTCCTTATAGAGCTTCAAAATTAAACCTTTCAGTATTTCAAGAAAAATATTAATACATTTATTCTTTATTGGGAAGAGTTTACTTCATTTACCAATTTTTATATATATTTTAAGGTCTTCCTAAGAAGTTATGTATAAACAGAACTTCAAGTTACATGTGTTAAGAATATGTCTTTTTTAAAATCTTATAAATTCATATTAAAATCCTGGCCCTTGCATTGTATTTTAAGTGATTCTGTGGATTATTTAATCTCTCTGAAGTTCAGTTTCTCAAATATAAAATAGGACAACAATAATAATCATTTCATAATGTATGGTGAGCATTAAATGATATAATACTAGTAAATGTAAAGCAATATAACATTATCTGGAATATGGAAACTGCTAAAAATTAATGTTAATATTATTATGCTACCTGTATTGGGGAAGATAACTATGGTGTCCCACCACAAGCATCTTGGTAAAATCAGATGTTATACCAACAAGCTTTCTTCTACTTGATTTTTACTTTTTGTCTTTGGTATTTGAGTTTTTGCCTGTTTTGCTTTCTTGTTTTCAATAAATGTGTGTTCCTTCAGTGGATTTTCTTAAAGTAGCTAGATTTTCTCTATATTCTTGGCAGATCAATACCTGTACCGATATCTTTTAATAGACATGGCAAACCTATAACACACATGCATTATTTCAATTGTCCACTCCAAGAAAAAGAAGACATCATTAATCAATGACAATATTTCTTTTGCACCCGAGTTCTAGTACAGCTCAGCATCCTTCTCAATACACCACTCCTGGAAGATAAGGACTGTAGATCAAAGATAATAGATGAGCTTAAATCTGGTTGGCATCCCTGATGTAGCAGATGGTGCCTGTTAAATTTTCATGATCTGTATCTTTTATCCTCCAAAACCTGCCAGGCCTTTTAGTTCTCTTCCATGTCTATCTTTTTTTTTCACCTGAGTAAGTCTTGGGTCAACCAGTGATTGCCATCCAATCCATCATATCTAAGATCCACTGCTAACATTGATACTAAAATGTTACTTATTGAATTTCTATACTACAAGGAGCTGCCTAGAAAATCATGTCTGCCCTTATGGAATTTATAGACTAGTTGATTATATGAACATTCACAAATAGTCACCTGTAACATTTTAAATTAGTTGAATTAAATGAAAAATGTATATAATCAAGAATCCTAACTAAATCTAGTTAGTCAGAAAAGGCTTCCCTAAGGAAGTGATGTTTATGCTAAGATGCAGAAGATGAACAGGACTTAAGTAGAAGTAGGAATTGGTAAGAGGTAAAAATATTCCAGGCAGAGAGGTCAATATGAGTGGAAGTATAGGAATTTAAAGAACTCATGTCTAGAGAACTGAAAAGGCTAGCCCTCACAAATCCCATAGGAAGAGCTTGGAAAATAAATATCCTGACCTCACTTTCTTCCACGCCTCTTCTCCCTCCTTCTAAAATCCTGCCGATGCTACTGGTAAGCAAAATCCAGTGCTCAATCTGAGTCCAGAAGACAAGGGCAGAGCATTTTGAATAATGATTCTGGAGGGCCATGGAAAGATACCCAACACAGTCACCCAGTAAGTTGGGGGAATGGAACGGAATTTATTCATGAAGAGTCAGTGAAGAACAGCACAACAAGGCCAAAATTATAATGCTTAACGTGTCTCAGAGTGCTGGCAGTCAAATCCAAACTGCCAGACCACAACCATACATGACATGCTTATGTTTCTTCCATAAGAAAAACATAAGAAAACTGAGGTCTCCGTTCTTTTTGCTTTTGCCAAATGACCCCTTTAATTGGTACTGGTCAATCCAGCACACATTCGTGACAGGACACTCATCACTCTGCATACATTAGTGGCAGGTGTTGGGTGGTACTTGATTATAAGAGAAATATCTTAGGGAGTTGATTTCTTCACATTGATGATGGGGAGAAAAATCAGTCAGACAATATGCGACTTTATGTCTATAAACAGTGACATATAGGCTAACTTCTTTGTTTCTGACCTTCTTTTTTCACCTATCAAGACATTGCTTATGACTGCTAATCAGTTTCACAACTTTATTCTTACATGAATGTTCAATTATCTAATTTTGAGGATGCTGGTTATTTTCAAGACAGTATCTCTTTCTTTTATTGTCTCTTATATCGCTGGTGTTAAAAAAAATATGTTCTCTAAATTTCAATCTTTAGAGAAAATAGTGAGAGCTTGGGCTGCCTAACTTTAGAAATTCTCAGAACTTTCCTTTTCCATCTCATAATACCTTTCTTGCTAACCTCTCAGAGTTCTTGGAAAATAAAATAACATAATACATAAGGAACCTTTTTTTTTTAATGTTTAGCTTTAATCTTGTGCTTCTTTTCACAGGTTTCGGAATTTTCTGGAATTGGCTGAATTTTATTGTATTTTCATTTGTACATAAGAAACTTATTTTTTTATCTTATCTGTTTTCATTGTAATAATAAGAAAAGCCCAGATCCAGAAGCACAAGTGTGTGCCCACACATACATACATAGCCAGAGAAACAATATTCAGACAATTTTATTATTTCTAATGTTCAGGCTTTAAAGTTCTTGGAAACAGGGCCAATGAGTTCACATCTAGAAGCAATGGTGAGAAACATGGCCCCTGACACCTTTACGAGGAAAAAAATACTGTAACTTCACAACGAGTTCTCCTTGTGTTTTCTGTGTATCCTTTTATTAATTGTCTCTTCATGAAGGATCTAAGAGCGGAATGCTTTGCTAAATGTTGCTTTCCTTATTACTGTAAAGGATATAAACATTTTAGAGGATTTGAAAGTTAATTTTCCTCAAAGTCCTTTTAAAATATAAATTACTTTCAAACATATAATTTTACTGTAAATGCAATCTGTATAGTAATAGAAGAGAGTAATATATATTGAGTTCCCACTAATTATTATAAATTATAGTATCATCATGTAGTTCACCCAGACAAATTACCATTCATTAAAGAGTAATATTTATACGTTTTATGCCTAAAGTGATTACTTGAATCTTGACCACAATGGCAGAAGACATCTTCCAGGTTCAGAAATCTCTTCATATATTAATATTTAGAGAGGCTCTTTAACTGGAACTCTTGTAGTCTACAATGTCACTAAACCCACATTCTGAAAAGAGAATTGTATTGAGTGTTCTCTCCATTTAACACTGGCATCATTTTTAATGTAAAGTGATGTTTTGATGTAAATTTCCAATTCCTCCTCACCACCGACTGGTAAAACCCCTTGACTGCTATGTCTAAGAGTACTTTAATGAGCAAATTAGGATTCCTATTCATGTAGGCAGTACTGATTCCCTTCCTTGTCTCTGCTAAGTCTGCCCTAGGATACTGTCTTTTCACATCAGATAGCATTACCATATGGAATAAATGTTTAATCTTTGCTTTTGCACTTCCTCAAAGCTCCCTTCCAGCAGAGAAACTTTATAACTATTGTTAAGGAGGTATTACTTTCCTCCATGATGTTCAAAACCTATCCTTCTTATTACCCATGAAGCTGGGAAGGACCTGAATAGAATAGACATGTCTCCAAAGAAGACATACAAATGACCCAGAGACATATGAAGAAATGCTCAATGTCATTAATCATCAGAGAGATGCAAATTAAAATGACAGAAGAGTTACTGTCTTTCTCTTCTCTAAATGCTTTGTATCTTAATGTATTTGAAAATTCCATATTGTAGTATCTAATTTAAGATTGCTCTCCATCTCACGTTCATTTTTACCCAAATGATCAAAATTGTGAATGCTGAGGTATGTCCCATATTTGATACACAAACTCTTACTATAGTATCTCAGGGAGGTGTTAGTATTTAAAATGTGTACATCTAGTAGTATGTAAGTGACATTTTTAAAATGTGGAATGACTGTCTTCATTTCCTCTTCTAGACTCAAGGCACAAATGTCCAATTGATCATAATATAATTTCGGTTAAACCCAATATAAACTGATCAGAGTGATGAGATACTTCCCTCCCTCCTTAAGAGTATTACATGTGTGGCAAAGTATAAAAGGATGATCCATGTTACTGTAAATAGGGCCATGCAGGAAATAATTAATTTGAAATAAAAATATTGAAAAGGAAAATGGGAGGAAAGCTTCACTTCTATCACCCCATTGGAGCTGTTTCTAAAAAAAAAAAAAAGCCATTTACTTCAAGATAAAAGTGAATAGTAATTCACCTTAATGAATCACTAATTTGGTCTAAAATTTGCTGTAATTTAATGTGACTAAGGAAATATGAAGGCTCATAACTCTATGTCCAGCACTTAAAATAGTACCTCAGAGTATATTTGTCAATCATTATTTATCACTTCTGAGGTCATCAATATTCCTGCTTTCTTGATGACCATATGTTGTGAACTTTAAGCCTCCTCTATCCCTGGCCACTTCTGATTAAACTATTACTTCCTCCAGAATTTAGAAACTAATTAAAGTCAGGAGATAGGCCAGAGATTTGCTGTGTCACAACTTTCTCTTTGGAAACTTTTAGAGGATAAATTAGAAAAAGAATATTTTTCATTTAAAAAATCATTTATTGATTTATTTAATTAACAATCTATGAAGCTTTATTCTACTTTTTATGGCACTTAAAGTAGCTTATGATAGAGTAATGATATTACCAAAAACAGCTAGAAGAGAAAGATAAAATGCAAAAAATCTATATGAAGCTGTCAGTGACTTGCCAGAAATAGAGAAATCTAGGTTTAGGATAGAAAATAATTTCAAAAACATAAATTGATACCCTGAGATCTACTTTTCTACTTGCTCATAAAAGTAAGACCCAAAATGGTCAAATAGCTCACTACATCCTAGAAAACAATTTTAATATTTATAGAAATATTCTAAAAATCTAACATCTATCATAGTAAAGTACAAATTGGCATTCAAATGAATAAAAATTATAAATGCACAGATAAAAATAGCTAAAAACCAACAACATTCCAAACCCAATAAACACAAAGGAACAGGATAAATAATAAATAATTTGCTCAAAACTAGTGGTAACAAAGAAACCTCAAAAGAAGCTATAGGAGGGAAAAGACAGTAAAAAGAAACAGGATAACAGTAACATGAACTTTTCATGGGTAACAATACAAGCAAGAAGTCAATAGAGCAACATTAATTAGGAATTGAAAGAAACAATACTGTCAATCCAGAATTCTCTAGCCAGTTAACATAATTTTCAAAAATGAAAGCAAAATAAGGAATTTTTCAGACATGTGAAAACTAAATGAGTTTATTACCAGCAGATCTACACTGCAAGAAATATTAAAGGTATTTCTTTAAAAGGAAAAAATATCTATAATAATAAAAGCATAATATGCTAATTAGACTGGACGTCCTTCTGGATGACCTTCCAGACGAAGCCAGGGCTGTGGGTCCCAGGTGCCTGTTGGCGGCTTGAGGGAAGCCCTGGTCCTGGGTGCCAGAGGGAAGCTGGTGCCGGCAGCCAGGGGAAGGAAGGCCTACTCTTGCACCAATTTCGTGCATTGGGCCTCTAAATAGATAATAATGTGAAACTATAAAAAGGGGGAAAAAGCACCAGATTTTGCTGCCTAAGTTTTCTTCTAGGATTTTTATGGTTTCACCACTTACATTTAAGTCTTTTATCCATTTTGAGTTTATTCTTGTGTATGGTGTAAGTTGGTGATTTAGTTTCTTTTTTTTTTTTTGCATGTATCTGTCCAATTATCTCAACACCATTTATTGAAGAGACTGTCTTGACTCCATTGTATGTTCTTGCTTCCATTGTCAAATATTAATTGACAAATACTAGTAAATAGTATCTATTCTACTCAAACCATTTTACAAATTCAAAGAGGAGGAATATTTCCCTACTCCATCTTAGAGGCCAGAATTACCCTGATAACAAAGCATACAAAAACTATCCGAGAAAGAGAACTACAAACTAATACCTGGATGAACATAGATGCAAAATCTAAACATAAAATATTCACCTGATAGTCATAATGAAAACCTCCAGCAAACTAGGAAAAAGGGGATATTTATTCAATCTGATAAGAAGCATCTAAGGAAAACTTACATTTAATATCAACTGTATTGGACAGTCTATTCAGTAACAATAATCAGGAAATAGGAATAAAGAGGACCAGATTGGAAAAGAAAACATAAGATGATCTTTATTCACAGATGATATGATCATCATGGTGAAAATCTGTTAAGGATGAAGAGAAAAGGCCTCATTCATTCGTACAGCCTTTATGAAAAACAGTTTGAAAGTTTCTGTAAAAGTTAAAAATAAACTTATCTATAACTTATCAATTCTATTTCTAGGTATTTTCCCAGGATAAGTATATGTCCAAAGACTTGTACCCAAATATCGATAGCAACATTAAACATAATAACTTCAAACTGGAAACAATCCAATGTTCATTAACTGGTAAATGGATTAAAAAATGTTGTATATACCTACAATGGAATACTATTCATCAATAAAAATAAAAAAAATATCGATATGTACTCAATATGAATGAGTCTCAAAAATACTACACTATGTGAAAGAAGGCAGACACAAAATTCTATATATTGTATGGTCCCACCTACATAAAATATCTAGAAAAGGCAAATGTACAGAGACAGAAAGGTCAGTAGTTTCCTGGGGCTAGAGGTGGGAGCAGTGAGTGACTCCCAACAAGCATGAGGAAACTTTTGGGGTGATGGAATCTTCTAGAAGTGCATCATGATGATGGGTGCACAACACTGTAAGTGTACTAAAAAATCAGTGACATATATAGTTGCATGGATGAATTTTATGGTATGTAAATTACACTTAAAAATGCTTTTCTAAAAAATCCAACTAAGGGTTGGGAGGGGAGAATTTATATGAAATAAATTTGGCAGCATATTTATAAATGTTGATGCTGGGCGATGGGTAATGAAGGACCTATTGCACCATTCCTTTTACATATATGTATGTTTGAAACTTTTCAGAATTAAAAGTAAAAACAAAAAGAGTAAATGAATCGTATTTTGATCTATTGTGTAACTTTATTTATATAGTCTGGCTGGTGTGCTATTAGCATATGCCATTCATAATCCTAAGAACTTACATTCATTTTTAACCAATAACTATGTTGACCTAAACTTTTTAATATTTCCTATCTTGGCCATTTATCATTTTTAATAAGTCTAGAGAGCCATTTTCAATATAATTTCTCTCTTCAATTATAAATGAGCCAAATGCCTGATTTTCATGCATGTCCACATTTCAAGAATCTTATTCAATACACTACAAGATTACTGAGGGATTCGAATGCTCTGTGCCAATGCTGAGGAAATGGAAGGAAAAAAAGGTGCTTTTCATACAGATTTCAAGTGTCCTTCTTACTCTTATTTTAGCTATTGATTATTAGTTCCCTATGGAATTATGATATGCCTTAAATCATTTTATAAGGTTTTTTTTCCCATAAAGGAAATAGAAACACTTGAATTTAATCCTATTTTCCCAGCTACTGCATTGGGAGGTGCTCAGTCCTGCCAACAGCATGTACTGGGATCCTGAAGAAGTACTCTAACTTCCCTTTATCTGAATCATCTCCAAGATTAGGACCATAATTCTTAGACTCTTCTCCCCTGCCCTTGGAGATTGAATCCCAATCAATTTTTCTGAAGATATAACATTCTCCTCCACCTAAGTGTCACTTCCTTTGTAAGGTCCTCTGTTTGAGGTAGGGACAACCCTCAATAATTTTCTGCAATTAAAATTATTCATTCCTTCTAAGTTTTAATATCACTTTGATTATAATTCCTTCTCAAATGTATCACAGTATGACTTGTATTACAGGAAGGTGATGTCTCGCCTATCTCTCCAGTGAGGATATAAAGTATTTCAAATATATGACTTTGGCCAAACCACATTCTGCTAATCTTTGAATCTCAGAAGTTAGTGTAGTGATCCCCCAAAATGTTTATTGAATGGAACTGATCTAGAGCTCAACTTATCCAATGTCTACATTTTACAGTTAAAGAAACTCAGCCTTAGACTGGCCAGTATTTCCTTACCTTTTTCACATCATGACACACACAAAAATATGAACACTGCGGTAATTAAGTTAGACTGCTCCAAGGAAGAAGCTATGGCCCAAGCACCCCATCCCCACCTACTCTGCTCCTCTCTGGAACCAGGAAGACTGAGCAGATGATTATCTCAACCTGGTTATAACCCACTCACAGCACAACCCAAAGTCAAGGCAAAGGAGGCCAGAGAGAGTCTCTGGTTGTGTCTGCCTCAAGGTCATCCAGCTTCCTAGCTCCAAATACTTTTCCTGTTCAATCAAAATTAATTTGTATAACAATATATTTATTACTGATTAAAACACACCCTTTTTCATTTAGATGGTGGACAACTTCCCCTGGCTTTTTTTCTATATAATACTCTGCAAATAAAATCATCTTAAGCTATGCTCTCCAAAATGTGAGTGGGATGTTTTGAATAAATATTGAGTTTTATTTTCAATATCCCCAGATGCAATGGTCCTATCCATCCCAGGTTTCAGGTCATGGACATTTTCCTTCATTAAGAAAAAAAAAGTAAATAAAAATGACCTTTTATGGCTGTGTTATATAAAGATGAATATAATCCAAGCATCATTCATTATTATGTATTCATTATTATAATATGTTTTTTATTACTTTAAAAGGAATTATACATAAAACATTTTCTTGGGCCCTTGGCACTGATTTTTGGCTGTGAAGTTCACACACACTGGGGTTCTTTAGTTAACCATCCCATGGGCTAAATTTCTGAATGTCTCCAGCAGCGGAACAATTGGCCTCAGCTATGATTGGACAGAAAGGTAGCAGAGCTGAATGTATAAGCAGGACTGAAAGCAGTGTATTCTAATTTCTACTCTGGGGCACATTAATGTGCTCTTGGGCAAGTCCATTGAATTTAGCATAATTACCTTTGTTTGTTCACTTAAAAATAACTCATGAAAGGTGAAGTTGGAACACTTTAAATGATTATAAAAGACTTCATACTGTGAATAAAGTTGCCTACCGACCTTTGTTGGGTAACTGACATCTGTCACAGAAACCAAATACAAAATCTAAATTCTTAGGCTGCAAAGAATCTGATCTCTCATGCTTCCTAGCTCCTAATTATTTTCGACAAGAAAAAGCTTTCATGTTTTCCAGAGAGCAAGTGCCCCTGAATTAGTGCAAGGCATGATAGATAGAGCAGAGGAAGTGGCTTAGTTCCTGCTCTTAGCTCTATGGTAAAGTCAGACTGCCCTTCCTTGCTTTTTCCTTTTCCGTGGGTATAATTCAAAACTCTTTCTCACTAGTGTACCGAAGTGAAAAGTGATGTGAGATGAGGAGTTTCTTACCTTCAGTCAAATTCCATTCCTTTTATCATTTCCAGGTGGGTTGAGATCTGATCAAACACCAAAAGTCTAGGTTCCTGCTAGCTATTTTCTGCATTCTTTTGACATGCATAATAGGTCCTGCTGCTAGTTTCATTCTGATGATTGCCAACTTCCATGTCAGGGAGATGGAAATATTTTACAACAGCATTTATCTCATTTATTTAAGTGAACTGCTTTCCTTGGGGAATTTAGCACCTCTTCACTGTTGAGGTGCTGTATACTAGTGAGGGCTATCTCTACCTCAAACTCAAGAACTTTCTGTTGCTTCCTCTGCACTGGCTCAGCATTGGGTTAGTGACTGGAACTGCACTCTCCTCTTAGTCTGAGCACCTGGGGGTAGGAGTGTGGCGTGATATTAAGAGAAGCAGCAATTGTATTTGTGGGTTTTAATTTATTCATTCAAAAATTATTTAAGTGCTTACTAATTACCAAGTGTTAGATTACAATACATAAAGAGGAAAGAGTTTTTGTTATAAAAAGAGTTCATATAATCTGAGGGAAGAGGCAATAAGAAACGACCCTTATATTGGGGATAGATAAATGCTATCATTGAAAAAAATTAGAAAAAAATCTATGCGTGCTCTACAAGGGAGTAATATCAAGATGGTGACAGTTTATGGTTAAGACTAGATAAACTTTGATTATTCCTTTATTTGGGCTATTGTGTTTTTCCTACTTTGTAGTCTCTATAGTTGATCGCTACTGTTCTGTGAGTCCTGTTTCAATCTTGTTATTTAATATTATCCTGAATTATGTTCATTTTTAAATTATCTTTCCCCAACATCACTTTCTTATATTCTTCCCAGATTTTCCACCAAAGAAGTAAAGTGTTCACTTTAGAAGTTAAAATAGAAAAAAAAAAACAACATGCTTTTTTTTTTTTTATTGTAGAGGCTAGGCTTCCCATGAGACATTACCACAAACTTGGTGGCTTATAAGGGTCGTTTCTTATTGCCTCTTCCCTCAGATTATGTGAACTCTTTTATAACAAAACTTACAGTTCTGGAAGCCAAAAATTCAAAATTAGTTTCACTGTATTAAAATAAAGATGTCAATAGGTTGCTATTACTTCTGGAGGCTCGCAGGTGAATTCATTTCCTTGCCTTTTCCAGCTACTAAAGGCCACTTTTATTTCTTGGCTTGGGGCCCCTTTCTCTCCCTTCAAAGTTCATCAATCCAATCTCTACTACCAATGTCACATGGCCTTCTCCCTGATACTGTTCCCCCTATGCTGTTCCTACACTCTTCCTCCCATACTGTGACCACATGGATTCACCCAGATAATCCATGACAGTCACAAAACCTTTCACTGCTTCTGCAAAATTTATTTTGCTTTATAAGGCAGTATTTATGGGTTCCAGGAATTAGACTGTGGACATATTTGGGGGACCATTATTCAGCCTACCATAAGTATTTTGAACCCAGAGAATTCATGAAATATATTAAGGGCTAATGTTTCTGGGTGGTGCATTCTATACCACCACATATTTCCCCAGTCCTCAGTCCACTCCTGGACCTGAATATATGTCAAAAAGTAGATAACCCAGCTAAGGGGGTCATTCTTAATGTTTCCAATGTAAATGTTTCACAGTATTTCTCAATTTTTGTTTAAAATGTATATAGACATTTTAAAAAATGCAATTGGTGTAATTCTGGTTCACTGACAATTAACTCATCTAATAATTTCACTTGGGAAAATGTTCATATTTTCATAAAACTGGAGATTTTTCTCCCTCAATTTATGGTCTGAAAATGTAAAGATGATAGTTATTAAGTCAGAGTTGAGAAGCATGGAGAAACACTGTGTTTCATTTCCAGTGAGATTGACTTTTGCTCTAATTTTACATTTATTTAGTTCTTAGGTGAGAAATTAGTTTTTCTAAGTTAAATTTAAATAATGAGTCAATAAAAGAACTCTGTGTGTTTGTGTTTTTCAAATGATAAAATGCCTTCTAAATTTTCACTGAAATATGGATTTAACCTGCATTTGATAAAACCAATAGCGCTAAAGCTATTTAGACTTCCTTCCCCCAGTATCTGAGTAACCTTGCAATGGAGAGGTCAAGTCATGCAAAATAGTTCAGGTCTTAGGTATATACTTTATTCTCATTTCAATATCATTTCTTGTTTATTTATAAGAAGTATCAATAAAAGTGCTACGTACTGTTAGAAATCAAAATGTTTATTTTACACTACTAATGCTAGAGAAACCTTAGTGATTCTTATAAGCAGGGCACTTGTCAAAGATTAAGATGATAAGATGTAAAGACATCTCATATTTAGATTAAAAATGACATGCACAGTCATGATTCCTTTGTAAACATCTGTTGCTTATAGTGCATACACTTAGCATTTTCAGATACGAGACTCACCAATAATCAAAGTTATATATATATATAGTTCTGGAAATGTTTGAACTTTAATCAGAATTGACTGTTGCTATGAATAACTTAATTTTTGCCATCTTCTCTCTTATATTTCAATTCCAGTCTTTAAGAAGGCAACACTGGGAGGTAACTAGAGCAAAACTAGGAGGCTGGATGCTCTTCTCAGCTTACCTGACACCATTAGGCACATTATTCACAGCCAACCCTGCAAAACACGCTTGCTTCCTACATGAGAATGCCTGCTGAGACACCACCCCTGGCAGGTTTTGAACATATGGGAGTAAAGGCCTTACATAAATGCAAATCGTCTGCATTTATATTTAGACTAGATTATCATATTTTATCATTTAATATTTACTCTATTTTACTTTCATATACACTTGAATGAGTTATTTTTATAGATCTCATGGTATTGAAAAAGATATATAGTAAGAAGATGCTGCATGGTTAAAATTTGGCTTTGCATTAGACTCATGAAATCCCCAATTTAACTGATGCCAGGTTCTACCCTTTTATAGGTAATTAAGTTTAGATGAGAAGCAGCAATAAAATCACCTTAGTCTCAGATGTGAAGCCACAATTACTACAATTTCACTATGGCTATCTATGCCCTAAAAAATTCAGTATAACATAAAATATTATGAAATAGAATATGAAAACAGTGGAAAAATTATTATATACCTTTTCCATTTTTTCTATCTTCTTGGATAAGCCTAGCCTTAACACAGATTATGCAATTTATCAGCTTTAAGATGTTTAAACAAACACATAATTAAGACTTCTTTCTCTTATGGAGTTTCTGCTTAATTCCCTCCTTAAGCAAATATTTTTACATTGTTAATATAGACACTTATGTGTGCTAAGATGCAAGTGCAGTGAGTGTAATAATGAAAAAACTCATGATCAGAGAATAAAAGAGATAATATGGCAAGTAGCTTATTTTCTGAGATCTGTTTTTTCAGATATAATATGGGATTGATATTTACTTCATAGAATTATTGTGAAGATGAGATTAAGACATTTAAATTTCTTACTATTGTACTTGGAACAGGATTAAGCCCTCAAAAATAGTAGCTTTGATTATAATTATTAGTAGCATTATCAAAATCATTATTACTTCAGAGTCCTTCTTAGGTACATGAGTAAAACGAATGCTGAAGGACATTAAAATGTGCCACCTGGCAACTCTTCAGAGCCTAATTATGATTTGGTTGCAATAACATTTATTAAAGACAAGACTCTTTATAACTACATATACCATCCCTCTTGTGTGAAAATTTTCCCCAAGATTCTGGGTACAGTGAACAGGACTGAATATGCTGGTTTTTCAATAAATTGATCTCTGTCTTATGATATCTTTTGGACTTCCACTAAGGAAACTGTGCAAGCAAGCATGTCACCTAGTCTTCTGGGCTTATTGTGACTCCTTTATTTTTCATGAGGTGCCTAGAGAAGGGCACTTTCAATTTCAGCTCCTTTATCATTCTGCAGTCATTTCTGCAACATTCGTAGGAGCATGTGTAAGGAACTGAATACAAGTGTGACTAAAGAAACCAGATAAGGTCAGAAGGACTCTTGACTGCAACACACAGAACCTCCAAAAAGCTTTGTGCAAAAAAAAAATAAAGAAAATATAATTTATTGGCTCTCTTAACTGGAAAATTTAAGAGCTGTGTTTTGAAGTTGAGATTGTTATGGAAGAGAGAGAATGCTTATGGTGATTAAAAATTAGTGTGAGAACAAACATTAGTATTAGAAAATAATTATAAGCCAATGAAAGTTTCTGCTAACGCAAGTAAGATGATCAAATTTGAGGGTATTTTTTTTCCAGTAGATAAACAATGCATCTGTTCAATAAATTTTGATAATGCACATGGCTGGACCATATCTGCTTGCCTCTCCACATAGGCTCTGCCTTCTCCACCCTACTATATGCTTCAGGACTGATTCATATAAATCAGCCTTCCTTATCTTCTAATTTTTGTTGTTGTTAATCCTCACCCAAGGATATTTTTTCCACTGATTTTTAGAGAGAGTGGAAGGGAGGGATAGAGACAGAGAGAAACATTGATGTGAGAGAGAGACATCAATTGCTTGCCTCCTGCACGTGCCCAGAGCTGTAGATTGAGCCTGCAAAGGTTCATGCCCTTGACAGGAATCCAATCCGTGGCCCTTCAGAGAGCAGGCCTTATCCTCTACTTTTGATCTGTTGAGCCAGTATGAGGCTCTGCCTGGAAGTTTAAGGTCAAGAGGAGAGAATTCAGGGTATTTATTCCTGCAGTTTATCCCTGATCTGTCACGAGTTGGCTAAGGCTGTGTTCTCTGACCAAAACTTCAGCTTCTGTTAGATGGGTCTTTTCTATAATTTGAGGTCTTAAAAGGTTCTAGTACACATTCTCCTCCTTTGTCCTTACACGCCTGCAGGTGATGGCAGCTATCTACTTTGCTAGCTCTTCGGTATTTTACCATTCCTTATTAGTATTGTTTAAACCTGCCACATATTTGTAAAAAAACAAACTAACAACAAAAAAAAAAACCACCACAAACTGGTTTATTAAACTATTTCCAATAATCCCTAGGACCTTTATTTTTCCGGCTAATTTCATGTCTGATACAGTAATTTATATCAGGTCTGGTCCCTGGAAAAATAAACACCTTCCAAATGTAATTCTGTAATGGAGTTGTTCTCATATTGGATGGCTAAACTAATCCTACTGTGGAGATGGGAGGATGGGCCTTATTGTTTCCAATTCTTCCGTTTCCCGAAATGGAATTATGCAACAATAATTTTGCATGGACTCAAGGTGGGCAGGTAAAGTGCCTCGGCCCTTTATGGAAGTAGATGATGTTTCAAAAGCATGGACCAAATGCCACTGCGGCCACGATGGTTTTGTGGGTTCCATGTTCATAATCTTCAGTCAAAGTAAGCAATATCAGAAGGCTTTCATCTCTCTGAGTCTTTAGCCAACAGAATAATTAGTTAAACATCAATTCCACAGAGCAAAAATTTAAAGAAATAATGACTTCCTTTGCTCTAGGTGGAGAGTATCTAAATACTCAAGGCAAGCTGAAAATTTCCAATGACCAATTAGGTAAAAAATGTGAGTAAATTTCTTGAGTTAGAAAGTGGTTGATGAAATATGTTTACCTTCTCTGGTAATGAGAGGGCAGTGATGTGAAGTGGGGAAAAGCTTTAAATCAGGCATAATGTGAACTTTGTTAGAATTTTCACCTTTATATTTAGTATAATTTTTGTTGAGCAGATCACTTAATCTGTGTTATATCAATTTAGCTTTTTAAAATGAGAGTTCAAGAGGCCTCTAATTTCGCTTCAGCCTTTTAGTTCTTTCTGCAATTTCTGGCTTCCAAGAGGTCTTCCAAAGCCTCAGCAACTTAGTGAAGTCAATTGGGACTTTCGACACAGTGTTCCAAGTAGGAAATGGGATATAAACACAGACGGAGCGTCTCAGTGACCTTTCAGATAGTGGCACCGTGATGGTTGCAAAGTAGGATCATAGCCTAGCACTGTCAAAACCATGAAACAAACCATGTAAACTAAATGCCAACAAATTAAAAAAAGAAAAAAAAAAGAAAGAAAGAGTACCACTGAATAATCTCCTGCATGGCATTCCATTCAGAATCCAAGTAGAAATTCTGGGTAGTTACAAACTTCTCATAAGCAATTTAAACCTTATGTACAAGGGAAGTCTGAGCAGTCTATTGGCAGGATTGGAGAACAGCAAAACATTTCCTCTAGTATCAAGTAGTTCCCAACATTATCTCCAGGCTAACAGAGAAAAGGCTGCAAAAAACATAAACAAGGCTCACAGAGGTGTGCCAGGGCAGCTGGTGCTGGCCTGCATTTGCTGGAGGATGTGCCAACCTCTCGCTTCAGGGGGCAGGTTTAGTGAGGGCCAGTGTGGTGGCCATCTGGGATCCTTCAGGGCTGGTAGTGGGGTGGGTGCTTTCTTCCTCAAAGTTAAAATGCATGGAGATGAGCTACCACATGGGTTATTAACAGGAAAGGTGGCTTCAAGTGAGTACTGGGTACCAATTATAGACAAAAAGTGGGGTCAGAGACCCAGGACTACAGGAATGAAGAACAGTAAGTTAAAATGGAGAAAAGAGGTGGGCTTGGGGGAACGTGAACAAATACTGGAGCGAGAGGGTCATTGTTTGTGATAGGACTTTCAGACACTTCCAACATATGTGTGTAGAATTCTGGGGTAAAAGAAAGGGATAAAGCAATAAATATCGCATCTCTACAATGTCCAGGTTCTGAACAAGTTGCAAGAAAGAAAAAAAAGTAGGTATGGAGAGCAAATTATCACTTTTATTAATCAGTGGCTAGGTTGAAGGACTTTTACGTGGGATAGTGAAGTAGGATTGCCACCATTGGAACCCTGAGTTAGATAGACTTAGGCACCCCACAACCACCACTGCTAGACCAGAAGCAGAGGAGAACCTGTCTTGTAAGCAGGCTTGGTCCCTGAGAGAGGCAAGTGGAGCTGAGCCAAGTCTGTCTAGTTACCCGACTCAAGTTTACACGGGCAGAGGGGAGAGATCTAGGTTTTATTGATTGAGTTCCATTCACAGGAAAGGAACATTAGGAATAGGGAAGGCACCTTCCCACTCATAGGAAGTGGCTAAGTTTGATGGATTGCTAGGGTGGTGGAAAGAGCTCAGAATTACTAGTATATGGAAGGATTAGCCAGGGGAGGTAGAAGTCACAGTGCTGTGCTCCAGGACCTGAAAGGCAGGCAGTGCTCATCAAAACCCAACCTCCATGTAATTCAAACGTTTTTAAGAGCCTTAAAAACTGAGCCAAGGTAAGAGGGTATTAATCAATCCCAAAACTTTCATCATCACATTCCTGTATTTGTCTGTATTCCTTGCAGTTGCTTAGCACTTCATATGTTTCAAAATTCTTCCATGCATTGTCATTTTGTTCAGACTCATAATCATCCTTTTTGGGGAGATAAGAACATCATTATTTTATCTGCAGTATTTTATAGAAAAGTACAGAGGGCTAAGATATCGTGTTCTTGGAAGATATTTAGTAGAAGAACTAAAACAGGAACCTAGGATCCCTAAAATTTTTATGACTAGACTATGAAACTTGATATATCTGATGGCATGAGTAGAAGCTAAGAAAGTTACGACATGTTTCTTAACATATTGGCCTCACTCTCAGAATGTGAAAACTCAAATACCTGGAGTTTCAGGCTGGGCCAGTTATCATGAACCACCTTGTATAGAAATCTTTGACCCATTCAATCCATGAGCTAAAATTTTACACAGTACCATATAAAGAAAAAATCAGTTGTGTGTTTTTTTAACAGATATCTTAAAGGTGGGTTTACAGATATTTTATTTCAAATTTTTTTTTTTTTCTAAACTCATGGCAATATTGAAAAACTTTCTAATCATCCTTTTTAGGGGAAAATAGGTATTTGTGTGTAAGCCAGTCACTTATTTACTTATGTTAAGAGCAAAATAAATGCTGGACTTTAGGTGCTTGTTTATACAAAGAAGAAAAACACTTGTCTTTAGCTGAGTATACTCAAGTCAGAGAAATGGACAAAAAGGTGAATATAATTAATTACTACAGCTGAAATGATAGGGAGATATAAAGCCTGTGAAGGAAGCACAGATGATAAAATAAAGAGATAAACGATAAATTAAAGTCTAAACTTTTAGAACTTTTCTTACAGATTTTATATAATACATAAATTCTTTTCTACAAGAATTTTACTTCACAAATTGTATGGGAGCTGGATTTACCCTACTCAGCTTGGAAATACAAATGATTTATCTCTATGGTCTATAAAAATTTTTAAATGAAAGTGTAAATGATTGATATTAATTATCACTGCATGAATAATCACATTAGCATTTGCCTGCTTATCATGGTATCATGAGAGTAGGGATTAGGAGAGAAAAACAGTAGGATCCCAAAGCAGTCAGAATAATATAAGAACTGATCGCTATGTGTCTGAAAGAACATGTTCCATTATTCTAGCTGAGAACAGTGACATGTCCCTATAGAATCTCTGGACTGACCTAGCAATAAACTAATGATTTAATGAATCCACAGAAAGAACCTACTTTTATGATTTTCTCTGTGCCTATTGGGATATTTTTAATGAAACACAGTATACCCCTAATCACACAGGGTCTTATGGAATGACTGAACCTGTGACTGAAATATCGAGCCATCTTTCAAAAAAAAAAAAGAAAATTTTATACTAGCATCCAACTTGCAAGAGTCTTTATCTATGAAAAGTTTTTTTAAAAAGGTATATTCTGGACAGGAAAGTGAGCCTGTGCTAGTCTGCCTGATAAAGCATTCTAAATCTGCCTTTCCCATTGAATAATTCATTCCATTCAAGTCGAGAAGATCTCCTGGGGTCTTGTTAATCTTGTGATGGGAACATACACCATAGTGATGACACAACTGCCCTGCCTGAAGCACTCAATTCTGAAATATTCACCTGTGTCATCTTGATGGGTCTCATCTTAGAGGACATACCTGATCTGATCATCTGCAGTTCCATAAGTAACTTCTTTGTCCACATGGGTTTATACACCACCTTTATCTTTTTGAAATGAATACCTCACCCATTTGTGTGTTTCTCAGAGACAACTGAGAGATAAACAGCAAATAATTCATCTACTTGATTTCCTGATTTTAGTAAAATCCTACGACAGTCACTGGCTTTGGTGCTAACAAATGTACTACAATAGAGGACATGCGGTTAGAGCAAGCCCCAGTGAAGTCACGGGTGGCCCCACAAAGCCTGGTTGGGAAATATCTGTGATACAAAGTCACTAGGCAGCATTTCTAGAAATGGTAGGCATTTGTCATATAGTGAGGAGAAAAACAGCATCCGTCCATAGGTGTGAAACTGGTAGCCGAAATGCAGAAGTCTCAGAGGGCAGATAGGGAGGTAGGAATTACTAGTATGTCACAGGCTCCATTGTGGACATTCAGGGAGGTAGGGATTATGTCAGAAGCTTGATTTTAGACAGTCACTAAGAGTCAGCCTCATAAGGTCAAGCTTCATAGTGCCCCAATAAAGGAAGTTAATACGTAGACACTTAATCAATGTTAGTTGGTGATGATAATAGGCTTTGAGTCCAGAATTAGCCAAGAGACTGAGCTAGATAGCACAGGTAAAAGTACTGTTCTATGGGTAGTACTGAAGTTAGCACTGGCGGTCCCAATACCAGAATCTCTGAGTCAGGTCCAGGGTGAAGAACTAGGAGATCAGCAAGTGTTATAGACTGCTTGTTAGGTACTCCTCCCCCCGGCCTGAAAATGTATCTAATGAAGCCCTAACCACCAGTGTGGCTGTATTTTAAGGAAGGAAGTAACTAGGGTTAAATGAGGTCACCGGGTGGGGCCCCGATCCAAGAGGATCAGTGAATTTATAAGAAGAGACAACAGAGAGTCTCTTCATGCACACACTGAGGAAAAGCAACGTGAGCTCACAGCAAGCCACGGACGGAGCACTCCCCAGACAACAGCCCTGCTGGCACATTGATCTTGAACATCCAGTCTCCAGAACTGTGAGAAAATAAACTTCTGTTGTTGAAGCCATTTGGTCTGTGATATTTTGTTGGAGCAACCCGAGCAAACTAATGTAGCAAGCATTGTCAGGCAAAGAACTTTGAAAAGGGAGTGACATAATTTTAGGTTTTTAGTGAAACCTGTTGCGTTGAGGAATCTGATAGTACAGCATTAAATTTTATATTTTTCAATAGGATGTAAGCTGTAGGAAAGCAGCGATTTAGTCATTCACTGTAACATCGATAGAACACAACAGGTGTTCAATACATACTGGCTGAATGAATTACGGCTTACCGAAATTGGCCAGAGACCTGCAAAAAAGGCAATTGGAAACAAAAGCAGAGAATAAAATAGCTCTCAATACAGCATTTTACACACAATAGACTCTGGACTGATGTTATACCCAAAACGGAGCCAGTTGCAGAAGCCATTCACTATACTTTCTCCAAAGTTTCAGAGTAAAAGTCATTCTCTAGACTACGAAACAAACTCCTCTGGGCCAACTCTGTTGTCTTTGGAAAGGCAAGAGGTAGAAAACACTTGAAAGGCAGCACATTCAGAATGAGCATAATGGACTTCCTCATTTTTCAAAAAAAATAGCTAAGGACGTATCATGATCTAACACTGAAAACAAAACTTGGGAACAATATACAGAGGCCAAACGTGTGTGTGAGAGTGTGTTTGTGTGTGTAGCTTTAAGTGCATGAAACATTTCACAATTTACAGACTGCTCAGTGATAAAGCAAATTCAAACAAAATGCAGATTATTTATATTGTGGATGCCATATAACACCTGCACAGGCATAGGAATGTTATAGGGAAATGTTGGAGAGCTTAAGAGCAAGCCCCACAGTGTAAGCCCAGTTTAAGCCATTGTTTATGTCATGTACCCTTACCCATTAGTCAAAATAAATCATAGATAACATAAGCCCAAAGTCAAGGAGTGAGGACATTCATTTTACACACCAAGAAGCCATGCAAGGATGCACATGTGTAATTGTATTACAGAGGAATGAAGTGTTAGAACCAATAATGCAATCTAACAGGATAGGTGTTTTCTAATTTTTAAATTTTAAAAAATCTGTTTTTGCTTTTATAATATTATTTTGCTTATACTTGATTGTTAATTTGCACTTGGATGTCAAGTGTGACTCGACACGGTTAGCATTAGAATAAAGGAATTGAGAAAAAAGCAAGCGAGTGCAAAGGGTTAAACGATTAAACATTGTGTATTTTTGTCCAGGTATATTTCAGATTTTATGAGATATATGAAATATATACATATGTATATGTATGTATGTGTGTGTATATATATATCAAGTTAATTGTCTATTGTATGTTTTGTATCTTCTCTCACATCTTCTAAAGTGGCTTCCCTTCACTTTTTTCTAAAACTTAGAGGACCAAAATATTTTTATTTTAATGTAACTGAATTTATCTATCACTTTTATGGTGGGTGCTTTTCTATTTTTTTTTTTAAGGAAGCCTTCCCTGCCTGGCCAGAATGGCTCAGTGGTTGAGCGTTGACCTATGAACCAGGAGGTCACCAGTTCAATTCCCAGCCAGGGCACATGCCCAGGGTTGCAGGCTCGATCCCCTGTGTGGGGAGTGCAGGAGGCAGCCGATCAATGATTCTCTCTCATCATTGAAGTTTCTATCTCTCTCTCCCTCTGCCTTCCTCTCTGAAATCAATAAAAATATTTTTTAAATACAAAGAAGTCTTACCTATTCAAAAGCCTAAAAATATTATTCTATATTAATTTTTTTAAATAGTAGTTTTGCCTTTAACAATCAGATCTTGAATGCACCTGGGAATTTGGGGGTGGGGGTTATAGTATGAGATAATAGTAGTCTAATTTCATTTTTTCCAGATGGATTCCAACTGTACCAGCCCCTTTGATGACGTCTACATTTCTCCACTGTTATGCCATCTTTCTCATATATTAAGTGTCCACTTACACATGCATTTTTTTCTGGGCTAATTGTTCTGCCCATTGTTCTATATGCCTGTTACTGAATCATGTTGTTTTACTTATTAGAAAGTAATAATAATCTTGATACTAGTTTAAAAAGTCTACCTACTTTGGGAATAAGGCAAGTTAAAATGGCAAAAAAAAAAGTCAATCATCTTACTGAGATTCATCTGCTGTTCTTGACTAAATACTTCCCAGATTGCTGCAAGCCCTTGGTTAATTTCCAGAATTCTGATAAGTTTAATTAGCAGAATTTTTGCTAGTGCTCTATTGTTTTTATGGACAAAGGATTTCTGGAAGTCTTTTACTCCGTAACTTCTGCTGAGATCACTCCAATAATGTTTAAAAATTGAATTTATATCTAACAACTTTCAACAACTCACCTTGTAATACTAAAAATCTATCTATCAATATATTAAGAATGCAAGCTTTCCTGTCTTATTAATAATCTCAAAGCAAAGACTTTGTTTTTGCTATTAAGTATAATGTTGTTATAGATATTTTTATATAAGCTATACCAGATTAAGAAACTTCGCTTTTTTCTTCAGTTTTCTAAAATTTCTCCCTTATATAAATGTTTGGTTTTTCTGCATGTATTGAAATAAAAAAAAATTATTTACCTTTAAACTCTTGTTTTTAAATATGTATTTTGTTGATTTCAGAGAGGAAAGGAAAGGGAGAGAGATAGAAACATCAATGATGAGAGAGAATCAATGATCGGTTGCCTCCTGCACGCCCCACAACCCGAGCATGTGTCCTGACCAGGAATCGAACCGTGACCTCTTGGTTCATAGGTTAATGCTCAACCACTGAGCCACGCAGGCCAGGCTCCTTTACACTCTTAATGCCTGAATTAAATTAAACTGATTTTTAAATATTAAACCAAACTTTGATTTCTTAAATTCCATTATTTTTTATCCTTTTTTATTTCCTGAAGTATAATTGCTATTATTTTGTTTAAGATTTTTGCATTTCTATTCATGACTGAAATTGGCCTATAATTTTCCTTCTTCATTCTATCCTTTTCAAATAATAGTGGCATCAATATTATACCACACTCAAAAAAAAAAAGCTAGAAATGTTTTTTCAGATTATCTGGACGATTTTGTATAAAATTGGAATACTTTCTTCCCTGAGAATTTAGTAATAGTCACCTGCAAAGTCACTGAAACTTGGATTCCACTTGTGAAAAAATTTTTGATTGCTAGTCTAATTCTTTAATTCAAATTCAGTGGTGTTTTTTTTCTTCTTAGCTGGTTATAGTAGCTTATATTTTTCTAGAAATGTATTCACTCTGCCTAAAATTTCAAAATTATTGTATAAAGTTATTCATAATACCTTGTTAAAAGTTTTAATGTCTATATAATTTATAATGCTGTCACCCTTTTTAATCCTGATATTTGTGCCTCATTGTTTTAAATCAGTGTCAATGAAATTTTGCCAGTCATGTTTGTTTTTCTCAAAGAACCAACTTTTGTCCTCACTAATCTATTCAATTGCATGTTTATTTTCTATTTTGTTAATTTCTTGTCTTAAGTTCATATTCTTTTAATATTTTAGTTCTTATCCTAACATCTTGAAAAAGACCTTAGTTCTTTAATTTTTAGCTCCTTTTTAATACTACATGCATCAAGGGCTATTTTTTTTTCTTTAAATACTACCCCCCAATGCATTTTTTAAATCCTCACCCGAGGATATTTTTCCCATTGATTTTTTAGAGAGAGGGGAAGGAAGAGAGAAGAAGAGAGAGAGAGAGAGAGAGAGGGGGAGAGAGAGAGAGAGAGAGAGAGAGAGAGTAACTAGAGATAAACCTACAGCCTAGGTACACGCACTTGGCTGGGAAGTGAACCTGTGACCCTACAGTCCAGTTCGTGGGTGATGCTCTAACCACTGAAAAACTGGCCAAGACCATTTAAAAATATATTTACATTTTATCCCTCATTTTTCAAGCAGAGATTTAATATGGATAATGGGTCCAACATTTGCCAGAAGTAGAAGTCAATACTCCTTTTCTATTGATGATACACCACCTGCTCCTAGCCTATCCTAGTCTTAAAAGTCTTAAATATATAGCATTCTATATCTTTCTCCAACTTGTCTTTATGTTTCCTAATTCTCCCTTAATTTCAATAACTTACTATATTCTCTCTACTGAGAGCGCCTATTTTACTTCTCTTACTTTATACAGTAAACTTCCCTCCTGATCAGTTCTATCCAGCAGCATGATCATTCGGGATCATTGCATAAAGTTTAGAGGATACTGCTAGATTTCCTTGTACATTTAAATATCTTTAACATATACGTATATTTCCAAATCCTTACATCTTGAATGTCATTCATTCATATCTTTATTGTGATATTTCACTTAATTTGAAGTATAGAGCTTCCTAGGTTCTTCTCATTCAGATTTTTCAAAATTTCAAAATTAAGATCTGTGTACCTTATTCCATGTTAACCATATCTCAATCTAAAAGAACACATTACAAATAGAACTCCCTTGCTTTGGTCCTATGTTTAAAATAGAGATTGAACCCTATCTTTATCTTGCTTTTGACATCTTCAACGATCTGATATTCCTCCTTTGATTAGCTTTCTCCCAATCCACTAGCCCTATAAATTTCTTTCCAAATATATCTTTCCCTCTCTATAAGCCTTTCCTAAAGCTCTTTGTGCTTTTTGGAATACTGTCCTCCTTGACCTATCTAAATTCTGATCCCTCAAAGCATTAGAACATTTTCTCAATACACCAGTTCTAATCTCCTAAGTCTTGCCATCTACTCTTGCCATTATTATTGTTGTTGTTGTTGTTATTAACTACCATTTTTTGAGCATTTACATGTTGTATGCTATGTTGTTTTGCTTGTCTAGTCATTTCTGATAACAACCTCATGAGATAGGTAATATTATCCCTACCCCTGTACAGAAAACTAGGCTCAAAAGCAATTTGCAAAATATTAGACATCTAGAAAGAAGCCGAGCCAAGATTGCCCACCTATGAAGACTATGCTCTTAAGCCAGTCTACATTCAATATTACATTCAATCACATGCTTTCTTTTGGTCAGTATGAGTAAGCACTTTAATATAGTTGTCACATAGACAACTAAGAAATAGTTGCCGATTGATTGAAAATAAAGTTATCTCCAAGTCTCTGGAGCTAGAGCTTTTCCTAGTAAATAAAGGAAGCAATCACAATAATTATGGTTAAAATAATGAGAGTCTTGTTGACTTGTGACTAAATTGTTGCCAATACCATCACTTGTTAGACACATCCTGCATAGGTGATACAATGGTAATGATTAAAGCCAACCTCTTGAACATTAACATGAATATAGGGACAGAGTTATTATCTGCACAAATATTTCATATCCATTAGAGCTATGATGAAAGTAAAGCTGTCATTTGGGTAAAGAGCTTTGAACACAAAATAAAAGCTGGGGTGTTTTATTCTACTTCTCTGTATTTCTAAGACTAAGTGACAAGTGTTGCTTGTTGTAATCTGAGTTGTCTCTTATATAATTAGTTAAGTGGCAATCCTGACATCCTTTGTTTCTTTGCTTTTCTGAACATCTCTAGGTGTTATTATTTTATATATCAGTGAATGGTCATGCCAAGTTTTCTCCACCCCCAGCACTTCTGATCTCAGTATCACAGGGAACTACATTTATTTGTCTTTTCTTTGCCCTCTGACTCTCCAAGAAGGCATGGCCATTAGGAGGAAATAGCAAAAGATTGAAGGATAAAAGCAGGATAAAATACAGGGTATTTCCATCCTTCTTTCTCTACTTCTGGTGACATTTCTAGCAGGGGTCACATATCCTGGTGGCTTTAACTTCCATCACACAGTCTTGCACCTGCTCCCATGATTCTAACTGCAGGGAAAGATCTAGCTTCTGAGGCTCTGGCCAGGTAGCTCAGTTGGTTAGAGCATTTCCCTATACACCAAGGTTGTGGGTTGGATCCCCCATCAGGGCACATACAATAATCAATGAATTAAAGCATAAATAAGTGAAACAACAAATCTCTCTCTCTCTCTCTCTCTCTCTCTCTCTCTCTCTCTCTCTCTCTCTCTCTCTCTCTCTCTCTCACTCACACACACACACACACAATCAATTTTTTGAAAAAGCAATATCTAGCTTCTGAACCCTGTACTATCACCTTTTCATTTTATTCCTCCAGCACTGGGGGTTAGTATAGTCCTGCTGTTGCAACCATCCAGATTGCTTCACCTTCTGCTTTTTGGTGTCTCAGCTGTTCTTACTATTAAAAAAAAAAAAAGGATAACCAAGTCTAAGGAATAGTTATCTACATCATTAAATCTCCCCTTTTTGAAAGACCTGGAGCGGTGTCTGGGTGTGTGTGTTTTTTTCATTTGAACCTTGACTAATATATTAACCATTCAGTTTGTATGAACCAGTGTCTGTATGTTACAGTAATATTCTTTCAAAAACTTCAAAGGCAATAGGAAAAACTCAGAAAACAAATGCACAATGTATACATATATCCTTTTATTTTCTGTCCTGCTCATTCAAGATGTGATGACAGCAATTAGCACTGTGGAGTCTCATTCTTCCCAGTTTTAGTGATAATATAGAGAGCTCAAAGTTGCAGTGATAAGCATAACACTAATTTCTCTATTTGTTTTTTTTAAATATATTTTATTGATTTTTTTTTTACAGAGAGGAAGGGAGAGGGATAGAGAGTTAGAAACATTGATGAGAGAGAAACATCGATCAGCTGCCTCCTGCACACCCCCGACTGGGGATGTGCCCGTGACCAAGGTACATGCCCTTGACCGGAATCAAACCTGAGACCTTTGAGTCCACAGGCCAATGCTCTATCTACTGAGCCAAACCGGTTAGGGCACTAATTTCTCTATTTGGGTTAGTGTTTTTTCCTTATTTGAATTTGTTAGGTATATTTCAATTTCTGATTGGCTTTGTAGGGAACTTTAACTGATATGTTTAACATAATAAATTACCTATTAGTAGCCAGTAAATAAAATGAAATATATTTTCTTATAAGAAGTGACAATCAAATAGTGCTTCAAAAGAGAAGTAGCCATATTTTTGAAAGATGAGTCAGCCTAATGCAATATCTTTTTTCCTATGGATTTATTAATACACTAGAGGCCCATTGCATGATATTCATGCAAGAATAGGCCTTCCTTCCCGTCTTCGCTCCCGTCCACCTGGGAGCCTCCAAGTCCCCACTCTCAGGCCACCCAGGAGCCGCCAAGTCCCTGCTCTCGGGCCGCCCAGGAGCCGCCAAGTCCTCGCTCTAGGCCGAAACACCGCTCCTGTAGCTCCCTCTGCCCCCCTCCCTCACCCTCATAGCAGGCATCCCACCCCGGCTGGTTGCTCCATGCCTGCATATGCAAATTAACCTTCCATCTTTGTTAGGTTAATTTGCATACTCACTCCTGATTGGCTGTGGGTGTAGCAGAGGTACGGTCGATTTACATGTTTGTCTATTATTAGGTAAGATTAGCAAGTTTAGTTAATTTTTTAAAGTTTTATATCACAAATGTATATTATTAAAAGTGAATGTTTTCCTAAAATAATGAATCATTGCTCTGTCTTGAGGTATATCAGAACATATATTTTTAAATCAATTGAAATTCAGGACTCAATAAATAGGTCTACCGTAGACTCGTACCAAGATGAGCTCATAAGACAGATATCTGGAGCTACGGCGAGTGATATGGTCCACTGGCTCTTGGATATACACCCAGGAAACTCAGAATGGAAGCTTCCTATATTAGCATCAGCAAACTAAAAAGCGTTGTTTCTGCTATTTGGGTGTGAACCGATGAGAGTAGCCACATGCCTCACCAAGGCCAGCACCTTCTGTGATCATCTTCCTGCTGTTTAGTAGTGTTGTTAACCCAACATCAAGTTAAATGTCTACAAAGTGGGTCAGTAGAAAAGAAAGGCCTGAACTCACAACTTCTATCACTTTCCTGAACAACTCCACTAATGACCTCTATTGACAACACAAAAAAGGTAGCTTAGCATAGACATATGCGATGATTGGGAAAGCGGATTTAATGACATGCAAGTAACGTGGGATCTTGGAAAACATAGCTTCATCCATTAGATCTCAGTGTACTCATCTATAAAGCAAAGAGTCTGTAACGGCTGATCTCCAAGTCCCTTTCCCCTCATATTCCTTGTTCTGGAATCTCTCATCTCCCTGTGTCTGACAATATTCTCTCTTTAACAACTGGCTACACATGTGCAAAGGAATATGGGAAACAGGACTCCCATAAAGCTGTGATATAGACAAAATTATGCATACTATAAATAAGCCTGAACTAGTATCAGTGGAAAATTTAAAAGAAAAAAAAATGCTAAACCATCCATAAAGGAACAAATATCTACTACCAGGAAGGAAGTCTGAGTGGGGTGAGCGTCAAAGCTGGGCAGCTCAATTATAACAGAAGCAAGAAGAAAAGCACCAAAAGGTGAACAACCAGTAAAACAAACAAACACTAACAAAGTGATGATTTTCTTGTGTTCTCTCTTAAGCACAAAAAGCAATAAAGCCACCCACTTCATATTCAGTCTTCTGAGAAATGCACAATGATCTTTTAAACTAAAATTTACAGTAACCCCAACAATGTGAAAAAACTCCTTTTCCTATTTAATAAGTATATACCTCCAGCTAGGGAGCATTTTTTTTTTTCTTTTCAGCCTATTAGAAAGGAATTGCTTGAGCATCGGACAGAGTCCATCTCTATAATATTTCCAAACTCCTTTCCCCTCCATTTTCATTTTTTGCTCATTCCCAGATAACTGGATGTTAACCAGGAGGAAAATCCATTCTCTTATGTAGTTTCATTTAAAAACAGTAAAGAGTTTATCAATTTGAGTAAGTTCCTTGGTTCATCTTTATTTTATGAACAGTTTATTTCTGAAGAGTAATTAAGAAGTAAGTTAGGCATCAGAATATCACACAATAGAGACACATCTCTGTATTTGGAGAGAAATTCATTTTGCAGTAGTGAGGGAAAACTGAGTCGCTCAATACTGCAGTCAATGCATACAATTACAAGGGGTTTTACAAAAACACCCAATAGCATCTCACTGTTTAATCTGTAATGATTTTTATGTATACTCAGAACTGGTTGCCATAGAGTTTGGAGTTTTTACCTTCTCATCATAAGATGGGACATGACATCCAGTTCTTTTACATTTAAACAGAGAACTCAAGACTTTAAAAATAAAGTGGCGCTCCAAGAATTGAGTGGTGAAATGTGAATTTCACCAAATGTGACCACAAAGACAATAGGAACATTATATAGAATAATTTGTTCTTCCCTCCCACACCTCCCCCAGCTTTTAACCAATCTACCAATCCTGAAGAGAAAGGATCTGACACTTACCGTTCCAGGAAGTTTAGAGTCTTCGATAGTCCTATAAGGTCAGAAATTGTCAATTCTAGACATGGTCACCAAAATAACAATAACAATATACATACATACATACATACATACTAGCACATATATACATATGTACCAAAAAGCAATAATAATTGTGGTTGTCATAATATCAATCACTTATTTGTGGACTTACATGCATTATTACCTAATTTAATTTTCACAATTCTCTGAAGTAGAATTACGGTGCACATTTTATCAATAAGGAAGACAAGACATGGAGAAGTTATATCAAACAGCTAATGGGCATGGTTCACTCCTTTCAGGTCTCATCACTGGTAAAGCTACGATGTTTTATCAATTATATGATGCTGAAAATTATTTTATATTTTTAGTTTAATATTGTCTTTCAGAAGAAAATTTCTGAGACTATGGAGCAAATGCTGGATCATGTTTGGAATGATTCACAAAAGTTTCTGTAGGTGTTTATAATGTAAAGCAAAATAATGCAGTATTTCCATTTCTATTTGTTTAGTATATGTAAAAAGTATTCACATTTTGTTTGAAAAAAGGTGAGAGTTGTACTGGATATGTATGAATGGAGATATTCATCACTTACATATGAATATATTCATGACTTACTCACCAATTGGCTTATAATTCAGCTGAAAGATACCAGCCACCACAGTGATTCCTTTTTAAACAGCTGAGATTTATAGTTCACATACCATACAAGTCACCTACTTAAAATGTCCAATTTCAACATTTTTATTATATTCACACGGTTGTGCGATGATCGTCTCAACCTATGTTAAAATATTTTGCCCTCCCTAAAAGAAAGCCCATGCTCATTAACAGTAAATATACTCTCCATCCCCCTCCCCATCTACACCAGCTCCGAGGAACCACTAATTTGCTTTTTGTCTCTATACATTTTCCTATCCTGGACATTTCACATAAATGTAAATATATAATCCATGGTCTTTTGTGACTGGCTCTTTTTAACTAAGAATAATGCTTAAAGATTTATCTTTGTTGTATATGCAGCAATTCTTAACTTACTTTATTGCATAATAATATTCAATTGAATATATATCTAGTGTTATATTAACCCATTCATCAGTTCATAAATATTTGTGTTGTTTCCACCTTTTTACTTAAACATATAGATAATCCAGTCAATAATTTAAGTATAAAATTCGTGCATATCAAACAATTATACAATAAAATATTTTCACAGTTCAACTACAATTATACTTTAATCTACATTCTAACATTTATTCAATTTCTAACTAAAACTAATAAATCCTTTTAATGTATTTTTTCTAATATTTTTCTCCAAAAAATAGAACTTAAACTAAACTAAAATCCTTTATTGTTTAGTGGTACATATGTGAAATTAGGCTTTATGTAAATATTACTAATTTTTAATTAAAAATATATATACATAAGGAGGTATAGCATAAATTTCATGCCATTCTGATCTGAAATTATGTAATATATTTTAGACTTAAATATAAATATTCCAAATCTTAATTTAAAATTTTTTCCAACAGATAAGAATGATTTGAGCTATATAATTATGATAGATATTTGGGATAAACTTTTGTAAATTTGAGAGTGCTGATTTATGGTATTAGACAATGTAAGTGTTACGGGACCAGTCACATTCACAGGTTACTAAACATTATTATAGTTAGGTTTTCTTTTCCTGTAAGTGACAAAATGTGATGAGTGGCGTTCTCTCCTTTTCATTCTTTCATGGAGTGTTCTTTTAAGAAATAAAGAAAATGACCCATAAGATATATATTACATGATCAGCCCAGGAATGATTCACATATAGAGAGTTTCCATTTACTCTTAAATGGGGTTCTTTATCTTTGTATATTTCTTTTCTGTATGTTTTCCTTAAAAACAGCACAATGGGGAATAGCAACAAGGCTGCCATTTGTCATTGAATTTGGATTGGGTAACTGTTTGAATTTCCACAATGCATGAAACCACTTTCCAAATTTATTTTAGAATCAGCTTCTGAGGTGATGCAATTTTTGTCTCAGTAACTAACTATAAGATCATTTTATGCCCTGGAATCAAAGCTTTTTGTTTTCATCTTCATTAATGAATAGGCTTAGCAAACACTTATGCCTGACCAACCTAAGTTGCTTTATATATTTTGTGTATGATGCAATAATGGTGATATTGAATTCTAATTCATTTGGTTGGTGTAATTGATTGAATGTTTGTGTCCCCTAAAAATTCATATGTTGAAAACCCAATGCCCAAAGAGATAATATTAGGAGTTAATATTGGAAGAGGACTAAATCATGAAGGCAGAGCCCAATGAATGGAACTAATGCCCTTATAAAAGAGGCCTGACAGAGGTACCCTGCCCTTCCACCATATGAGAACTCAGCTGAACGTCAGCAGTCTGCACCCGAAGAGGGCTTTCACCAGACCCTGACAGTGCCCAGCAACCCCGATCGTGGAGTTCCCAGCCTCCAGATCTGTGGGAAATAAACTTTTGTTATTTATAAGCGGCCCATTCTGTGGCATTTTGTGATAGAAGCCCAAGCAGACTAGGACAATTGAAATATTCCATCAATTTTCCTTTTCATTTTTGCTCTGTAATGTCATTCTCTTTTCAATAGGTTAAGAAAGAATATTTTCTAAATATTCAGTAAAAACATCTTCTGAAATAGGAGAATCTTACTAATTAAATATCTCTAATAAGTACCATAGAATGCAGTGGTCAAAAGCATGGGATTCTGAATTAGGCAGATCTGGGCTTCAAAGAGTTTTCCAATTAGTAGCAGTATCACCATGGAGACACTGCCTCTCTAAGCTTTACTTTCCTAATCTATTAAATAGACAAATTAGGGTGGTTGTAAGGACAAATTAAATTATAAATAAGAAAATGAAAATGTACTTAGCAAAATGAATGAAGTGACAATTGGTAGTGTTCGATAAAGGTTAACTTTTCTTCTTAAAAATTATTATTATTTTTATTCTTTTTGTTAGGCCCTAATAATAATAATATTATATTTTTATTATTTGATAAACTATCAAAGGACAAAGATAAATTAAGACATCTTGTGCAGTTCGCAGCCTATTGGGAAAGACACGTTAACAAATTATAATACAGTGAAATTATCTCTATCATAGTATGAACAATACACCATCATATTTCAAGGGAAGAAGATATTATAGATTAATTTTACCTCCAAGTGAGAAAAGGTAAAGGCTAACAACTGCTGGAAAGATGAAAGGAAAATCTCCATTAATATTATGACATTTAAGCTTCCTCATATTTCACAATGACTACTTCAGACTTTATCCACCTCTCCTTGCATTTATAATGCCTCCTTTCCTCCCCCACATTCTCAACAGATAACAATATTTCACAGTTTTGGAGAAAAGAGAAGCCATTAGGCTGTAATGCCATTTATTTCCTTTTTCCTAATATGCAAACCTGTCAATATGAAAACCTATCTCTGTCCCTTCATTCCTGTTAAATAAAGGATCTTAACCTCTGTATGTACTTTGGATGGCATCTCTTCCACCTTCTCAGGAAACTATGATACATATTCCTCCTTCTCTCTAATATGTTTAACAATTCCTTTCAATTGGATCCTTCTAACTGGCTTTTAAATATATTAAGTATTTCCTAAAGGAAAAAATAAAACAAACACCTCCAGCAACCGCCTGATCTTCTCTTCACAAACCAACGTTTTTAGAGTTTTCTATACCTAGCATTTTTTTCTTTCTTTTTTTTTTACATATTTTTTTTTATGATTTCAGAGAGGAAGGGAAAGGGAAAGACAAACATCAAAGATGAGAATCATTGATCAGCTGCCTCTTGCATGCCCCCTACTGGGGATTGACCCCACAACCTAGGCATGTGCCCTGGGCATAGTTAGTGTTAATCTTCACCCAAGGATATTATTCCATTGATTTTTTTATTTTTTTAGAGAGAGAATGGAAGGGAGAGGGAGAGAGAGCGAGAGAGAGAAACATCTGTGCGAGAGAAACACATCAATTGGTTGCCTCCCACATGAGCCCTAACCAGGGCAGGGGATTGAGCCTGCAACCAAGGTATGTGCCCTAGACTGAAATTGAACCCAGGACCTTTCAGTCTGCAGGCTGATGCTCTATCCGGTGAGCCAAACCATCTAGGGCAAAAGACTTATTTTCTTGGCTTCATGACACAATGCTTCTTTTTCTTCCATAGAGCTTGCCTTTCTGTCTCCCATGTGAGTTTACTGACCTCTACTTGGCCATTAAATGTTAAGATTCTTAAAGTTCTATCCTCTTTTCATGCCATACTCTCCATAGGTGACATAATTCATATCCATGACTTTATTTATCACCCATACACCAATGACTCATATCCAACTGCCTACTTGGCATCTCCTGTTAATTACCTCAAAGGCACATCAAACTCTACACATGTAAAGCCCAATTCACGTTCTCCACTCAACACAACCACCTTATAATCCACTTAGCATGGTGGTCTTCCAATGTATATGACAAACCATGAATCGTGACAAACCAGACACCTGCTTTAACTAACCCATCTCCCTTGTCCCCCAATCTGTCACTAAATCACATCAATTTGAGCTTCAGAATATCTTTTACTTCTGCCTATTTTTCCTCTATGTCCACTGCCACCACCATAGTCCACGCTGTATTATCTCTCACTCCAATAACTACAATGTCCTCTGTATTCATTTTCTATTGCCCAAAAACAAGTTACCACAAACTGAATGCCTTAAAACACCACCAATTTATAAATTCACAGTTTTGTAAGTCAAAAGCCCATGATGGGGCAGCCATAGCAAGGTTCTCTGCACAGGGCATCAAAAGGCTGAAACCAAGGTATTAGGGAGGCTGAGTTCTTATCTGTAGGCTCTGCAAGAAAGTCTATTTCTAAGCCCATTCTTGTTATTGGCAGAATTAAGTTCTTTGTAGTTATAGGACTAAGGTCCCCATTTCTTTGCTGTCTGTCATCCAGGAACTGCCCTCAGAACCTAGAGGCTTCCTTTATTTCCTTCTCTCCACCTTTAAGCCATCAGTGGCATACCACATCTTTCTTGTGGTTTGACTCTCTGGCTTCCTGTTTTGTAATCTTTTAAAGAAAATTCTGTTTTTAAGTAATTTTAAGGTCAGGTCAGATCCACACAAATAATCTGCCTATTTTACATTTAACAGATTTGGGATCTTAATTCATCTGTAAAGTATCTTCACAGGAGTACCAAGATTAGTATTTAATTGAACAAGTGTGTGTGTGGGGGGGGGTATTTGTAAAGTGTTGGGGGCAATCTTAAAAATCCTGCCTATCATAGTCTCCAAAGGTATTCTTCCCTCCTACAGTTAATTCGTGGTTCAGCCAAAGTAATCCCATCCTTGACACTGAATACACTCCATGGCTTTTTTTGTTGGCATCTATATAAGATAAAATGGAAAGTAAATTATCTGACTCTTCGAACAATTTTTATCAAAGAAGCATATCACAGAATTGGATGATAATCATCTAGTATAAGGATTATCAGCAACAAAGAACTGCATGGGGCCTAAATAAAAGAGCTTCAGATATTAGACAGTTCCTTATTTTATAATGACCTGATAGTTCAATGATCTCAATTATAAACCTGATTATGGAAACAGGCAGTTCTGGGAACTATGTTGGGGGACAGTTTGTATAGATAACCCAGTGAAAGCTGAGGGAAAACATGGTAGAATAAAAAGAAAAACAAAGAGAGGCTTGGAGTTCTGTACAAGTATGAAAATCCAAACATACATATTTAGAACTCTGTAATACTATACAACTAATTCTTCTCCCACTGACACTGTTGTCTATGTCTGGGTAAATAAGTCACATGTTCATGGCTAAACAATGGATATGTTTACCAAGACAGCTTTTTAGATGAGGAAAACAACAACAACAGAGTTTGCTTCCACGGAAGAATAATGAATGGAAATGGGATTTTAGTGAAGTAGACAGCCAATAGATATAGAACTGCTCTGTTTAATTGTGATGGTGGCCAAGGACAGTAGGACTACCTGGCAAATGGGCTAGAAAAGATACTGTCAACAGAAGTAATGAAGATATGAATATGTAGCATATGGGAGAAACAGCAAACAGCTTGGGATAAACAGGGCAGGGGGAGAGGAGGAAAATTGGGAGGCTAGAAAGGCATATTGGAAGTATATGGTGAAGAAGCTCGTTTTTCTTGAGTACTGCAAAGGATCTGATACTGGCTGGAACTAATGGGCAGAAGTGCAATGGTTTCAAAGATTCTCCATCTCTCAGCATCCTATGGCATCCTTTGGAGGGCTCCTTGGGTACGGGGTGAAGCAGGACATACCAGGTTACTGTGCTTTAGTAGAGAAACCACACCACTCCCTGTGTGACAATTCTCTTGTTGACTTTTTTTTCTTATGGGGCTAGCTGAGCTAGTCTTTGCAGAGTCTGGGTTGAAATAAATTGCTTTGTCATAAAAAAAAAGTCTGAGCATAAGTGACAACTGCTCAGAAAAGTACCAGAAAATCCAGCTGCCCACTACCTGGAGATATTGGCAGTCTCACTTACTAGGAACAGGAGACCTTAGTCCCTTTGGCAATCCAGAAAGACCATTCAAGGTTACACATCAGAGAAATTCTGGCTTCATTTCCCCACCGTGCTAACAATTATACGTTATTCTTCAGGGTGGGAAAATGGTCAAAAGTTTTCAAACAGATGACTGGCATGATCAGGTTGGTGCTTAAAAGGATGATTAGCAACAATGTAAGAGAAGAATTTGGTAAGAAAGTGTACACAAGAAGTAGAGATACCACTAAGAAAACTGTACAATAAGCCAGACCGTGAAGTAGGCAGATATTCTGGAAAAAGGGGACGGATTCTAGTGACATTCGGATATCTGATAAAACTTTAACTCAATCATCCTGATTTTTATTAAACCACCACTGGATCACTCAATAAGTTTTCCCTTATATTCTCTTCTTGTAACTACATTTAGGCTCGTTCCTTTAATTTAACAGACATTAGTATCATCAAAGAACCAAGTAATCTTCTGGAGCTTTCTCAACCTTAATTTCTTAGATCTCAACCTAGCCATGAAATAATTAAGTAGAACATAGGTTTCATAGAAAATGAACCCCTAAACAAAATATGTATTAGTTAAACCATTTTGAAAACTGTAATGTATTAAACAAATATAACACATCCCTGATGCCTAACCTTCCTTAGACCAATTCAACACCACTCCCATCTATCTAATCACCTAACCCTGAAAACCTCAGGGAATAAGATTAATCTACCCAGGTCTTTTAATCTACCCAGGTCTTTGAGGCATCCCAGAATACTGATCTTTGCTGACTGATATCCTAATCAGGAGTCATGTCCTTTGGTCACTTCCACTTCCTCAATAACAGGGGCCTTCTCACCTTTTCTGATCTATTGGCAACTTCCGAGGCTACTAGTAGAATCATAGCATCATTTTATTTCATCCAAAGAATTTTTACTAAGCATTTACTATCTATGCAGCATCACATGGTAGACACTGTGGGAGAAATCAATGCAAGTAAGCACCTATTATGATGCTCAAGTAATCCATAATCCAGTAGGAAGATGGACATAATTAATATGTAGCATCAAAAGTGAAAAATGAGGGTATATATAAAGTGCTATGGGGCATAGAGTGGATAGCAAATGGTTATGCTTTGTTTTTTTCCTATAGCAGTTTTGCAGGAACCTTACCAAAAACTGAAATCTGGATTGATTTTTAGCAACCCATATTGCAATTAAAAATATAGAAGAAAGTAGTGTAAGATCAGTTATTTCTAACATTATCAAAAACTAAAATTTCCAACTATCCCTATATGAGAATCGTCTTACTTTAATTATACATTATTTAGAAGATTCAGAATAACAAGAAAAAACTTTTGCCTTTAGTTTGGTCAATAAATCACAAGTTAAATTTGACATATATCTATTAGGAAAAAATGCACTGTAAACATTTTTTTAATCATTAAGGAGTTTTCCTTTAATTTAACAGACATTTAAAATTAATTATTTTAATATTGGTAGGCATAGGAGTATCTATTTATATTTAAAAATTAAAGTGCATACATATGAACCACTTTTAGTCCACCAAAAATATTTCATAAAGTTAAGGACTTACAATGACTGCAGGTTCTCAGATATCTGAAGTAGTTAATTTGAGAGTCACTTATCTAGGTGGTCTATAGCTCAGAAAAGGAATAAGAACAATATGGATCTTTGGGGCCCTGAGAAAGAATTAGAAAGTGTGTGGAAGCTGGAATGGAACTAAGAATTGTCATAAGTGTTTTACGTTCAGTAAGTATGTGTGAATCCTTAATACAAAATATCAAAATTAGTAGGGACATTAATGATTTTCTTTCTTGGTCCTTCTCATTTCACAAAGAGGAAAGAAACTCAGGGAAGTTAAAATACTGAATACCAAACAAATTAATCAAAAGTAGGATCTAGGTTCTTGAATCTAAGTATATGATTTTATCTAATTCATTAAAGGAAAATACCTTAATAATTAAAAATATTTTTGCAGTGCATTTTTTATGTCATATGTAAAGATTGATTTGTGAATTCTTGATCAAGCTAAAGGACAGTTTTGATATTAATTGCATAGAAAAGATGACAAATAATGAAGAATATAAAATCTATATTGATAGTAATTTGTATACAGATACATTTCATTGGAAATTTGAAAATACAAACTGACACAATTTTCTTTCCAAGAATGGGGACCAGAAATAAACCACAAACAACTTAAAGCTTATTTCCTGCAAAAAAAAAAGACTTGTGACTGTAGCTCATTGAGCATCCTAGGTCAGAGTAATTATACAGGAGAAGAAATATTAGACAATATACAGACTGACACTTCATCTTTATTCCTACAATAATTACTTGGCTTCATTTGCTAAAGTCTTAGATGAGGAGCTAATTTCCTTTCTGTTGTTCTGACTATAAATGAGATTGTCACTTGCTTCTGTTTAATTTTGATTAAAAGTAATAACCACTTATGTATGACTATTTAATCTAGTTTTGATCAAAACCACCTGTCCTTACCAATAATAGAATTTAAAACATGTGTTATATATTTATCCAGAATTCTACTTGTCACTCAAACAAGGAAACAAGTCCTGCACTGTATCTCTTTAAAGAGCACTCAGATTCTTTTACGGAGTGGACCAGTGCTGGGTTTTGACACCAACAGGCTTGTAGCTCCAAGTCCAGGAAGGAACAAGCCTTTTGCATCATGCAAAGAAGGAAGTTGGAACTGAAGGCCCTGCATAAAGATGAATCACTTGTCACAACAACAGGGGATGAGACCTTCCCTCCAAAGCTAACAGACATTATAACTATTGAATCAAAATGGCAAAAATAAATATGTAAATTAAAGATATAAAGTAAGAATTTGAAACTGGAAAATAGAAAATGTAACAAAATTTAAAACATAAAAAGTTAAACCACAAATAGAGCTAAAGTTTAAAGAGTTATTATACTGAAAGCTCGATATTGAATGTCAGGAATAGCAAATATTTTTAAAATGAGGTAATATAGAATGTGTAAAAATAAAATATTTTACAAGTTAGTAGAAGTTCCCGAAGAAGAGAAATAAGAAAATGGCAGTAGAAAAAAGAAAGCACAACTTTACCAAGTAAAAGTTTCACAAATTAGAGTTCAGATCTGGGAAAGAAGCCGGAAGTATAAAGGGGAAATCGTGGCAATCTAAGAAGCAAAGAAAAGTGAAACCAAAATTCAGAGTATAAACTGACTACACTATGCATGATGGGATACATCCTGGAGACAAAGGGAAAATGCTAACAGAGACCACAAAGAAATCCAATCTTGGAAGGTAGAGAAATATGAAGCCAGATTTGGAGTCTGGTGATTTTCTCTATTGATTTCAAGATCCAAGAATCTCAATCAACTCCAAGGAAGATTAAAATACAAAAATAAAAGCTCCTCTAGACACACCATACCCATCTAGGCTTCATCATGCTGCTGAAAGGCAAAAATAAAGTGAAAACAGCCAGAGAAAAATGGTATAATACCTGCAGAATAACAATGATTAAATAAAAGGTAACTTAGAAACTCTTCAAGCCACAGGACATTAAAATGACGTATTCATGGGATTGAAAGAAAAATGTTGTCAACTAAGGATTCTATATCCAGTGAACGTATACTCCAAATATGAAAGTAAAAAGTTTAAAAAACTAAAAAAACTAAAAAAAATTATATATATATATATATATATAGTCTAATAATACCAAGCGTTGATGACATTATGGAATAATAAAAACTCTTATACATGGCTGGAGAAAGTGTACGTTTGAGATAAATTTGAAGATGCTTTTCCTATGATCTAGTAATTCCCTGTTAGAGACCCTCTCACACATGTACACAAGGAGACATATATAAATGCTCACTATGGCATTTTACAATTATGGAATGCTGTAAAATGAAGAAACTTTCATATAAAGAAAATTAATTGAATCTATATCTCACAGAATCGCACTGTAAGTAATACTAAAGGAAAACACTTTCAGAGGGCAACTTGAATCTACTGAAAGAAATCTAAAAAACTAAAATGGTAAAGATGGAAATATATATCAGTGAGACCCAGAAAATCAAATGACATTAATAACCTCATTAACCTAAATGGTAACTATGTTAGATGGTGGGTATGTTACCAGTAACTAACCTTATTGTGGTAATCATTTTGTAATATATAGAAATATCAAATTATCACACTGGCCCTAGCTGGTTTAGCTCAGTGGATAGAGCGTCAGCCTGTGGACTGAAGGTCCCTGGGTTTGATTCTGGTCAAGGGCACATGCCCAGGGTTGTGGGCTCAATCCCCAGTGGGGGCCTACAGGAGGCAGCCAATCAATGATTCTCTCTCATCATTGATGGTTCTATCTCTCTTTCCCTCTCCCTCTCTGAAATCAATAATATATATACTTAAAAATTATCACACTGTATATCTTAAATTAAACAATAGTATATGCCAATTATATCTACAAAAAGCTGGAAAAAAATAACCACAGTAACTTTTTGCCAATGATAGAGCACAACACCCAACAGCTGAAGATGCAGATTCTTTTTAAGCACTTACAAAATATACATGAAGATAGACCATAAAACAAATCTAAAAATATTTGAAAAGATTGACATTTTACACAATATTTTCCCTTGACCAAAATGGAATTAAAATATAAATCACCAATATAATACATCTAGAAAATCCCCAGATAGCTGGAAATTAAACAACTTACATTTAAACAACTCATAGGTCAAAGAAAAAATCACAAAGAAAGTTACAAAATATTTTTAACCATTGATAATAAAAAACATAACACATCAATATTTTTTGATGCAACTACAGCAGTACTTTGAAGGAATTTTCAGCCATTAAATGCTTATATAAGAAAAGAAGGCCTCAAATCAAAGATCTAATCTTCTCCACTAGAAACCAGAAAAACAATAGCCAATTATACTCAAAGCAAGCAAAGGGAAGACAATAATAAATACAAAGGCAGAAATCAATAAAATTGAAACCCAAAAACCAATATAGAAAATCAATAAAACCAATGTTTGTTCTTTAAAAAGATCAATGAAATTAGAGATCTCTGATGAGGAAAAATATACACAAATGATTAGCACCAGACATGAAAGAAAGGAAGCTACTACAGACCTTACAGATGAATAACTTTATATCAATAAATTGGAAAACTTAGATTAATAACAAATCCCTTGAAAAATACAAATTATTACAGCTCACTTAAGGAGATATTAAGGTGGGAGAGAGAGAGTCTATAAATCCATAAGAAAAAAGTCAAACAACCAAATAGAAAAAATAAGAACAAACAATTTTCCAGAAAAGCAAAACCTACTATCAAATAAACATAGAACAAAATGCTGGTCATCATGTAAATGTAAAATAAAACCATAATATGATACAATTTCATACTCCTAAACTGGAAAAAATATATATATATATAGAAAGTCTAATAATACCAAGCGTTGATGACATTATGGAATAATAAAAACTCTTATACATGGCTGGAGAAAGTGTACGTTTGAGATAAATTTGAAGATGCTTTTCCTATGATCTAGTAATTCCCTATTAGAGACCCTCTCACACATGTACACAAGGAGACATATATAAATGCTCACTATGGCATTGTCTGTAATAGAGACAAATTATAAGCAACCTGCACGTCCTTCAACTGAAGGATGGATAAATGAATTGCATCTATGTACGAATTGCACCAATTCCATTTGAACAAAACAAACAAATTGTTAGAGGAAACACTGAGTATGAGACCATTTATTATAAAACAGGCAGATCAACATATGAAGTAAAAAAATGTACATGAGAAGATAAACACAAAATTCTGGAGTATAGCTGGAGAAAGATAAATAGGAATGAGATCAGGATAGTACATGTAAGGATTTTCAGGAATAGTTTATTTTAAAAATTAAAAAAGTAATATTATTACTGACAAAATTTTATTACTGACAAACTTGGAAGAAGGATGAATGATGATGCTGATGAAGATAAATATAAAAATAAAAATAAAATTTATCATAATGTAAAAAATCATGAAATATTATAAAAATGTATCTTCCAAACTTCTGCTAAGAATGATTTTTTAAATGGGAATATGTATAAAATTACCTGGCACACATTAGCTAATAGTCTTACTTTATTTTACTAAGCGAGGATAATCTATTATTACTAAGCTGTCAAAGTTCTATTAGGGGTCACTTGTTCGATCATAATTTCATGAGGAACACAATTCTAACACTGGATCTATACCTAACAATTGATCAAACCAAGGTACACTTAAACCAGTCATTTCAACTCTCTTCAAGATCAATGCCAATCACTACAATATTGATTGGAATACAAGGCCAGATATAGATTGTGAAGCCGAAGGAAATGATTGGCTTAACCTGATTTTGTCACTAGTGTAGAGTGGCTAGAGGAAGTCAAATAGCGAAATCCCTTCAATGTGTCAGACTACATTATTTTTGAGGATTTCCTATGCCCATTTTTCAAAGAGCAGGTCTGATCTATTTTGACAGTAGAGTAATGGGAATAGAACTTCCCTTGTGCCTAATTAAGAATCAGAATGTAAAATCCAGAGGAGAAAATTTGGTAGACTCAGACTGTTGCATGAGAGGGGATGAGATTGTAATAAACTGAAATTTCTAAACATAATCCATAATGTTATTATCTAATATACATATTCCTGAAATTTTTAGGCTCTTATGATAAATGGATACCCTCTGTCATGTGAAAATGTTGGTTTACTTCCATATGATTATGATCAATACTAGAATTACAATGCATCAACAGTATGACAGAGATATACGAATAGAGGAGAGAGTGTGCTTTTGTGGGCATTTAAAATGCAGTAGGAAAAGACATTATTCAGGTTTCCTTTATTATCTTCTTAAGCCAGTCCCCATAAAGACATATTGGAATTATGGAATGCTGTAAGTGTGGTCAGCTAAAAAGAGTGAAATAACATGATCTGGGCACTCAAAGTAGCAGCATTCTGAATATCCAGCAAAGCAAATATCTCTAATAATCTGCTTACAAGTAATTCCCTCCTACTCATATAGTAGAGTAATGCATAATAGCTGCTGCTAGATATAACATGTAGCAAACCTTCAGAATAAGGAAGGGAAAATTCTATTTCAAACCCCTCCCCACCCCCCGCCCAAGTTAGGGGAAATATGTAGGAAAAAAAAAAAGAACGCTCCGCATCTAAGCCTCCGCACAGCAGTGTGGGAGAGATAATCTAATGATGCCTGCAAAGGAAAAGATGTAGATCAAATTATTCATGGATACCACCTGCTGGTAGACATGCAGCGTTGCTACACAGAGAGGGGCACAGAGGGGAAATATGTACACAGACAAGTGGAAAAGACCAGGCTACACAGGAGAGAGAAATGTGACATTTTTAAAAGGGTGATGAAACTGACGAAGCTTTATAGCAAGCTGGTGACAACACCTCACTTTTTCAAGAACTTTTCTAACAGATTTCTGAGTTTTGACTCTGAAATGTCTGTAGTAGTAGTGACAAGTAGCAACGGACTCCACGTTATAACTTTGTAATCACTAATAATTGTAAATCCAAGATTTCTAGGCTACTAATTTTTATATCTAGAGCAATGATTCTCGATGGGAATGATTTTGCCACACACACCTAGCCCCACTGGGAAATCTGTCAATGTCTGGGGACTCTTTTAGTTGTCACTATGGGGGGGTACTGACATCTAGTGGGTAGAGGCCAAGGGTGCTGCTAAGCATCCTGCAATATACAGGATAGCCCCACAACAAAGTATAATCCAGCCCCAGATACAAATAGTGTCAAACTTGAGGGACTCTGACCTAGAGGAACCCATTCAAAGATTAAAATACACAAAACTAAAATTAAACCATGACACTTACTCCTTTTGGCTTTTATTTTATTTTATAAACACTTAGGTAGTACTTACTATATGTCCACTGCTCTTCTAGGACCTTTACAAACATTAACATATTTTATTTTCATAACAACTCTAGGATGTATATATTATTAATAGCCCCATTGCAATGACAGGAAAACTGAAACACAAAGAGGTTAAATAGCCTGCCCGAGATGTTACAAGTAGCAAGTGCTGGAGCCATGATTTGAACTGTGGAGCCAGGGAGACTGGCTCCACAATCCATTCCCTAAACTATGAAACTATGCCCATCACCTTTCTTGTCTATTTTTATTTTTTCCCATCACCATCTTTCAGTAGACATATTCTTTTAATCTAAGAATTTATCCAAAAGTAGGACTACCATTTCAATAATTTTTCTGCACAACTTAGCATCTTTTGCTAGAACCCAATGAAGTCAATGTAGTGTCAGTTGCTGCACTCTGGTATCCTTGCACCAAGATAGTAAGTTGGTATTGTGGGAAAATCAAAAATACTGGGTTTTTAAATTTCAAAAGATATGAGTTCAAAGGCAACCAAATGGAAGAAGGTATTTGCAAGCAACATCTCTGATAAGGGGCTATTATCCAAAATGTATAAAGGACTCAAGAAATAATAAGTGTTGGAGAGGATGTGAAGGGAAAGTTTCCACACTGCTAATGATAATGCAAATTGGTACGGCCAAATGGAAAACAGTACGGAGGCTCCACAAAAAATTAAGAATAAGCTACCGTATGACCCAGCAATTCTTCTTCTGGGTAACTACCCCCAAAATTTGAAAGTACTTATTTATAAATATGTATGTGCCCCTACGTTCATTGTGCCTTTAGTCACAAATTGCCAACACATGGAAACAACCTAAGGGTCCTTTGACGGATGACTGGGTAAAGAAGACAGGTTACAGATATACAATGGAATACTACCCAGCCATGAAAAAGATGAAATATTGCCATGTGTGACACCATGGTTGGATCTTGAGAGTGTTATGCTAAGTGAAATAAGACAGAAAAGGACAAGAACCATATGACTTCACTCATATGTGGAATATAAAACAAAAATGAATAAATGAACAAACAAAAAATCAGGGGGGAAAAACCCTCATTGATACAACAGAATAGTGTTTACCATAGGGGAAGGAGGAGAGGGGACAGAGAGAGTAAAGGGGATCAAATACATAGTAATGAAATGAGACTACAGGAAGTAAACACAATAGAATGCAGGTCGTATTGTAAAGTTGTACACCTGAAACTTATATGACATTATAACCAATGTTACCTCCATAAATTTAATTTAAAAAAATTTTTAATGAAAGAGAAAAAAAATGTATGAGTTCAAACTCTATCCCTATTCCTTAACTCTGTGGACTTTCTAAGTCTCGGTTTCCATCTTATAAAATAGGGATATTAATACTTGAAGACTGATTGCAAGCAATAAAGATAAGGTATGTTGTGGCCATAGCAAATAAAAGGCATTGAAAATCATAAGAGCCAATAAAAAATGGTCATTTGTTTCTATTTAACAGACAGGAATTTCTTACCAATACCCAATTGGTTCCATAGTCCCTCTTCCTTGTACATCTCTACATCCCTTCCCATTTAAGTCTGAATATTTAGTTCTAGAACAATTCGGAATCTCCCCGTTGGGCCCAGTTAATTAGGTTAGTTATTTCATTTCCCAGGCAATGTAATAAGTAAAATCACTAGGATAATAAATATAAAAATAAAATTTTTTGTGATTGTAATTCAAGGATCTTGAAAAAATATTTCTTTACTGACCTCTTGCTATGTTGATTTATTTGTCTTAGCCAATTCAGATATTAATTCATGTCTCCTATATTATTCCTTTATCTTAAGCAAGACAACTCCCTGGTCTCAGATAGAAAATAACATTATAAATGTTTCAATTTTTGTTTACAATGTCAAATTTGACTCCTTAGTTTGGGAAGACCCAGTCAAGCTTGGGAAGAAAATGAGTTTATGTGTTAATTCATACCACTGGGAAGTTTGGAAATGTTGTTAGATCCTGAGGTTTCAAGGAGGGCTAGACAGGAGATACTGTCTCTTTGGCCGTATGTTTTCAGGGTTCATTTGTTTGGTTGGTTGATTGGTTTGGTTTTTAGAGTCTTCCCTGACATCTCTGGTTGAAATATCCCTGGAGGCTCTGATTAGCCATTACTAGGTCACATGCTCCTCAATGAATAATCACAGTGACCAGTAAGATAGGTTGCCCTGACTTATCTGCCTTATGCCATGTTCCCTGTTCCTCAGTGACCAGAAAGGGGAGAGCGAGGCTCACTTACTCACACAAAAGGGGTCTCCAACAAGAAGTAAAAGTTTCATCAACAGAAGAGATTGCAGACATGTGCTATCCACTAGTCACCAAAGATATCAAGCTTTGGTTATAAGGAAACAAGTTTTGGTTCTGTGTTTGCATGCAGTATGCCTAAATCACGGTTATTTTTATGGTCCTCATTCTCTTATTTTGAGAACTTATCTTGATCCAAAAGGTTAAATGTTATATAGAAGTCCCCAAAGAATCATTACTAAGGAAACTATATGCAACCTGTAAGACAGGGCTAAAACCAATCGCAGGACTGGGGATGATTGGAACCTAGTTACAGGGAAGGGAAGCCCAGCCAAGCAAAGCATAGGATTTGGGAAATATGGTAATAGGTAAAAAGTTGTGCTTAGATAAGCAGTTGCCTTCCAAGAAGTTTCCTTAAAGTCAAGCAAACTAAAATGTGTGGGTCAGCAGGTACCAGCAATAAAACTGAACAAATCCAAACACCTATTACAGTCCTAGAGTCTGAGCCACCAGGCTAAAGTAATGGAGGAGAAAAATGGAGGACCTATATAACACTTTCAACAATAAATATTTTTTTAAATTTTTTTAAATTAAGTAATAGAGGGAAACCTATAGTACAGAGATCAAGGTTATAAAAGTTGGTTATAGAAGGGGCTCTGCAATGGAGCCCAGTGCAGACTAGAAGACATTCTTTTAACTACAGACACTCTTCCAACATACAAAGACTTCAGAGAAGACCTCCCTAAGAGAAGGTATCTCGTTAATGCTATACCATCAGCTCTTTCACAAACATAATAAAGAAAGTAATGACAAGCCTTATTTCCAATAACAAAGGAATAACGGTCTTTCAGATTCCCCACTCTGACACAATGCCGTCATGGCGGCTTCTGCTCCTCCTCCCTCTACTTTCAATATCTGAAAACACTCTCCATCACCCAGTGGACTCTGACTGTGTTGGAATATGACATTTGAACTGAAGGAAGACGACTATGTAGACATTCTTCAGGATCCTGTGCATGTATTTATCTAAGATTAAGGTGGTTTTATTATGGATTTGACTACCCTTTGTCTTCTATAACAAGGGAGCATAGATCTAGAATGACATACTCATTTGCAAAAGTTTATTGAAAACCTGATATATAAATATGCCAGGATCTATGCCAGCATCAGGAATATAAAATTAGTGCAATATATTCCTGGCATAAGATAGTGATAGGTTCTGTAACAATGGAATGAACAAAATTTCATGGCAACAAAGAAAGAGGGGATGAAACAGTAGAGAGAAAGAGCCTGGAGATGGGTACTGGAAAGTAATACATGGACCTTATCTTTTCAGAGCTGGGAACACTTTAAATAAAGGACTCGGGCAATTAAAAATAAAACTAGAATCTGTTTAAAGTCTAAGAACAAAGCAGAAGGCCAGGTACTGGAACTAAGGAGCCAGGGTCAAATCAGAACTGACAATAAATACTGATTTGATCTTTTGTGCCCCGGGCATAGATCTGTATTCCTAATATCTCTTCCTTCATAAGATGGCATCGATCTCAAAACCTACAGATGCAGAATGGACCCATATGCAGGAGAAATAAAGTTTCAGAGACAGTTACTAAGAAGTCTATAATTACTAGAGCTTGAATAGATAGATACCCATTCATTTGGGTTCTTCTTTTTTGATACTTTGTATTTAGGATATCAACAACTTTTAAAATATTAGCCATGGAAACCATAGGAATGAAACTACTCAATTCTTCATCAAATTCCTATTTTTCTTAGAATGTCACTTCAAAAGCATTTCAATGGGATTAACACAAATGGCAGAGCATATGAATATATACATGAATGGTCCAGCCCCGAGTGGCTGACCTTAGGAATGAGAATTTTGCATTCCCATTATTACTTATCCATATTTATACTGTTGTGTTGTTATTAAAAGGTTTACTCCAAAACACTTTAGTAACAGACATTACAAGAAGATATACACTGTTTATCAAACAGCTATGGGTACTAGGAATCCTGCCATATGTCACCAAGGAAACAGACTCAATTTGAAAAGCACAGTTTTAGAGCGAAAGAAAAATGTTTTGATCTTCAGGAGAAATGGTGCAATGGCTAAATTTGCATAAAATTACTCCATGAGGCTCCCTCTTTCCATCCCCCACCACATGATACAAACACTCTTAACATTCTTTGGAAATCCATGTCATGTATAGTTGTACTGGATATTGACTGATTCAGAATAGACTTAAATCTATTCTGATATTAAGAAAAATCTTTCCTGTTAGTCATTTGGCAAATTTAAAGCATAATTCAGTAAAACAAACAAACAAAACTATCATTTAATCTTGAATGACACATGGTTTTATGAAGACAATTTTTTGAGAAACCCTTTGAGGAAAAAACTTTCAAATGTGTTGCCAATCACTAATTTACAAAGCTGACTTCCATCTTGTATGTGTAACTATTGAAAGACTGTAATTGATACTGTGTAATCTCAAGGCACATTGCCTCTAGCATCTAAATATACCATAATGTTTGGCGCTCAATGTCATGTTTATTATCATGGTTCCTAGAAGCCAACAGAGGAGAACCATTTTGACAGACGCTGGGCTTTGTTGTAACAAATGTTCAATGGCATGTTCTCTCAAGGTGGTCCTACTGCTTGCAAAATTTGCCCTTCACCTTCTTGACTCTACATATTGGAGGCTAAGAGGTAACAACAGATCTCTTAAATAATATGCACAAATGGAAATTGCAAAAATATGTTAAGCATATAGCCATACTCTCATCAGCTTATTGTTTTTACTTATGAAACTTATCTCTCAAAGTCAAGATTCATGGATAGACTCCCTTAATAATACAATCATATTATTATGAGTCCTGGTCATGAAGAAAGTTAGGACATGGAATCCATAATCTGATGAACTTTTCCTCACAATATGTCACAGTTTCTCCCTTCCCCTATTTGCTTTAGAAATAAATACCCTCTGTCATAGATTCACAAGGAATGAAGATTAGAATTATAATTTTCATTAGTATACCAGTATGTTCAGTTTTCAAGTAGAATGCCTTCAATTAAGAGATTTTATGAGCTTCTAGTTCAAGATGGTGACATAAGAGGATTCTAATCTCCCCCTCCTCCCACAAACACATAAAATCTCTAGCTACATAGAGAATACATTCCTCTAAGAAAACCTAAAACTAACTGAGCCACTTCTAGCATCTGCCAAACAAGAGAAGGTCCACATTGAAGTGGGTAGAAGAGGCTGGGACACAATCTCACCATAAATCCCTCCCCACCCATGTGGAGACCCTGAACGGGGGAAAAACTCAAACCTGGGTCTTCCCCAATCTCATCAGTAGTCCTTGGCTTCTTCATTGATGCCATGTCGCAGTCATTGTCCACTTCATTTTCAGAACCTGTAGGATTTTTATCTTCTGGTATGGTGATTTTAAAATACAGTATTTGTTTTATAAAAGATCACTCTTTAAGATCTATGCACCTGGCTGGGTAGCTCTGTCGATTAGAGCATCATCCCGAAACCCCAAGGTTGTGGGTTTGATCCCAGTCAGGGCACATACAAAAAAAATGCATAAAATCTATCCATAAGCTCTACCAAACACGACATTAGATTCTATATATATATATATATATATATATATATATATCATTAATAACTTTCCGAATATCAGAGGTTAACCTCGTTGTGTTTCTTTTTTTTTCTCCTTAAGTCTTTCATAAACTGACTTTGCTAATCAGTGCCTGTCAAAAGAAATATTTTCCATTCATCTTTTCCATTCATGCTTATTAAACTTCACAGATATAGTTAGTGGTTACCTATGATATCTTATTAAGACAAAACAATTAACTTGTCAAATTATTCACACACACACACACACACACACACACACACACACAAATTTCTAACTTTAAAACCTCTGCATGCATTTATGATAACTATTTAAAGATCTTTTTAAAGCACCTTTTTAATCTTTTGAGTTCTTTCTCTAATTTGACAAATATAGTATTAATAAAATTCTCAATATTTAAATTTAAACAAATTTGCTTAAATTTTAAAACAAGTTTCAATGTTTTATTTAAGAACTTTTGGAAATGTAAAATAATATTGGGCATACTTGAAAGTAGATTTTTTTAAAAACTGACCTAATAAATTCTCTGATGCATGAACTTTGTATTAGTACTCATATAAATGCATACTCCTACCTCTTCTATTACTATAAGGCTTAATGATTATGGTCTTAGGGTGATATTAAAGATTTTCTTTAAGTAAGTAGTACCCATATCTTCTTGTGAATATTTAATTTTTCATTTTTTTTTACTTGGAGGCAGAGTGAAGAATTGGTTACTCTGTGATCATTTACATCAGATTGGTTTAATGTGCATCCTTCCTTAAAGTAAATCAATTAAACTTATCATTAAGTCTTATTTTGTTTTTAATGCCCTTTGTGGTCTTGACTATTTGAATTACATATAGCACATTAGAAACCTCAAAAGAACAAAAATAACCTTCCATACTCCCACCAGCAATCTTTGACTTTTTCATTTACGCTATCCTTCAATCCATGTCCACATTAATTTTAAGTAGTTGTAGAAGTGTGAGCATTTCAGGCTCTATAGCAGAAATGTAAGGAACTTATATTTCATCTGACATCTTTGTGTTATTCTGTTCAAAGTTTATGAGTACATCATTTAATTACCTCTTTTTCCAATCTTGTATTTACTTAGAGAAAATCTATTCATTACTGAAGCTTACCCAGCACAGGTTTCACCATTGGTTAACATCTATCCATCCAATGGTGTCCTATTTTTCCTGGCCCTGCATTTGACATCCTATTTAGATTTTGACCAAGTTCCTCTATAACTCTATGCTATGCCATCCTTAAAAATCATATAGCTGAAGAAACTATCCCCTTAAAATTATTCAGACAAGATATAATCCTAAAAGTTGGTCACTAAAATACTTTCTTGGCATCTTGTCCCCATTTCTGAGAATGGAAAGTTCAACCAGATGGGAAACAAAACAGAATATAATATTAAGTACTAGTCTAATTATTTTTCACATATTTAAACTTTACTGATATTCACAACAATCCAATGATATAGATACTCTGGCTCCAGAGTTTGTGGGCTTAATCCATTGACATATTGCTTCTTAATGTGATTAACATTATCTACCTTATTCTTGATTTTTAACTTACACATCCACTGGACTTACTGTATTTAAGAGTAGCTAAATATAGATAAGCAATTCCAACTTAGAAATTTCTAATAATCTTGAGCTCAAAGAATTCAAAAATTACGTTCTTGATATTTTCTATTTTAAAAAGAATTTCAGGCAATTGTGATTCAACTTCAAAAGTGTTTGAGAAAAGATCAAGGATATTGTTGAAGTATCAAATAACAATTTTCATTTAAGTAAAGACCTATGTAATATGGTACAATAGACAAAAGAATTAAACTAGGACCTAGAAGACCCAGCTCTCATCTTGGCACTGCCTCTAGGTATGTTAGCTTAGATAAGTTACTTTCTTTTCAAATTAGTTTCTTCATCTGATTAAAAAAAATCTTAAAGATATATGTTTTGCTCATCTCACTGAATTGTGTTAAATACAAATAGGATAATGGATTTGGGGTTTAGTGCAGACTCTAGTGTCTTTTCCACATATACTCTCTAGCTATCTGGCCTTGGCCAAGTTCTGTAACCTCTCTAATATTCCATTTCCTTAACTGTGTACAGTGTTCATAAAGTGTGCAGTACTGTCCTGGGCTTTCACATTCACTCACCTCTCAATCACTGACCCACCCAGAGCGACTTTCCACTCCTGCAGGCCCCATTCTTGGTGAGTGTTTTATGCAGGTATACCGTTTTTTATCTTTTATGCTATATGTTTAACTGTACTTTTTCTATATTTAGATATATTTAGGGATACAAATACATACCATTGTATTATAGCTGCCTACAGCATGCAACACAGTGCTGTACAGATTTGTAACCCAAGAGCAATGGGCTATATTATACAGCCTAGGTGTGTAGTAAGCTACGCCACCTAGGTTTGTGTAAGTTCACACAATGACAAAATCAACTAAAGACACATTTCTCAGGACGTATCTTCATTATTAAGTGGTGTGTGGATTGTATGTAATCTGACAGCACACTCCTGGTGCAAGGTTATAAATGTCTATTTTTATTCATCCCAAGTGAATGTGAAATTTTCTGATTATCTTTCTTGATTGGGTTTGAAAGGAACACTCTTGTCAGATTAACAGTCTCACATGTGCTGGAAATTTTATTGATCTGTATAATAAATATATCACATCTGGCATAGCAGCTGCAATTGGGGCTATCACTTTGTTGAGTTTTTGGAAGCGTACCCTTATCCACCACAGTCCATCTGGTTTTTGCCAGATGGCATATGCAGATGCAGTATCTGCATTCTTGAGTTTTTTAAAGTGGCACTAATCTCTGCCATTCTACCTAGAATGCTCCTGATTCAACACCTGTAGATTTTTAGCATCCTAGCACTCACTACATTTCCCATATGATTGGCCACATTATTGATTCATGCCACTAAGTTGTGCAGCCCTTAACCCACAGCTGCCTTCGCTTTGCCTACAGAAGAAGCAATGCCTGAAACTCTGTGGAGCCTCTTCTGAACTCCCCATGAGAAGACCCATTTGCTATAACGAAGGGTGCATTATTGATACCTGTAGCAGCAGTGATAGTTAGAAAAGGAGAAATTCTCTGCATTGTACTTGGGAAGCAACAGACAATGGTGAAAACCATCTCTGTTTTTTGCTACCTTTCTGCTAACCAATATAACTAGTTATTAAAATTCTCCAGGTCCTATACCATGCTTGATTTCTGAAAATGTGTTATATAAGAGGAAATAAGTGTGTTAAACTTCTAAAAATCCCATTCATTTCCATCACTACTGGTAGAGTATCTTCCAAATGAAGTGTGAAGTGAAGGCCCATACTTTCTGTGGTTATTACAGATTTCATCACTTTCTTCGAGATTGACATTGCTAATCCCAGTGCCTTGCTCAATTCAAATGAAAGTAATTATATTTTCTCTCAGTCACCTTTTTGAATTTGTAAATCTCACACATTGGGCTATGATTTTGTGCACTTTTAGAGAGTTACTATGTCTGTCCATCACTTCAAATTTCATACAGAATTCCAGACTTAACCAAGAAAAGAGGGGGGAAAAGATGGGGAACATTGCTTTGTCAGTGTTGCCAAATTACATCAGCATATTCAGCACTGTGTTTTGTATGACTCGATGGATATTACAAGTCTCCACATCACCATAGAAATAATCATCAATATACAGTAAAGACAGCACATTTCACTGATTCGAGAAAGTGGGAATATTACGTCTGGCAAGTGCAGGACAGATTTTCCTCCAATCAAAACAAAATTAAATCTTTGAAACAAAGTAACGTGGCTGGCAGAAGACAGATAATTTTTAACCAACTACTTCATTACTTACCTCATAATTTTTAAGTTTGTCCAGCTAGAAATGTCCTCTATTGAGAGGAAACTTCTTTCTGAGGAAGCAAAAGTCACATACTCCCAACTTTCCTTCAGTTATTCTTCACGCTATTATTTCCCTTTCAACATTACACATCAGATGATAATTTCATTTTCTAATTTATGATATATGGCATACAAAGAAGAGATAAGTATGGATATTGGATATAAAACACAGAAATTTTGCTTTCCTATGTCATTAAATTTACTTTTTATTTACATTATATTGAGAGGTCTTCTCTTTTCTCTGTTTCCTGACAACCTTTCTGAGGGCATACTGTTTAGGGATATATTTTGGTGATGATTTTCTGAAACTGGTTCTAGAGCCCTTGTAGAAGATATCGTAAATGTGCCTTACATGAATTAAATTATTTTTCAAAAAGTTTGTAGTGAGAATGAGAGCATAATAAAGGAGGATAATGAAAATGTATGATAAGCAACACAGCTTGGGCTCTGACCAATCAGAATGTTATTACTAATAAGAACATTGGCCACAAATTAGTCCATCTATATTTATGCCTACTGCATTATTATACAATGTGAAGGTAGGGATCACCAGCAGAATTATAGGAATTTCTACAGAAATTCTATAGGAATATCATAGAAATTGTAGGAAAATGTAGGGATAATAATGAAAGCATGTGTGTATTTTTTATATAAAAGGTACAGTGAGAGATATCATCCTCATTCTCTTGCCAAAAGGAAAAAAAAAAACAAAACAGTGAAGAAGTTTTAAGATAATAAACCCCCTGACTGATTGGAATGTAGAAAAATGTTTTGTAATTACTAACATGGACTAATGGTCACCATTCCATTTCTAGTTCTCTAAATTTATGTTGAAAATATTTTGTTTTGTATGAAATGCATACACCAAATGAACTCATGTCCCATCAGTAGTCATTTCTCTGTCAGATAATGGGATTTACTTAGAGATGAGTTACAAGTGAAAACTGGTTTTGGTTTTTGCTAGCAATAGAGAATTTGGTGAAGTCTCTATGCTGTGCAAAGGGCCTCCCACAATAAAAAGGACTCATTAATGTCCCCTGAACAGTGTGTAAGATGCTTAGTAATCCAATAAACTACCCACAGTTCAAAATGGGAAATATAGGGTGACTGTGGAGGAACAAGATATATTTTGAAGTTATTTCAAAAGAGTAAATGCCCTAAGCTTTATCTTGTGTGCTCAAAATAGAAAGAATCTAAAAAATTGTTTAAGCTTTACATTATATAAAACCAAGTCATGAGATTGCAAATCAAAAATGAATAAGAAATGAAAATGGTCACTCAGTGAATCCTCAGTTTAAATCCTTGTTTGAGAAAGTAACCACAATTTCTTATTTGACCTTTCATCACTCCCCATAACTCTCTAGACACCTACAAGGAGAGGATGTGTTTTGTCTAAAAAATAATTTCTCTTTGTGAGATCCCAAGAAACCCATACTGTATGTAATAGGCCCGTAGAAGACTATATTCTGAAATAATGGTGTATTTCCTTTTCTTCCCTTCCTGTTAACTTTTACAGCATCCTTTTGTGAACCAAACTCTTTACAAAAAGGAAACTAATATTTACAACTATCTTGCAACTTAGGTGTGTGTCTATCCAGTTAAGATGACAATTTTCTTGAGTTGAATCATCAAACCTTTCTAAAGTATAACATTTAAGAAACATATTTTCACAAATCACTGTTTTTCAAGACTTTTTTTCAACACAAGTCAGTAAAAAAAACAAAACATTTTTCACCATGATCTGGTAAACATATTTATATGCTTGCATACATATGTCATAGAAACAAAGATCCTTACTATACAGCAAAAGTTAATAGTCTCTATTCTGTTGCAGCTGAATCACTCTTAAGATGCTATGTAGTATGTTTTTATTGTTATTGCTTGTCTAGGATCTACAAAATTGATACCACAATCCTTCTATCGCTTGTTTTCTTCAGTTTGGGAAATTCTACTGTGAAGATCTCAAAAGATTGTCTAGACCTTTGTTACAAATGGGAAGAAGTCAAGAAAAGGGGCTCTGTCCTAGAGTTGATGAGTTCTCTAAAATAAAAAAGCACTCTTCTCTGAGATAACCTACAAAGCCAAGAGAGTAGGAATCTGTTTCAGGCACAAGGACTGGTCTAGCTCCGTGGTAGGCAAACTGCGGCTCGTGAGCCACATGCGGCTCTTTGGCCCCTTGAGTGTGGCTCTTCCACAAATACCATGGCCTGGGTGAGTCCATGTTGAAGAAGTGGCGTTAGAAGTTTAAGTTTAAAAAATTTGGCTCTCAAAAGAAATTTCAATCGTTGTACTGTTAATATTTGGCTCTGTTGACTAATGAGTTTGCCAACCACTGGTCTAGCTCAATGCCTGTAAAGAATCTCTAAAGCTTGATGGCAAAAGTCCAGAACCTCACAACACTGTGGAAACTCCATAGTACTGTGCTTGAATTCACCGTGCAGTTCCCCTTTATTTCGCCCAGAGATAAAGTTATACATTAGATGTAGAAGGATCAAAAGAACATGTGGCACCATGGGGGCTGTAAAATGCCAATATGTACCTGATATTGTGACATGATTATCAACATTGTGCTATCAACGCGAATGTCAAATAGGATGGGTGTTACAATAGTTAGCTGATGTAGACAGGAACCACACAAAATGATCTCATGGTTATATAAGCCTATCAGAACATACTTAGTACTATCTTTTTTATATGATAAAAACAGTACCTGAAGCATTTTCCTAGTGTTGAAAATTGTTTAACATTTATATCATTTGAATTTGCCTTTGCTTCTTTTCTAATGTTTTCACTGTATACTTATACCACAAGATGCCAGGCATACTTCCTCTGTTTTAATGAATATATATATTCTTATTATGTTTTACAAAATGTATATGTTCTTTTCTGTTAAAATTAAAGTTTTATGCCCTTTGAAGCCCTTCAAAAAAAAAACCACCATACATAACCATGTTTTCCTAAAGAAAAGGCAACAAAACAGCATGACTAAAAGATTTTCCCACATATAATACATTTTTTTCTGAGCAAAGATATTATTTGTAGGGTCAGCATAAGGGTTCAGTAGGATGAGTTACTCACTATGGCCCATTATCTGGCATTACGCATTACCTGACTATGGACTATATTCTAGTAAAAAGAGAGTAAAAGGATCACTTTTTAGAACCACATTATCTTATTCGTGCTATTGAAGTGTTGGTGCATATTAAAGAGAAAGCTTTGGATCCCCAAAGGTTTAATGCACCCACATTAAATAAAAAGAGAGTGTGTTCCTAGTAGGCTTAATGTGGGGAGAAGAAAGACCAGGAGATAAGAAAATTCAATAATACAAACTACACTGCATTTAATAGAAAAATGTTCAGTCATTCCAAACAAATACATTTTGATACACCTTAACATTATAATGAACTGAAAATAGCTATGCAGACACTAGGATCATTTTGTTGCACAAAGTTTTATGTTCCCTTGGACATAAAATAGAAAAGTATGAAAAAGAAGGTATGTATAGAGATATCCCTATATGAATGTACCCTCATCTCTCAGCAAGATGAAGAAACAGATCATTTTGCTGTGTGTTTTTTTTTTAAGTATTTTAGTAGATTATCTCAGTTCGAAATATGGTTGACTTGCAATTAAATTTTTATATTTAATGGGCTATAATTTGTTCAAATCAGCCCAAAGCACATTTTAAATAATTACTTATTCAACAAGTAACTTGCTCTTTATCTTGTATCCTTTCACATCCAAATTTTTTTATACATTTGAATAAAAGCTACTTGTTATTATAATAATATTGGGATTTTTAGATGTATAATTACTGCTTCTAGAAACAAAGACGTAAGTAAAATTAATCTGGATAATAAAATTATGTATTTGATGTGAGTTTATACTTTAAATTTATATCCATGGTCATGTATGCGTGTGTGTGTGTATGTGTGTGTGTATGTGTGCTTATAGTGGCACTATTAATTTTCTTTTTAGCATAAAATAGGCAATCTTTAGTTAAAGATAGCATTAGCAATTATTGCTGAAGTTAAATCTTCCCAATAGTAATATTGAGAGTCATAGAGTTAACTGAATATTGAAAACAAACTTAATTGCTTTATTCTTAAAAGAGACCCTGCATCATTTCTCATAAAGACATTTCAAGTCATGTGTAACTTGGTTCCAAATACTACAGGTCTATATTATTAATCTTTGAATGCCAGAGCAAAAATTAGAATTAAAAACCTCCCAACTGCAAAACTTTGCCTTTAATCATTAGCAAATATTTATGATATGAGCTTGATAGAATACCTGAGTTTGCTACTTATTAAAATGGCTGTTTTTAATTTTATAAGTTTTGCTCATTTTCCTAGTACCATGTAAAGGCATCCATTGAGTGGGCAGGAGGCATTAATATCCATGTGCCATTTGCCACAAATGATTCATGGTGAGCAGCTCTATTCAGGCACTTCCACGTGAACTCTAAGAAGGCCTATTAGAATCTAGGAAAGTCCAAGTCAGTAGGTGTTAGAGTAAACTCTGAAGTCCTATTTTGCCCAGCGGGTGTGGCTCAGTATTTGAGCATGGACCTATGAACCAGGAGGTCACAGTTTGATTCCGGTTGTGGCACATGCCCAGGTTACAGGCTCAATCCCCAGTAGTGGGAGTGCAGGAGGCAGCCAATCAATGATTCTCTCTCTTCAATGGTGTTTCTATCTCTCTGCCCCTCCTTTCCTCATTGAAAGCAATAAAAATATATTTTAAAAAAATAAAATTCTACTTTACCCGATTTGTCTTTTTTAGGGGCAGTAAGAGTGGTCATTAGCACACTGGAGTGGTAAATTTCGGGAAGATGGAGGAAATGACTAAAATAGGACTCATAGCCTGCTTTAGGTTGAAGCTATATAGGCCAAAAGAGTTAAGAAAAAGGACTCTTTCACACAGCACAGCCCAGAATTCTTAGATTTTGAGACAAAACCCCAGTTGATATAAAATATTGCATTACCTAGTTTGTCTCCTTTGCGCATGGATTTCTTTTGGGAGCCAAATGCAGACTAGGGGGTGTTTGAACTAAAAATACTATGTTTCACATTTAGCCTGACCATTATGACTCTGACATCAGTTCAGCAAGGCAGCAAATAAAGGCCTAGGAATGGACATTTGGAGAACAAGTTACAATGTGGACAGGGTCCTGTATCAAATGTGGCTTCTTCCTTTAAAACCTCAAAATGAATGTGTACTTTGCTATTCATGGCACCAGGGATCCAGAAAATTCTGGATAATCGATATTAAGACTATTTAAATGAGAGTCCCTTGAAGGGAACAGGCATCTGGCCATGGCCAGAACTAAGATTTGTTTAGGTGAATAGAGAAGACTTATTCTTAGGCCTCAGACCAAAGGGCAAGATGGTCTTTCTTAGGGCCTGAATCTCACAAGGAGTCAGCAGAGCTCTTGCTAAACCCTCAGTGGGTATCAAAGGCTGGAATTTGTTTCTATGGCCAAGGAAACTTCAATCCTAAATAGAGACATGGCCACTGATTGACCCTATTTATTGGTATTTTAAAACCAAATCAGTAGTGAGAACTTTCATATCTCTGCATGGGAAGTCAGGTTGTGTTCCAATTAGAAGAAGACAAAAAAAGATGTAGTAGAAAAATAATACTGTGTCCTAGTAAAAACGGCTTCTTTTTATTTACTCAATAAATATTTATTGAGCACCTAGTATGTGCTAAAGTAGTAAAGTTCATTCACAGCCTACGAGGGCTGAGATGAGTTCAGAAAATGAGAAGGTAGGAGTTTAGGAGATGCGAAGGAGTAGGGTTACAGCATGAGACCTGGGCAGAGGATACATGGCTTCCGATTTGCTCCTGAGGAGCCAGTCTCCAAAGGGCAGCATCAGGAAGCACCTCTTTGGGCAGCGGGCACTTGACAAGCTCCGTTAGGGTTCCAAAAGATAGTAGGGAAGGGAAGACTATTGCACAATTAGCCTCTTCTTGTGAGATTTCTCTCATATGTCTCTTCACATTTAGAAGACTGAGTGATAATCTGGAAAAGCTGAAACCTGAGATTTCATCTCTCTATATATATTTTTTTCCCTCTGTATTTCCCCTGTCTACTTGTTTCCTCAAATAATGCTAATGCTCTTTAGCTAGCAACTTCATCTGGACCTAAATTTTAATAAGAAATTATCTGGAGAAATTGCTTTGTTTGGGAATTATCATTGTCTAAGAGAATCGGTATTTTTAGTGTAAGTTGTTCCTTTTAGATTTGGGGGGAGGGGTCTTACTGGATTCTGGCAATATTTATATTTATAGTCACTTAAGTATTATTCCAACGCTATAGTCCTGTGTTGTGTTGACATTCTGGAACCTCGAAAAGAATATGTGAGAAACTGGTCATATTAGTTCACTATTGCTGCACAACCAACAAACACCAAACAACTTTTATTTGCTCATGACTGTGGTTTGACAGTCTAGGCAGGGCTCTCTGGGGCAGACAGCTTGTTTCTCTTCCACGCAATGACAGCTGGGCTCATTCATGTGTTTGTAGCCAGTTAGCAGGTGGGCCAAGATCTCGGTGGTCCTGGCTGGCCTCACTCACGTGTACAGCAGTTGGCCTGGGCTTCCAGTAGAGGCTCCTCAATTCTTTCCCACATGACCTTTTCTTGTGTCTGATTCAGATGTTCTCACCCAGGGGCTAGGTTTTAAGATGTTATGGCCCAATGCACAAATGCTCATCAAATCTCTGCTTGAAGTGCTTATGCTGATCCTTAATGGACAAAGTAAGTCCCAAAGACAACCCCAGAATCAATATGGAGAGGAACACACAAGGGAGTGATTGGTTAGAGGCATGACTCATTGGGGACCATTAACATAACAATGCACCTCCTTTGTATGAAGAATAATCCCTCTTTAGTAAAGAAAGCGTATTAGTAGTTCTGTGCAAAATGACTTGGGCTAAATCCATAGTATGTGCACAAACACACACACACACCCATTCACTTGAGTGAGACTCCTTTAGGCAGACCCAAAAAGAAGAAGAAGAAATGTTAAATAGTAGACCTTTGAATGATCATTCTGTTGTAAGAAAAAGAGTGATCTATTGGTGAGCAAATAATTTCGCCTTAGCAGAAAAAAAGTAAGAACGTTAATTTGCCCTTCTCTGTGGAAATAAGCATTTTCTTGACCATTAAGGAAATTGATTGCATTATTAGACTTTATATTATCCATATCACAATGTATAACACTGTCTGGTGAGTATGACTGAACAACAAGAATTAGTCAAGATAGGAAATAAAAGAGATGGCAAATTCTTGACTTGATGGGACCTTAGAGTCACATAGCATTGTATTTTGACTGATTGCAGAAACTTCTGGAGGGATTATCAAGGCATTGAGGGTATAATGGTTTCAGAATATGTCCACAAATTCTTAGATAGCCCTTCCTTCAAGTGGCAGAGCTTCATTTCCCTCTTCTTGAGTATGGTCTGAATTTAGTGACTCACTTCTGACAGCATGTGTCTTTGTGATGTACAAGAGCAGGACATAAAAGGCAATTTGGCTTGCTCCTGGATCACACACTTGAAGGAAGTTTCATGTCATAAGGACAATCAAGGAGCTCTACAAAAAGGTCCAGGGGGTGAGAGATTGAGCATTCAGCCAACAACTATGAGTGACCATCAGGGAAGTAGATTTTCCAGCTCCCAGCAAGCCTTCAGATGCCTTTAGCCCCACCTGATACTTTGAGTGCAACCCTGGGAGAAACTCTGAGCCAGAACCATCCAGCTTAGCCATTCCCAGATTCCGACCTCTCCGAAACTGTGTGAGATGATAAAAGTTTGTTGATTCATGCTGCTAAATTTTGAAGTAGTTTGCTATACAAGAGAGTTCAGAGGAGCCGAACTACCTCCTCTATCATTAATCCCAGATGCACAAAATAAGAGTCTGGAAAGTGCTCAGAAAAATCGCCTTAGTGAAGCAGGTAGGGTTACTGATATTTGCTGTCCTCTTTCCCCTCACCCTCAGCTGATCATAGCCCTGACCTTTAACTCCAGGGGATTATCAAAAGAACTAATACAAAGAAAGAAATTAAAACTTCTCCTCAACCCCTCTCCTCCTCAAGGATAGATAAGAATCAGGTGAAAAATACCAGCAAGAAAGAGCATTTAGTACACTGAATGTGGGGGAAGGAGCCACTGGCAACACATCTGAGAGTTGTTGCTCCATTTAGAGGATTCCCATGACACCTAGGTGACAGAGTAAGGCCACACACACTTCACTCATTCTTTCCCTTCTTCTTTTCTTCTAGCCACAAGGATGAGAGAAGCCCAGAACTTAGTGTCCCTCAAAACAAAAAGCAAAAATGCTAGCTTTCTGCCCTAACCGGTTTGGCTCAGTGGATAGAGCGTCGGCCTGTGGATTCAAGGGTCCCAGGTTCGATTCCGGTCAAGGGCATGTACCTTGGTTGCGGGCACATACCTGGGGGGGGGGGGGGGGGGGGTGCAGGAGGCAGCTGAACGATGTTTCTCTCTCATCGATGTTTCTAACTCTCTATCCCTCTCCCTTCCTCTCTGTAAAAAATCAATAAAAATATATTTTAAAAAATGCTAGCTTTCTCTTTCTCTCTCCTCCCTTTCTTCTCCTTCCAACACCTGGAAACTAGCACAACTGTTGCCATCAGAGGTAAAGTACTAGATTCTGACGAGGTCTTGAGGGGAAATAGCCTACCACATATAGGGAAAAAGAGCTTTTTCCAGTGCATTCCAGAGCAAAAACCCCAGCTAAGAATGAAATAACACTTTGCCTTCTTTGTGCTTCTTCATGCATATGTCTTTGGAGCTTTCAAGAAAGAAGGCAGGAGTAGGGTTCAGATGTTAGTTGGTTTAATTGACCACTGATTTTTTTTAAATTTAATATATAATTATTAAGGAAAATGTGGCAATTGTTTGCTTGCATTAATTGGGGGATCAAGTTAAAAAAGGAATACAATGGCATCAGCCTAGACTATCTGATTGTCAAACTGTCAGGCGAAAGTTCTGAGGGATGTGAGGAAATGCAGAATTATTCCGAGTAGGAATTGAGCCCTGTCATAGCAAGCAAAATTCCTTAGTGTCAAGTTCACAGTAAGGCACATTGGAAATAGCAATTTAACATCCTTTGTCCTGATTTTGTAGTTTCTGTACCCAACTCCCATTATTTCAGGAAGCAGTTTTGTCTGAGTATGAACTGTGGAACTGGATCACAGCTGATAAGCTGTGAAATAATTTAACCACTTGGAGAAGGAAGAATAAAAAAAGACCCAAGAGTTATCACTGTTGTGACAGCTTAACAAAATCTTCTGTTTGGTGTGAAAAGAACTTTAAAACGCAAAAACTCAAGTCAGGCTAGAGAAGTGAATATTATATATTAAAATTATGCATTGAGTGTCTGCTATATGCCAAATTAATTATATGATTATCTCATTTAATTTTCATTAAAAATGCCTGTGAGGGTAGTACTATTATCATTCCTATTTTACAGATAAGAAAACAGAGGCTTAAAGAATTTAAATGTGTTGGTGACGATCACAAAAAAATGTGAGGAGGCAAATGTAGGTAGGCTAACACCAGAATGTTCAATCCCAACCACTTCACTATAGTATTTCAAAAAGGAAAGAACCCTGAGAATACTGATCTATTATTAAGTACCACCAACTAATTCTTTAGACCTGATGGCTACAAGGGAGAGAAATGAAGAATATTTACTTACTATCTTTTCCTGGATACCAGCCTAGTAATATTATAGTCTGTCTGTCTATCTCTTATTTTAACACTAGTGTCCCAGTGCTCGAAATTCGTGCACGGAAGTTGGGAGGGCAGGTTCCCTCAACCCAGCCTGCACCCTCTCGCAATCCAGGACCTCTGACTCCTAACCACTCTGCCTGCCTGCCTTATCACCCCTAACCATTCGCCTGCTGGCCTGATTTCCCCTAACCACTCTGCCTGCCTGCCTTATCGCCCCTAACCACTCACCTGCCTGCCTGATTGCCCCTAACTGCTCGCCTGCCTTCCTGATCACCCCTAACCACTCTCCTGCCTGCCTGATCACCCCTAACCACCTCTGCCTCAGCCCCCGCCAAGGACAGCTTCATCTTGGAAGGACATCTGGGATGACGTCTGGAAGGTTGTTCAGCTGTCTGATCTAATTAGCATATTACACTTTTATTATTATAGATTGTGGATTATGGGAACTTCCATTCTTTCTCTCTAATTCAAAGCTGAGTATACAGGAGAGATTCATTTTGTAGTTCAAAACGGCTACCTTCTTCACATTCAAAACACAGTATGGGGACCCTGTGCTCACTGCTCCGACCAACAGCTCTGAGCATCCTAGAGAAACTCTATATGCTGCACCCATCGTTGTTGCCCAATGAAGCTATACCGAAATGCCCTACTCCTGCCTGCATCACTGAGCAGATGATTTTCCTATTCACTTCAACTGTCCTGGGACTGAATTCACAAGATAATATTGGTCCAAGCCCTAAGTTTTGTACAGGAATATCAGCGACATCTGCTGTTTGACCATCTACAAAATCTCTTCTTACTTTGGAACTCTGGCATTGAACCTGAGGGAGCTAGCTAGACCATCTAAGTATCACTTCACCATGACGAAACGAAAGGGTGCTTTCCTCGTATCATAAAAAAATGGTGTGAAAAATATTTCCCAGGCGCTCTGAGAATCAGGGAGTGCTGATTGGGGCTGGCTGACAGCCCCCAGAGAGGGCACTTGTTTTATCTCCACCGGGCTCCTTGGTTCCTCATGAAAATATCCTCTGGCTGGTCCACTAACCAACCCTCAGGACATACCCATATAAAACATGAAGCTGCAGGAAACAGAGTTAGTGTGTTATTCTAGCATCTGGACACATCAGAAACTCATCATCAGTCAACCACAGGATGGCCAGTATATTATAACCTATTCAAGTGTCCATTTTACAAATGCATGTTCAAGCGCGGGATCAAATAGTGTGTGACAATGCTGCTATGTATTGTACTTACGATTAAAGGAAAAGCATAACAATTCTGTATAAATTATAATTTTTATGTTTAGTAAAACTTCCAATTTCGTTACTCTATAACAATGGTATAGAAAATTATATTATTATCAATGTATCTGTGTGTCAATTAAAGCACACATATTATGCCAGCTGAGGACATGTCTAATTAACCTGGCAGCATTGATATGATCATGATAAGATCTCGGTTCTGAAGGAAGCCACTAGAATAAACCTTTGTTATGCAAACATAAGGTAATAATTAGGCATACATTTGCAGGGCAAGTTTCTGTGGAAAAGCTGTAAAATAAAATTTTTTTTAAATCAATCCAGGCTGTCTTTTCTGACATCCCTGGTATACAAAACTCACCAATGCAAAGAATAAAGAATAAACAGAAGAAATGAAAGAACTTGAGAATCTAACCTCTGCTCTCCAATAATCTAAACTAAGGAAACCTGGCAGAGCAGCCTGAGGTGCTGTCTCTCAGGTCCACCTTCAGGAATGAACTCTAAAGGTCCCCATAGGGAATGAACCAAGTGGGAAAGTGCAGTTTGGTTTGCTGACAGGGAACCTCATGTTTACCGGCAACAAACAAGGGCTGGTTATAGTACAGTGAGTCTGGGACTGGGAGCAGGTTGGGACCCAGCCAGCCTGCTTTGGGAAACAGTATCAATTATTCTGTTTGCTTGATACTGTGGTGACTATGGAGCTGGCAAGGGCATCTCTACAGAGCTGACCTAGCATTCTTAGTCTTGCATGTAACCTATTTTCAACAGTGCCATTAGGTGAACCAAGAAGCAGCAACAAAACTGATGTATCCCCAGTTATCTCTCAGTAAAAATGAAACTGAAATTTCACTCTATTATTACTGTGTAAATCTGGGATTCTTTGGAAGATGGAAGGTAAAAGAATGCAAGAAACATCTAATGGATTTCCAGCAATTAAGAGCATTTGGAAGCATTATTTATTAATTCAATATATAATAAAATTATATATATATTAATTGAAATAATGTTGAGTTCGTGGCACAATGCCTAGCAGATTATCACCCTCCTCCTCATCATCATCATCATTATCATTAATCATCATCATCAACTCAACATACATTTCAAAAATAGTCAAAAATAAAGCTAATGTTTTTATTTTGTCAAAAAGAAGTAAATTTTTTTCAGAGCACTACCTCAGAATAGTAAAATGTAGTTATTCTTGCATAGATCTCCTCCCAGAAAAACTTGAAGTCAAGTGTTATCATTCCAGTTGAGATTGATATAGATGTAATGACTTGCCTAAGGTCACACAGGCTGCAAGTGACAGGACTCAGATTGGAATCATGATTTCTTAATGCCAGTGTCACGTCTTGATCCACTAACCAGATATGCCCCTAGGTACCAGCATGCCCATGTTCAAAAGGATATGTGAAGAAATAAGTTTCCTTCATACAATAACCATTCATGAAGGGCCTACTCAGTTACCAGGAAGTCTTCTTGACTTTATGTAGGACATTGTCTTATATATAAGTCATTAAATAAGACATTGTATCTGCTCTGAAGGTAACCACAGCAATGGTTGGAATAGGGAAGTATTGAACATCTACAGTTCCTTGTGGTATCTTGGTTAATTCTCTCAGCAACTCAGTTTTATTTTCCAAATTAAAAAAATCTAGGGGAGAGAAATTAATCTACTTATCTAGTCATTGCTAATTTTCTTCCTCAAAACCCCTTCTGTTCATTTACCCTTAGTATCAGAACCCAATGTTATTTGGGTGACAATGTTACTAACTAAAAAACTACATTTTACACATTTTCTTGTGAAAAGGTATAGCTCAAGTCAATGAGATGTTAAGCAGAAGACTTGTGAGACTTCTGAGAAAGTATAGTTTGTCTCTGAAGACTCTAAGGATGGCAGAGCAGCAAGACAAAGGGGGGCTAGATCCTTGATAATCCTAGAGTCATCACAATGCCAGTAGCTATCTCTAGCCTCCTTAATGAGTGAGTTAAGACTTTCCTTATATTTTAACCTCCTATGACTTTAGATTTTCCCATTTTATATGGCCGAATCTGATCCCAATCAATATAGGACTAATTAGACTTAGGTTGTTTTTAAATGTTAGATTATCTTAAAGTAAATGATATGTAAATAATTCCAGTAATTTGAAACGTATTAATGGAGTTTGTAGCTGAGTTTGGTCCACGAGCATTAAATATAATTATCTAAAAGCTGATCTAAGAGAAATGAATCAAAGTTAATAATAGAAAAAAAATTATCTTTAATTTCTTCCACATTTCCAGTATTTCACACACAGAGCATAAGCAACAAGGGCAATAAAGTGTTTGGGCTATTTCTATAAATAATTAATGTTCTTCTGATAAAAGGAAAATGGTCAAATCAACAGAAATGCAGGAATTCATGTTAATCTCCAATATTCCCTTAAGTATCTATACTTTTCCATTAAATTATATTGTTGAAGAAAATGTGCTATTTTGAAAGGTAATATAATTCTTAAATATAAGTCTAATGATAGTCCTTTGTACATTACATTAATAATAAAAAATATAGCAGATTGGAAGGGTCATAAATATGCTTGCTAAAATCTCTTCCCAATTTTTCACTAAAATTGGCTATGACTTTTCTGTTTCATCATCTTTTTAGAGTTCTTCACTTTAATCAGCCTAATTCCAGACTGGGAGAAGTCATCAGGAGGTATTGATCACAGGACAGGGTACTTTCGGAAGGCAGGAGAAGAGGGAAGAGGAGACCACAGAATATGGTGGGACACCAGACATACTTTACCACTTTTCTTGTTAATTGGGAGAATGAAAAAAAAAATACTAATGAGAGAGAGGATGTAGACAACCAAGCCCAGTTTCTGTCGGGGAGTGACGATGGGAACTGCACAAGCAGCCTCCTTTCCTCAAAAGGAACAGGTTCACACTTGTCATCAAGTGTCACTTCCACCCGCCTGTTACCGCACTTTACATTTTATTCCACGGTCATTTCTCTAGCCGCAAGACCCCATCATTGCTTACTGACAGATGCATCCCCAGTGTCCATCTCCAGGTCTCACTTCTGTCCTGAATTCCAGATCTGAACACTGTCCTTCTCATAGGGACATCAAATAGTCATCAGTAACCCAGAGACATTAAAAACGAAAAGTAACTATTTTCCCCTGCCTTGCTCCCAATTCACATGCTCTCTGCCTTGGTTAATGCCATTTACTTTACTACCCATTTTCACCTACACTCTCTCATCCCCAAATGGACTTACCTCTGCAAGTTTCTTTTTATTTATCTCCTCCTTGTTTTCTCTGCTAATGATCTAAACTAACTACCACTACCCACATCTTTCACTAGGACCACTGGGCATCCTTCCAAGTGGTCTCCATCCTTCCTGCCCCGTTCCCCTTTAATTGAAGATGATTTATTTTCTAAAATTCCTATCTGAGCATATTGAAGCTCTCCTTAAAAGCCTAACCACCTTTACAGCTTCACCTCCTGTCATTTATTTCCCTTGACCTTAGGCTCCAGTGACATGAAGCAATTCACCTTTCTTCAAACATGACATGCACTTGGGGCCTGTATGCCTTGCCTGGTGCTCTTTCCTGCGCCCGAGATCCCTCTTTCCTTTCCTTCTCTGCCTGTGCATGTCACCTGTATGTGTACATCTTTGGCACCTTCTTTGTGCTTCCCTGTCAAAATAAATTGTTCTCTCTTCTTTGTGCTCTTAAAGCATTTGGTACACACTTCTATTAAAGCAATTATATTTTTGTGGCACTTAATTTTTTTACTTCCTTTTCCACTACTAGGCTTTTGAGTTCTTTGAGAAGAGAGATGATAATTGATCCATTTTTTAAAAAATATTTAAATCAATTCTCTGTCTTTTGTCCCCCCATTGATCTTAGAGAGAAGAAGGGAGGGAGGGGGAAGGGAGGGAGGGGGAGAGAGAGAGAGAGAATGCCACTGACCTGGGTTTAAACCCACAATCTCGGTATGTGCCCTGACTGGAACTCAAATCCAACACCTTTTTGGTGTATGGGACGACACGCCAACCAACTGAGCCACACCTGCCAGGGCAATTTATCCATTTTTATATCCTTAATATATAACACCTTATCTTGTACATAGTGTTTGGTTTTTCTGAATTGATATAAAATGTACTATCATGTTACCCAAATAAAGGTTGTTTTTTGTTTTATACATTCATCTTTCTCCCTGGGAAAAAAAATTTATCCATTACTTTAGTTTTATTCTCAAAAGGGTAATGACTTGAAATGCTCAGGGAATCAAACCAGGGAGATACTCGTACTCTATTGCATTTACACGGCACATTGTAAGTGCACCATAGTGCTTAATAATCACCCTAATTGTTAATTAAAGTTTAACTCTCTCTTTCAGTTAAACTTGCATTTGGTAAAGCTATCCAATTTTGGCAGATAAGCAGCTTTATCTATGGGTATGTATATGTGTTAAAGGCTGACTAGATCTGATTTTTATAGCAGTAGAAGTTTTCAAATTTATCTCCCTATTAAAATACATCGCAACATCACATCTTTAGTATCGGAAGGCTCGCCCAAAGAAACAATGAGACTCAATCTATTGCCTCCAAAGGGGTAAATCTTGAATAATTTACAGAGGTGTTTTTTTTTCCTTTTACATATCTACATGCTTACAGATTAAAAACACCTCTTTTTAAAAGAAATAAATATTAAAAAAAGAGTCTATAGCATGGTTGTTGGTCTTCCTAAATAATTTATCCTACTATGAGTAAATGATCTGCATTTTGTGCCAACAAAAAAAATGCAGAGCCCTTATTACATCAGACATGCTCATCTCAAAAGTGTACCAACGCCAACACAGCGTGTTCTCTTTCGAGGAGACATTGGCCTTCCTCTCTGCTTTTGGATGCAGGTGCTATTTTTGGAGTACAGAAGCAGACACAGTTTACAGATGTGCACCAGCTCTGGAACTGCTCATATGATTCTGGAGTTTCAATCACAAGAAATATCCCACTCCAATGGGAGCCACACTGCCCCTGGCACCATTCTCTCGGGGGCTTCTCCTGGACATCCAAATTGGAATGGCACCAGAACCTGAGTACAACTTGTTCAAAGGGAGGGCTGCAATTGTTTTCCTTTGAAAAATATGTTTCAATTAATCGATTATCAAATATTTTAAACATGCCAAAGAAATACAGAAGGCAATTTAACAGCCTTCCATATACCCATCACCTAGATTTGACAAGTGTGAATATTTTGTCACAATTTACTTCTGGATTTTTTAAAGAAATAAAACTATATCAATATTTCCTAAGTCTCACTTCCATCTTTCCTCCCTCTTTTCTCATCTAAATGATAACACAAATAGTAGTATATCTGATTTATGGGTGCACCTAAATACACGAATAATATAAAGGGTTTCTTTTACCTAGGGACTTGACAATTACAAAATAAAGAATTCATTAAAATTAGTGAAACCACACTTTAAAATCTGGAGCAGAAATGGGCAAATTTTTAGAAAAGGCAAGATAGAAAATATTTGTAACTATTCAACTCTGCTTTTGTAGTGCAAAAGTGGCCATCCACAATATACAAATAAATGAGCATGGCTGTATTACTATATAACTTTATTGACAAATACAGATGGCATGCCAGATTTGGCCCAAAGGTTGTTGTTTGCTGAACCCTGTACTACACAGTCTAGATTGAACTCCTTATTTCATTAAAGAGTTACCTGAAACACAATGATATATAGAATAAGCTATAAAAACTCATTGTGGTTCTTCTAAATAACTTTTCTAGAAAAGATAAAAAATTTCCATCATCCTCCCCTTCTTTTTTTAAAAAAAATATATTTCTTTATTGATTTCAGAGAGTAAGGGAGAGGGAGAGAGAGACAGAAACATTAATGATGAGAATCATTGTCGGCTGCCTGCTGCATGCCCCCAACTGGGGATCGAGCACACAACCGGGGCATGTGCCCTTGGCCGGAATCGAACCTGGGACCCTTCAGTCTGCAGGCCAATGCTCTATCCACTGAGCCAAACCAGCTAGGGCCCCTTCTTTTATATTGATACAATTTTTAGCACTTGCTAGGCTGGAATAAAAATTGATTTTCCCATAATATTTTCACATACTCATTGTGCCAATGAGCTATAAGCACCTTGGTCACTTGGCAGCTTCTGTGAACTTTCCTTAAAAGAAAGCTGGCATAAATCCTCTGGTGCTTTATTCTTGCTTTCTGCATCCTGTTGCTTGAAATGTGGTTGCAGTCACTGGAACTCTGTCTGAGCTCACATGAGCCTCATTCTAGGAACGGACGAGCAACAAGATGGAAGGAGCCAAGGTCTTTAGGGACTTAGTAGGAACAGATCCTATTAGCCATATTATTCCTCAAATGCCCATCTCAATCTACTTCTTGACTAGAGACCTAAAGTTTAATATTATGAATCCACGGTTGTGTGGGTTCTTGCAGCCATACCTAATTCCTACTCCTACTAATATAACTTGCAGGCCTACTCAGTAAGCAATAGGCAAAACCCTCAGGCCCACCTAGCACCAATATTCTTGTCCAACAGAGTCTCCTCCTTCCTCATTCAGATTCTGTACTGCTCACTTCTCTTCATCATGGCACCTGCTTGGGGACGATCATCTTTACACACTTACATTAGGAAGTTATACAGCATGTCAAGAAGTATCAATTGCCTCTCTACAACTGTTCGAAGCATAGACTTAAAATGCTGTACATTCACTTTATCCCTTTTATTTACCTAATTTTGATTTATACTAATGTCAAAGCAGGTGCATGCAAATGTTAAAAATTTCAATGTGCTTTGTTCTAAATGTTTGTGCCTGTTTTTTAAATATATATATATTGATTTCAGAGAGGAAGGGAGAGGGAGAGATAGAAACATCAATGATGAGAGAGAATTATTGATTGGCTGCCTCATACACGCCCCCCACTGGGGACTGAGCCTGCAACCTGGTCGAGGCTCAGCCACTGAGCCATGCCGGCTGGGCTGTGTCTCTTACTCTGGATAACGAACTCTCTTTACTGCACTGACAAGCATTGTCTCTACACAGGCATCGCTGTAACGGTGGTTGATGTTATTTGTGCTGCTGTAGTTGTGCCTGGCAGAAAACAGATTCCAGACTGGGTAAAAGCTACAAAGAGTTTTCTTGATGCATGAAAACCATGCAACCTATACTTTGAAATTCTTATCAGATGCCCCCCTACGTGTGTGTGCAACTTACCTTTTCTAGGTTCTAGATGATGACCGACAGAGATAGGTTGCAAAGAAAATTACAATCTCAATTTAAAGGTAATTTAAAATAAGAGAAAGATAAGAAGATACAATTAATATTTCTAACACGGCAAAACTGGGGAAGAAAAGAACCAGAATGTTAATGTTGCTTATCTCTGACTGGTGAAGTCATAGGTGATTTATTTCTTCCTTTTTCTTTTCTAAATACTCTACAACAAACTTTACTTTTGGAAACTGAAAAACATATCATTCGAGTTCCTAAAAAACACACCAGTCTATTAAATAAAGAAAACACAGAAAATGGAAGATATGAGGCAAATCAACACGGCACAGACATTAAAAGCAAAAAATAGATCAACAGTTCTCACTTGTCTAAATTTAAAGAAGATGATGAAAATTTAGCTGCCCAAAACACAAAAGACCCACTGTTCAGTTTCATTTTGGTTGGTTTTAGATCATCTGTGCAAGTAACCTTCTAGTCTCTTCTCTGAGCCTTTGAACCTCTGTCTCATCCTCGATGTAACTGTACCCATCCCACAGAGCTGCTGAGAGGACTGAAAATTGATGGAAAAGCACCTGGATTTCAATTTCTAGCCGATGAATAATCAATTCCTATCATTGTAATAGCAGATGTTCAATCAATTCATGAAATGCTATGTGAGTGCACACGGTGAGCATCAGTGTTGTGTGGGAAACAAAGATGAATGCGGAAGCCTCCCAGCACCCAAAGACATCACAATTGAGTTGGAGGGAAAAGACATATACCCAAATAGTTACAATGCAATGTTCCTCGTGTGAGAGGAACAAAGTACAATGAAGTTCAGAGGCAAGTTAAGAAAGGTTTTACAGGGCAGAGTATTCCAATGTAAAAATGTAAAGGAACATTCTAGCAAAAGAAGTGAAAATCCTGAATTCTAGAGCTGGCTGTCCCAGCAACTATGTGACACAGGACAGGGTTACAAACCCTTATGAGTTTCAGATTCATCATTTTCCAATTAGGAGGATTTTCCCAGATGATCGCTAAGGTAACTTCTGCTTTTACAACAAATACTGATATAGTGTTTTGTGCAGGAACTGATTTAACTTCTTCATAGCCACAGAGATAAAGATTGTGTGTGTGTGTGTGTGCGTGCGTGCGTGCGTGTGTGTGTGTGTGTGTGTGACAGAGAGAGAGAGAGAGAGAGAGAGAGAGAGAGAGAGAGAGAGAGAGAGAGAGAAAGATTATGATCACTCCCATTTTGCAGCTGAGGAACTGAAATACAGAGAAAGAAAGTGAACTGACTAACATCACAAGACTAGGACTCAAATTCAGGCACTCCCATGTCAATACCATTTGGGTTAAGTCTTGAAAGATTTTTAGGATTTTTATAAAAAATAATAATTTTCAAAAAGATAACTTTCAAGAATGGAAATTTACCAACAACAAAAGCAGAGAAGCAGGTGAGCTAGAGAGTTCGAGGGAGGCTACACATGATCCTGCTAAGAGCAGGCCTTTGAATATAAACACAAGAGTTGAAACATTTATGTATTTTGTGACAGTGGTAAAATTACTCTAAGCTTTAGCTATCTATAAATGAAGAATAATAGCAAGATTAAATAAGATAGTGCATGTAAAAGGCTGCACACTGTCTGGCACATGGTGGGTACCTAATAAATTGAAGCTATTACTACCAATGGATGAATAGCCTCGTTTGACCCAAGCATGTCATGCTAAGGTGATAACTGGATAATAATTATTACAAAGGTAGTTACAAGTTGGGAAGATCTTGAATACTTGGCCAGGAGGTTTGGATTTTTTTTTTTTTTACTTAAAGTTTTCAAAGAGGGAATTTTGTATGTCTACAGCCAATATTAAACTTCTTCACACTTTCTGAGCACTCCCTTGGTGGACAGAAGGAAGATCCTGGATTAAAATGTAAGAAAATATATAGAAAATAACATATATCCAAATATTAGAACACTGGCACTGACCTCCCAGTTTATAGGATTGTTAAAGATATACTGGATGGAAAGATATATTGTTATATTCTAGAAGTGTCAATTTCTAAAAAGTTAAAATTACAGAGAGGAATTTTTAAATAGGATATGATTGAACTGACTTTATTCACTTATCATCCAAAGTTTAATGTCAAATCTATGGCTTCTCGTTCTGAGCAAATAAGGATGGGTTCAGGGAAGAAAGACAGACAGAAAGAAAATATAAACTAAATTAAAAAGTCTGTATTCAACCTAGCTGCACACTTACAAGTTAAGAATGAACTGACGTCCTGGTGAGGGACGTTGCTGACGGAGGAGTCTATGCATGTGTGCAGACAGGGAGTATACGGGAAATCTCTGAACCTTCCTCTCAATTTTGCTGTGAATCTGAAAATGCTCTAAAAATGTCAAGACAATCAAAAAGGCTTTAACAGTAAATATAATTTTACCTCTAAAAAAGGAATGAATTGAAATCAGTTTTACCAATAAATACTCAACACGTTTATTAAACAGCAGCTGTGGGCCTTACACTGTGCTAAGGGCTTCACATACTGTATTTCAATTAACCCTCCCAGCATACTCATAGCTAAGTATTTTATTATCCCATTTTTCAAATGAGAAAACTGAGACTCAGAGACATTAAGGAATCTGCCCAAGTACACAGAGAGGTTAAATGGCTTGAACTAGGATCGAAAACCAATCGTGGCTGCTCTAGTATGCAGTACAAATTGCTAAAACTACCATTACTACCACCTCTACCCACATGTCGACCACCACCATGGTGCCACCAGAACAGCTAGTCCCTGTTCTGACTACCACAGCTACCTCCTCCAACACTATCATCACTGTCATAATTAGCACCACCACCAAATCACCAGATACCAACACTACCGTCATCGGCATCACCACTAACACCAAGCATGTCCACAGCCTCTAAGGAAGACTAGTTTTCTTTAACCAACTATCCTTCCAGGAAAAATAACTGATGTGCATAAAATCCAAGAATAAAATTATTTCCCAACTTCCTGCGACGCAAGGGGCATGCCTTCACGTCCCCATCAACAACAATTCCCCTCCCAGGATGACTGTCCTCAATATCTCCACCACAGACAATTGCTAAGATATTGCTGAGATCAAAAGGATCAGAATTCGTGGCCTTTCCCCTGGCCATGCAGTAATGCAGTTTATACATAAAGACTATTTCTAAATTTTAAAAGAATAACATGTATAAGATAAAGTACATATTTGAAGGAATGATTCTGCAAAATCATGCTCAAAAAGGAACTGGTTGGAAATGCAGAGTCCCAGGCCTCGCCCCTCCTCTGATCCATCAGAATCTGCATTTAAATTCGGTATTCAGGTGATCTGCAGCACTTTAAAATGTGAGAAGCAATGCCCTAAATCCTTTCATCAAATCTATCATTCTGCATAAACGCAGTGGGTGTCTGTTTGTTTGTCTATTTTTTTTTTTTTTTGAAGAGCTCGACTCCGACGCATAAGAAACAACATTTCCTGTTAAATAATAGTATGGAGCTGTTTTCAGAAAGCTAAGCGTCTAGCTGGTTCCTCACTGAGCCATGGAAACAAAAACAGGTATTCTTTCCGAGAAAGCAGAAAGCAGGCTGCAATGGCAGGGGGAGAAATGCTGCGTTATGTGGGAAAAGAATGTCAGAAAAAGGGTTAAAAAAAATGAGGTGGAATATGAACAGACATTTGAAAGAAACAATAACAGAGTGAAAACATCCTTTAAATAGAACAGGAATAAAGAGGACATGGAAAAGTGCTGCCCCCCTTTGAGGTAGAGAGGGGAAAGCCGGTAAAAGCTGACGCTAAGTGGCAGAGGCTGTTAATGAAGTTCTCAAGATGTGTTTTCAGCCCCTCCCCTTCATATAGTAATCTGTAATCAATTTAGGACTCCGCAGTCAATTTTAAAGAACCACAGTGACAAGAGCAATTTCAGCATCACCCCAGGGAGGAAACCCGGATCCCTCCTAGCCCCTTCCTCTCTTCCAGTCCTCACCCCTACTCCTGCTCTTCCCCTGTATGCCAAAGGTCTCTTTTCCCTTCTCAGTTCCCCCCTTAGAAACACATGGGCTTCATCGTCTTCCCCTCTGTTGAACACACGCAGTTAATAACCATTTCTGAAGTACTGACAGATGCCCACCACGGGCCTGTCGTATCAGGGAGCATCGCAGGATGCTAAGGAATTGGAGAAGCCTACCTTAAGGAGCGCAGTCCGTCTGTGAAGTGGAGTCTCTGCTCTCCTTCTGTCTCCTCCCGACAGCCAAGATTAGTGCTGGCTGGTTCCAAAGGCTACAAAAACATTTTCATATGTGTAAGTCCTCAGTTTTAGCATCGGGGTCAATTGCTTCTCTTCCTATTTTTATTTTGCCTTTAAAAAGTTTTTTTTGTGTGTGTGTTTTCTACTTACTCCATTTTATTTCCCATCCTTTAAAGGCCCTGCCCACGAAACATGACCATCCAAATAATTATTTTTTTCTTTATGCTTCCACTATGAACTGGCAACAAAGTCAGAAAGTGTTAAAAGCACAATATCCAAAGAAAAGTTGTGTGGACAATATATTCTACTGTGTTACCATTTCATTCATGGTATATTTACCATGTAATTGAAAATGTCACCTCTTATTTTATGCTAAAAAAAGGATAATTCTATTTCTGGGGCACGTAAAGCTCCACGTTTGTAACACCCGCCCACCCACACCAGCGTCTGCTAGTGCCAAAGTATTAGATTTCAGAGAGACGATAACTAGTAAAAACAAATCTCTTCCCAGGCAGAATTAATCCCCTCTCTTCTGAGCTCCCAGGGCACTGGAACACACTTCTGCTGTAGTTCTTTGAGTTGTTATTAATTGTTTAAATGGTTTGACTCCTCCATTAGACTATTCTATGCCTGGCAGGTAACAATTCACTGCAATTCGGATGACGAGGTGTTCAGTTTTGGGTTGGCTGAAACAGAAATTATTTTTTGAAAGATTTCTCTGGTTGTCATTTAAACATACGTGAAACTGTACAGAAGTGCCGATGAAAATAATCTTATGCCTCACTATTTTTTTTGTCTATAATATATATATACAGATATGTATTTGTGCTGAGTAATTCCTGAATCAAGGTTCTTTATATATCTATACACACGCCGATTCTAAGAGGCAGTCTAATAATCTGGGCTTCTTTTCTGATCATTTAACTCATTGAGCACCAGTCGCTGCTTCTTTGCAATGGGGATAAATGTACCTACTTCATAGACTTAAAATGAGATAATACATGCAAGTGCTCAGTATAATGCATAACATATAGTAGGTGATAGGAGTTCAATAAAGGCATTGGTTTTTTTCATCAGAAACGGGAAAACTAAGAGTCCTAGGTATGAAAGACAAGTTTTACATTAGCTTTGAGTAATGTTGTAAATTGTCTTGCATTTCAGCACTCTGCCAACATATTCCGAGATAACCCAAGCCGAAAAGCTAGTGTGATGTGAGAGTTCCCTCCTAATTTAACTGCATATGGACCAGAGTCCTTAAGGTTACCACTACCTGTCTCGCTTACTGCAAACCAAACACCTCCCTCTCCCCGATTCCTGAGCACAGACTAAATATGAGTCAAGGACAGAAAGCCTGCACAAACACACACAATCACACACAAAAAGGAGATGCCTCAGCCAAGTGACATTTGTTTTCATTTAACGGTGGGTGAAGTGGCCCGGTAGGAGATTTTTACGAGGGAACTCCGAACGGCTGGCTCCTTCTCATTCCCGTCTCAGCTCCAGGGGGACCTTCCCCGAGCATCCTAGCACGGCCCTACCCGTGCCTGCCTCCCGTCCTCTGTCCATGGTTGCATGTCATTGTCAGCATCCGAGCTGAACATCTTATTTCTCATTATATTACCTGTTTCCATCTTCCCAGTAGCATGCAAACTTCGAAAACTCGGTCGTTATCTATTTAATGAATTAATAAGGGAACGCATGCATCAATTTGCTCCTGCGTTTTTCTCCCGGCTCCCGGATTTTCATCTAGAATTCTCCCTAGGAGTTTAGGAAAATATCTGGATATTTCCCAATTTTATCAGAGAGGGAGCAATTAGTTTCCACTGCTACTTACCGGTGTATGCCTCTGCCATCACCTCCTGCCCGGAGTTATTTTATTTATAAAGTTAGCAGTTAACCCAAGTGCCGTGTATGGACGTATAATCTGGAAAAGACACTTGCTAGTTTAAGTGGAGTTGTTTTTTTTTGTGGGTTTTTTTTTTCCCTGCTAGGAGATATTCTGTAGAGAAACACAACTGTGTTACACGCTTTGAAAGATGATGAGAGAAGAGAGACCTACAAGTGCACCGGCCCTATTTCTGTAAAAGAGGTGGAAAACAGAAGCCGAGACTACCCTCCAGAGGGCTGGATCTATCAGGTGGAAGTTCAAATTGTTTCAAGATGAAAATATTCATTTTTCACCACGGTGGATTATTATTCTCTCTGTCATGATGAGGTCTGTAAATCTGTGAAGGGTAATTATATACAGGATAATCACCAGCTGTTGTCTATTTGGAAGGAGGTTACAATAGGCAAAAACAAATGTCCTCAGAAAGACTGTGGGCTTCTTGAGGGTAGGGGCTGCATAGTAAACGTTCTGAGTCCCCTTTGGGGGGCTAGGACAGCTCAGGGCGACATAACGTAATGTTAAATATGCATTACATTGCTAACAGATACGTCCGAAGGACGGGGCTGAATTTCAATGGAAGGGAAACTTTGCTGATCGGGGAGTTAACTAGAGGCAGGTATTGGCTTTTCTCTAAAATTGCTTTCCAAAGAAAGCAAGCTAACTCATTAAACCTGATAAATGATATTGTTTCTAAATAGAATTAAATGACTCTTTTTTTTCAGTCCCTCCAAAAGGTGACCTTCTTTTATATTATCATATATAACAAGAACAAGTTTTAGCCGAGTTCATTTTTAACAGCAGACAGTTTTCCTTCCACTCACTGCAATTCAAAAAAGTCACTGGATTCTAGCATCGTAAGTGGCTTTAAAGCGAGATGGACTAAATCCCGGTTTTGCAGATGCAAACCTTGCTCTGGAGAGACGGAGCCGGGAGGTCACTCAGCCTTCCCATTGTTCGTGGCAGAACTTCACGTTCGCTCCCTCGGCCACGGGAACCGGGGTTTGAGCACTGCAGTGGCGTTTGCATCAGACGGCTGTGTTTTAGTAGCCAAGTGTGGAAGACAAGATATACAATTCTCTCTAAATTAATATCTGCCCCCAGGCAACATTTTTTTAAAGATGAAAAGGGGCATAGTCTCGTAAAGACGGGGAATTTTTTTCAGCCTCCTGAGAAACCTGAAAATATCACAAATGTGTGATTGCCACATTTTAAGATGCTTATTTTCTAAGGACCCCTTGGACCAACTAATTTCATTCCAAGATTTATTGGCAAATACAAGGTATTCTATTTGAAGCGTGGCTTCTTATGTCTGAGCTGTCTTAAGACACTTTTGATTGAGTCACAGGAAGAAATATACTGTCCTGTTCATCTCGGTGCACGTCTACACCTGCACAGAAGAAACACAAGTTCCAAGAAACCCGGCTCACAATTGCCACCAAAAATGAACTTTGCTATTTTCTATTCCACTCCACTTCATTTTTTTTTTTTTTTAAGTGTAGCCCGTATCCACCGAATTGATTGCAGCACCCACGGCTGGGTCGTCTGCGTTTCCAAACACACGGCCGATTCCTCTTCCCAGACCATCCCCGAGGTCAGGAGCAACCTGCAGCACCGTTTCTACAATACAGACAGTATTTCGAACATGTTCAGACAGCAAGAGTTAAATTTCTGCAAATGCCAAGTGCTTCTAACAGGTGCAAGCCCCTTGCGTGTGCAATAAGCCTCTACTGCTGACAAAGTTCACTGAGAGACCAGAGAGCCGGTCCTCGATCCCACGGCCACGGCCAGGATGTCACCTTCCCCGAAGTCTTTTGCCTCCAGAGATTTCCCTCCAATGTCTCTCACACAATTAGCTCTTCCATCAGCCTGGGTCTCTCCTGCTTATACCACACACACTCCAGGTTTATCCTACACCCATGCCTGTGTGCTCCCTGATTTTTGAAACTTGGTCTACGTTACGGTCCGGGGCTGAGTCCTAACACACCTGTAAGTAGCTTTATGGAACCAAGTCCATCCTGCTCTCAGGTAACTGGTGGTCGGTCGGGGATGTAGGGTGCCCTAGGATTAACCTCCAACCAAAAAAAATCTCCCCGGGGGCTAGCTCGACCACACGGTGCAGAGCACAGCAGCACCCTCCACCCGGCAAAAATCTCCCCGGTTCAAGGTCATGTCCACGATGTGGGGCTACAACAGGGAAATTTGACCCCCAGCAGTTGACCATAGGGAGGTTCTCAAAGAACTGTAATAATTCTCTGCTTGTTTCGCCCCCAAAAGGGTAATTAATGTTCTGAAAGAGAATTCTTAAAAGAGAGCATGGTCAGGTGTCGGCTGGTCAGCAGCAGCTGAGAAGCCGGGTGCTATCGAACCCCGGACGGGTGTCAAAGCAGAGTGAATATTCCTATCTAAACCTTAGGTTCTCCTATAGGTTTCTCCTATAGATTTTGTGTGCGTGTGCCTTTGCAAGACCCCTTTCCTCCTTGCCCAGGTTCCTTTCCTGGTCCCATTTTTTTACTGCTAACAGCAACATTCCCGGGAACCAAGGGACGGGAGAAGATTGCCCTGCAGTGGGGTAATGCCGTAGGGTCTGAATGCATGGAGAGTCAATGCAGCCCTCTAAGTCACCAGACTGCAGGTGGCACGGACGGGGAAGGGGCTCTGGAGGGGAGACAGAGCCTGAAAAACAAAAACCCCTGCTCTGCCCCTCGTCTGTCCACTATTGGGTCCGCTGAAAGCCCCCAATCACACAAATGAGGGGGTCCCTGAGATCCCCCTGGGGTGGGGAGTGGGGAACTCCCCTTTGGGCAGACAAACACGCACCTTTTGCCTATACCAGCAATTTCTCTCTCCGGGGAAGCAGCGGAGACCCGATGGGTGCAAGTCGCAGTCCCATTCACCCGGCACCTCTGTCTCCTGAGTGCCCAGGAGACACTCAGCCTGCCCGGGGGGAAGTGTGTTGTGCCGCCGTCTGCCTTTCTTCTCGCCCTATTATATTGTTAGTATTACTTCTCTTAACCGGCACACCATCCATCAAACCGCAATTTTGATCATCTGGACGGTGGCTAGCCACCTGGCAGTCCCGGGACGCGCGGGAGGCTGCGATCTTAGCCCAACATCCCTGGTACAGAGTTAGGGGGAAAGTGCCCACTGCTGCCTTGCTCTACCCAGCGGTGGGCTGCAGGATGCTAAGGGCTGCGGGTCCTCGGGACCAACGTGCCCCCCTCCCAAGGTGCCGCTAGCCCGGGCTGCACCTGGTCCGGATGAGGTTCGTCCCGGGAGGCACCGGGCATCAAAGGAATTTAGGAGGAAATGGGGAGAGGTCTCGGTCCCCAACACTCATTCTGGCACTCCAGACCCCCGTCTTCCCAGCCGTCCGCACTGCCGTCACCCACCCTCAGCTCCCGCGCCCACCCCCAGACCACCTACGTGGAGGGCGCGCGCGCCGTTCCCCCAAATCCAGCCTGCGCCCCGGGCTCGGGACAGCTTGCCTAACTCCGGACACTCTCCCGGGGCTGGCTGGACCACCGTGGCCGCTCTTCTTACCTCTCCAGCCTCCGGGATGCCTTCCTTGCCTCCTCTCGGCACCCAGCTCCCAGCCCAACGCTTTCCCACCCATGCCCATCCCACTTTCTCTACCTTGCCCGCGCTTCAGAGGCTCCCAGGTGGTGCCGTCCCCGGAGGAGCGACCGAAGGAGCTAAGGTGGCTCGGTCTCCCCGGGTGGGTTCTTTTGGAAACTCACCTCCCTCTGGAGTGTGCGTCCTCCGGAGAGGGGACAGGGCTCCCACAAAGCTGTTTCCGGGGACGGCACGAACCTCCCAGACCCCCGCCCACCCTTCGCGCGCTTACCCAACTCGGGTCCCTCTCCGGCTCCCGGTGTTGTCGCTGCCTCTGGTCTCCCGGACTGGTAGGGTGCGTCCCAGCCCGGACTGGAGCGAGGCAGCCGTGGGTGCAGCCCCCACTCTCGGGTCGGGGTGGCGGGGGCGGGGGGGGAGAGGGGCGGGCGCGGAGGCGCACAGAGCTCTCCTACTCGCCCCTCCCTCTCCTGGGACCGGAAAGGGCTGACGGGGGCGGAGGGGCTGGGGGGCGGGGGGGGGGGGGGGCTGGCGCTCATCAATTCCGCATCCACCTCCTCTGCAGCAAGAGGGGGGGAAAGGGGTGGAGGGAGGAGGCGGGAGGGGTGGGGCAAGAGTGCGGGCGAGGATTTAAAGACTCCTAAGTCTGGAGAACTTTGCGCACTGCTCACAGCGGAGCCAGAGCAGCGAGGCGCCTGGGAAGGTGAGCCTTCAGGACTTTGGGGAGATAGAAATAAAGCAAAGGGGGAACGCAGTTGCCTTTTGGCTTCTAATACCAGCGGGGACTCGGTTTAAAGTATCCCTTAAGGCAGAATTCGAGTGCCAGGTAACCGAGAGGGGGCCAGGAGGAGGAGGGCTGGGGACTAACGCAGTTTGCTTTCATCTCAAACTAGGAGAGGCAGCCCCCCAAATTTTGGGTGGGCTGCTCCGCTTCGCCGGCGGACCTTCCTGGGTTGGAGAGGTGCGCACCACCCGCGCCTCGCCCAGCACCTGGCCTCTCGGGCAGCAGCGGAGCGCTGGAGTCCAGAGTCTGGAGCTGAGTCCACCTGCCCAGCCAAAGCATGAGAGGTGAGGGGGGTCTGGGGTGAGTGAGCTTGGGGAGGCCCCCAGGGAGGGTGGACCGTGGTGGGGTCCGAGGGGCCTTGTGTTGTTTTGGCTGCAGAACTGCTGTTGGATGGTGGTGGTTGAGGTGCTGATGGAGGGTCAGCTTGGTTTTTTCATCTGCGTCACTTCACCTGGGTTAAAGGAAAGATGGTGGTCCTGGGAAACTTGGGGTTTCCTAGTGATGGTTTGTGACTTCTGTTAGGTTGTTAGTAGGATATTTTCCTCCAAAGTCTCAATCTCCCATGTATTGGGTATGGACATGTTGAAGCTGCAAGTGATGGTGTTTGTGAACTAACAGACAAGGTCGGCATCTATGTGATGTGTCATGGTTGTTCTGGATATTGGGAAGGAGGACAGTGGTGAATGGGGTTGCTTGTTAAGTCATGTTTTACAGAGAATTATTTTCCAACAATCATTTATGCATAGCAGCCATTCTTCACACCTATTAGGAAAAATATGTTGTGTGCATAGTTTCCAAAAGGGTGCTCTTTTTTTTTTCTTTTTTTTTTTCCTTTTTTTTTTTTCTTTTTCATGATGCTCATTCCAAGCCGGGGTGAGAGACATCAAGAAAAGCTCTAACAAATTAATTCTTCCCAAAACATACATTTTGCTTGAAGTCTAAGAAAATCCAGCCGGAGTCAAAAATCAACAGTGTCATTCAATCTTAGCCTATGACTCCGGCTTTCTTTGGGAGAATCTATGACGTTCTATCTGAAAGCTTTAACCCGATAGCATGTGGTCTATGGAAGGCAGGGGTCCACTGTGGATCTGCAGGAGACCCTCACGATATCATGGCTGTAGTTAACCTGAACCGAGTCATCTATTCAAGGCTATTTCTTGAATTTATTGGGTGATTGAAAGTGAAATGTTCAAAATAAACCCGAGTGTGACCTTGTAGTTCCTGAAACTAATCTTTAAATAGCCGAATGTCCAAGTCGGAGTCTGTCTTAGGTGATAAAGAGACAGCAAATATTTATGTACTTGGACCACTTTGGCTTACCATTAAAGACAAAGTAGGGTTGAATGCATTTAGTGGTGTGGAATTTATAAGCTATAATTTGTAATAGCATTTTGCTAGCCTACTATGTGCTTGGCTAAAGAACTCAGCTTTAAAAATTCAAAATTGCTGGTTTTCTTCCCTGGCCTTATGAGAGGAACCAAGGTGATTAGATTTGCAAAACATCTTTGCAATTTCAGTGTTCTCGGGGGCACTCATTTCTACTTAATATTTTAACATGGCTCAAAACATCCCTCAGCTGGGATTTGCTTGGGTTCTATGCCTCTAATCTACTGTTAATTTTAGGAACTCGAGCTGCAAGAATAATTTTGAGTCACATTGTAAAATGTTCTAAGATTATTTATTGACCACACCAGCATACTGAGCATAGTAAACATGAAACCCTTATTATAATTTACTCATAAGAACACATAATCTCAGAGTTGAATTGTTTTTATGATGCTTGGTGTTGAAGAAGTTTAGCTGATCTCAATTCGACTTGTTTCCCATTTTCCTGGGGTTTTTGGGACTCTAGATAATGAATAGTGATGGATAGATAAAGATAGAATTTGCTGCAGTCGGTTAAAGAAATGGAGCTATGACTTAGCATCGGAGTGCCGTGGCAACTCGGTTCTTGAATGTCTCAGACTCTTAAATGTTGACATGAATGAAGATATTATCTATTGTTGGTGTTTATCAGAGTAAAAACAAAATGGAAATAGGAGACCGGTGATATTTTAAATGATAGCCTAAACCAGTGTTCTAAACTCGGGCTGCAAATTGGAATCAATGAAGAACCTAAATATATATATAAATGTATATAAATGGGTACCCAGACCCTACCCGATACCAATTAAATCAGAATATCTGAGGAAGGGGTCTATATTTTGATATTTTTAAAAATATGATTGTAATGTGCAGCCATGATTGGGAACCACCGGCTGATATGGTTCCTGTAGGATTTGGTAAATAGAGCCAGTTAATGTCGGAGGGTCTTAGTGAAAATAAATGCTATATGTTCTATTGCCGGTCTTCTCTTTTCTTCTTAAAAAAAAAGATGTACAACTTGATTTCCCAATTAGAAGGAAGATATTTTTTCTTTTCCTTTTTTTGTTAGATGTTTAAACCATAATAGCTTCGGGGGGGGGGGGATTTGTGTTTTTTTCCTCCAGAAAACAATCTATTGAGTTTGAATCTTATTTGTCTAGAAAATGCTTTAGTAAATTAAGTCTACCTATAGGAGATATTGGAATTAATGCTTTATGAAACACGGAACCTGACCTCATTTTGCTCAGGTCATGGTATGTAATGTGTAAATATGTACCCTTTTGAAAGGGGTGAAGGAGAAAAACAATGTCATTCTCCTTGGCATACCAACTAACAGACCCGGGTGCTGCGTATGTTCTAGAATGTTCACATAAATTATTTATTTAAAGCTTACAATAGCTTTGTGAGGTACCAGCTATTATTCTAATTTATGTATGAGGAAATTAAGGACCCATTCGGTTAATAGATTTGCTCAAAGCCACAAACCAAGTAAATTTAATATGTGTTTGAACCCAGTTCTTCTTGTTTTAAGTTCAATACTGTAATAAAATACATATTTATATACATAATTTATATATTTAAATTTAAGGACAGAATTTTTTTTTTAAATAAAAGCAGTTTTGGTTAAGAGCACAGATTCGGACACGGCTCTGCCTGGGTTTTATGCCCGGCTCCATCACTTTCTAAGAAGCTGTGGGATTTTGGGCAAATAATTTAACCTTTCCATGCCTTAATTTCCTTTGCAAAAGGAATTTTTCTAATGAGAATTAAATGAGTTAATATTTGTAAGTCACTTTGGGTAGGTGCCTGGTGCATAGTAGGTTCTATGTAAGTGTTATATTTTTTTAATGTCATTTATTCAGAAATATTCTTGATTGTTTATTATATGCCAAGAATTGCATTATGCCCGATGTTACATAAAAAAAAAAATAAGACATGTCCCAATCTTCAAGGATTTTGTGTCTAATAAAGAATGGCCAATACATCAAAAAACATTCCACTCAGGAATGATATTTTCTTCCATTTTAATTTTAATTAAAAGCATTATTTTGAGTGACAACTGTGTGCTCTTCAATATTAATATGATCTTACAGAGGTCCGTAAAATGAGGATTATAAAACCAATGATAATAACATGTTGTCACAATGGCATTAACTTGTTTTCAATTCTACTATCAATACACACAAATACATTCAAATATATTTCGGGCTTTACTTTATGGGTTTAGAAAACTGATGATAAGGAAAGGTTTCAGGTCTTTAAAATTGTATGTTCAGGGTGAAGAATTTAGGGGGGGGGGGTGGAGAATTGGTAGAAAATGTCACCGTAATCTATTCCCAAATGCAATTTTCTTGAATTGTTTTCTGAAAAGAAGTGTTGTCTAGAACATATTTTTGTGAAATAAAAAGCAAAATAATTTTAGGGTAAGAAGTGTCCATCAAGGAGTACAATTAAAGGTCTCTATTCAAGACCGGCTCGGCCAAACTCCACCTCCTAGGAGCTGGTTACGCTTCTTCCCCGAGCTGCTGCCCGGCATTGCACCAGACCTCCAGGGTACCTGTGACACCTGAGGTATAAGATGCTGTCTTTGTTCAAATGAAAAGCCTCTCATTATTAAAAATAGCGTAGGAATTGCTATTCTTTGTCAAAGAATAGCACAGACACTCTAAACCTATGGAGCTATTTTTTTCAAAGAAATAAAATACTTGGCTCGGTGAAATAGGTTCTGTTTTTGTAATCAATAGTTAACTGTTTTATTTCCTTAAAAGTTCTGTGTGCAAATGGATGTCTCTCTTCTCTCTTATCAAGTCTCAAGGCTACTGCCGATTTTTCCCAAGAATGCTGCATTTTTCTTCCTCATCGTCCCATTGCCACCCCTCTAGTTTAAACCTTTACAAAATACTTAAATATTCTCCAAATATTCGGTCACCTTCAGACTCCCTGTGCTGCACTGAGTGTTACGTAACATGGTCCCACTTGTTTACCAAGCTCCCATTTTGTTCACCATGCCTCGGTGATGCCCGGGGAGGCGAGGACTAAAGCCACTCCTCAGCCTGGCATTAAAGATGCCTCATGATATAATTCCCAGGTTATCTTTCTTATCGAAGCCAAACGACAAACTTCAGCAGCTACCTAATTCCAGGCCTGCAGCCTCAGTGAAGCCACAAAAATGGGCTGCGCTTTTAACCCTTTATGCCCTGGCCTGGCAACCTCCAGTTTGTATTCTGCTTGCCTCCACATGGAGGTCTGAGTGACGGGGGACAGGCTATCCCTCAGTGGCAGGGCTGCTTTGCTTTAGCATCGGTTTCTTCCCGAAACCCTAGGCCCAGCCCCTCCCTGTTATATGTCTGGGAGTTCAGAATTAAGCATTTCAAAATCTTGCCTTCCTTTATCCTTCAAAATGTATGCGTCATTCACCCATCACACATCCAACAGATATCCATTCTTACCGTTTTGCTCATATTTTAAAAACTCAGTGTTTACTAAATGCCTAGCATGTCCCAGTCAGGGGGCAATGTGACATAGCACAGCTCCTGGCTTTATGAGGGCTGGAGGAGAAGACAGACCACCGACAATTACACACCCGTGTGGTAAGTACTGCAGTAGAGAAACACCACGAATGTTCTGGAAGCAGGAACAGCACCTAGCCAGGCATCCGGGAAGCTTTTCGATGAAGGTGACCGGAAGGGAACATGACTCAGCATTGCACCAACAAGACAGAAGGAGGGGGGGAAGAGATGACGTGTGTTTCAGACAGGATACGTCTATCAGAAGCCCTAGAGGCTGGAAACAACATATTGATTTAGGGAAATAACAGATATTTTAGTGGGTCCCAAGGTCTACAAGGCACAAATTACAATGGGTTTTGCGTGCCTGCGGGGTTGAAGGGTTTGCGTTTTATCAAGAAGACAATAGGGGTCCTAGAAGGAGTTAAAATACAGGACTGACGCAGTCAGATCTGCCATCCTGGTAGATCACTGAAGGAAAATGAAGGGGAAATCATAGTCTGAAAAAAGGATAGAGACAAATGAACTGGGAGCCTGGAGCCTTTTGCAGTAACGGGAGAAATAATTAGGATCACCTTGTTGGAGATAGAAAAAGAAAAGAAAACATTGTTGGGAAATGGCTGATGCTATGATCAATTCCAGGTTTCTTTTACAGGTAATATGAGAGATGGATATCATTCAGATAGTCCAGACAAGGAATATTTTAGGGAAGGAAGCTAAAGAATTTAAATTTGTAACATGATGCATTTGACTTATTTATCTGAGGATGCCCGGAAGAAGTTGATACAGAAAATGTATGGCTCAACAAAGAATTCTGTACCAGAGATACAGATTTGGGGGACGTCAGTGTGTAGGAATGGAGAATTTCACCTTTGAAGAAGTAAAAAAAAAAAAGAAAAGAAAACAAAAACAAACAAAGGCAGAATATTAATAAGAAAAGAAAAAGACCAATTTTTTTTAAAGGAACAATTAGAAAACAAGCCTGCAAAAAAGGCAGTGATGAAAAGCTAGATGAAAGGAAGAAACACAAGAGAAAGCAGTTTTATGGAGAAGCAAGTGGGCAACTAAACAGGACATTACAGGTAAATAAAGTGGGATAAGGAATAAACAATGTCAGTAGTGGGTTAAGGAATAAATCAGTGAAGAAATAGAGACACTGAGTGTACACAATAATTTCAGTCACTTTGACATGCACCCCTTCTATTATGTCCTCTTTGTGAAATCATACCATCCACTTCAGTTTAACATGGAGTTAGCTTTACCTGCATAGCCAATGACCCCCCCCAAGCAAGAGGCAATATCACATCCTGATATCTCTTTCCTTAATACACGCGTGCACACCTGTGTGTGTATACAGCATTCGTCCCTCTTGTCATTCATTGAATTAGACTCTTAATCTCTTTATTATAATATGGATTGGGGAAAAATATGTGTTTTATAAACCCCTACCTTCAAGGATCGCAATCTAGAAATCATAGTATTAAGACAGCATCCAAATATTTATCAAAATGTTTGTGCACTCAAACGTTGCACGGCTGAATTTCAGGGAAACATGCCAGTTTGGGATCATACCTTAGACCACTGTATACTTGTCTTATGACACTATCTCCCCTTTTTGTTGTGGATATCTGTTAATTGTTATTTCCCTGCTAGGATAAAAAGGACAAAGCCATCCTTTTATCCCGTATTCCCCAAAACACACAAGAGAGCTTCTTAGTGAAATGAGTTAAACTTCCTTAAATGCGGCCATACATATCATGCTTTTATTATCCTTAAATTATTTTTGTCACATTCAGGCTTACATTTTTCCTCTTTTAAGATATCAACTAGCCGTTGCCCCAGAGATTCCAGCCCTTTCTCTCGGCTTCTTCCTCTAAATCAATAATTCATTCACATTTCTTATTTCCAGTTTGAGTCGGGGTTGGCTTGAGGAGCCAACTCTGTTTTCTTCAGCAAGCATTTAAAACATAGCTTACATATTCCGAACATAGCGCTCGGTTTAAGCACGCAGAACGATTCCATCAGCCCCTTGACACTTTCTTAATCACAAAGTATAGACCTCTCCTCCCGTGCCTCTTGCATGAGGTTGAAGCTTCCTAGTGGAATTTATAGGAATAAGAGGCAGGAAAACAAACAAACAGGACATTCCTTCTCATCTCCTCAATATGGACCAGAGCCCTGAAAGCAATTAATCCTAAATGGTGTGAATTACCAATAATCAGCAAGTTAATACGGCCTAGACTTTAGGAATGTAACTAAAATAATAACAAAAACTGCTACAATTTGCCCTGGCCAGGTGGTTCAGTTGGTTGGAGTGTTTTCCCATACACCAGAAGGTTGTGGGTTTGATTTCTCATCAGGGCACATACCTAGGTCGCAGGTTTGATCCCTAGTCAGGGGGTGTATACAGGAGGCAGCTGATTGATGTTTTTCTCTCACATCACTGTTCCTCTCTATAAAAATAATAAACATGTCCTCTGGTGAAGATTTAATGTCTATATATGTATATAGATATATACAAACAGCTACAATTCATTGAGCCCCTACTGTGTCCTGGATACAACAATGCTTAGTCACTTCTCATGACCCTCCTATGGGATGTTATCAAGCCCATTCCACAGATGAAGAAACAGAGGCTCAGAAAGCTTATGTCACTCTCCAGGGTGCACACTGTCTCCGAAGCAATGAGCTAGAACTCAAATCTAAATTTGTCTGATGCCAAAAGGCTATATGTTCATTCCACAGCTGCCGTCAAGTGACATTTCAGTAGTGACTTAGAGAAAATTTTATTCTAATTAATACATATTGTCTTGAATGATTTAAGCCTTTATTCACAGATGGAATTAGGAGCCCCTTTGCATGGACTTTTAAGTCGATATTTCTGGGGGCTTTAAGCTCAGCTTTTCAACTCAGTGGGGCTACAGGAGCTGTGGCTATCCTGATGGTATAAGTACAGCCTTTTGGAATAGCCTGCAATAGTCCAGGCTCCTGCTATATGTCAAGTCGACATTCTAGGTAGCTCCGTCCATAAGCAGGAACTTTCTGCACAGCAATACAAAGGTAAAATGTGATATAGTTCTTCTAGGCTTTCACATCTGACCCAAACCTATTTCTATTAAATAGATGTAAAATGTATTTATTGTAAACAGATATGAATTTGGGGTCAGCCTAATATGAAAACTATATTTATTCTTTCCTGGGACCTAAAAGTAACAGCAGTTGTCCCAGGACTATACGATGTAAAAAAAAAAACTCTATTTTATAACAATAATTTTCTAAGGACAGCTCTGCCATTTGAGGAAATTTCCTCTCTTGCAGGGTATTCACGAGTCAAGTTGGGCAACAGGGGAAAAAGAAAGGCAAAGTGCACTAAAGCCAAATTTAAATTTCAAATTGACTTGGCTCATACATTAATTAACCCAGGCTTTGGCATAATTATTTGTTTCCAGCCTTCCGTCTTACAGACAGAATTATTGCAAGCATGAAGGCATATTATAGAAAATCTCGGTGTCTACAGACATTGATATGGATCGAATCTCTTTAGCCCAAGATTCAAAGACGTTCCTGGCACAGAGAGCACAATAATGCAAATTGCTTTAGCACCTCGTTCCTTGAACCCACCACAGGGCTAAAAGGTCAAGGCAATATTAGAACACTTTTTCATTTCTAACATCATAGAGACCTTAAAGGTGGCATCAGGCAGAACCCCAGCAAAGTGGAGAGCGATAGCTGTTGCTCGGGGGCCAATTCAGAAAAAAAACAACCCAAGAATTTACTGAGTTGCTTTGTTTCCCCCTCAAAACGAAAATAACTTCATTGCCTTCAATGATAAGATATATATCCTGTAAAATTAGATATATTAATTTAGTGAATAGAAAGTTAATGAGAAAATTGGATTTTTTTTCCTAGCTACTAAAATTTTAATAAGCTGGGCAAATTTGGGAAGTAGCAACTTGGAGTCAGCAGATATCAAACTAGAAGTTGTAGTCTCATGGAGCTGCACTTTAACTTGTTAAAGAGGCATTCCTGAGATGATGCCAGACATTTTCTAATATTTTACCCTTATTATTGATCAGGAGTCCTGTGCTCTCATTAAAGGGGAGATTGAAGCACAGACAACATATTTCACTACCAGCAGGTGACAGCGCTGCCCTAAGAATCCCAGCCTTCTGACTCCATGTCCAGTGCTCACCCCTAAGACTTTGCAACGTCGCAGGGAATCAGGAGCATTTGCAGAAAAGGGGCTGCATGAATGTACTTCTAGATGACCCTGAGGAGAGCTAAACACGTAAATAAGAGTGGCCCTGAACTACGTTGCATAAGAGGCGGGGCCTATCTCTGGTGTCTCTTCTTTTCTCTTCGTTTCCCTGCCACTCATAGTATTCCCATTTATTCCAGAATCCTGCTTTCCTAGGGAAAAGCCCCTTTGTTTGAGTCTTTCCATAATCTCCACCCCAACTCCCTTTGCCCACCAAAATCAACTGGTGTGTGTGTTTTTTTCCAACCCTTGCTACAAACCCTGCTGTCTGCAAATAATGTGGCAGGGGATTGAGCCCTTATTCCCATCAGGGGGAAAGTGTTTGCATTATCAGTGATTCAGGAGGTAATTCAGCTACCTGTACCACCACTCCACCACACTAATCAGGCTCCATTCACTGAAACACACCACCGAACACCTTCACAGAGCTCTGCCCTCTGTCATTTAATCGCGTCCTATCCACAGCACTTCGCAGTGCATGTGACCATCAGACCCTTTTTGCTACCCCAACTATTAATATCCCACTGAAAACCTTTGGGAAATGTGCCTTTTCTGAAATAAAGTTAAGTAACAACAGGAATTTTAAGTGCTGATGCAAGCGTGCCTTGCTGATCAATTTAAATATTCCCTTAGATGTAAGCTCACGGTGGGATTGACCTTCTGGTGTCATATCCACGAGTCTAAATAGGTCTAGTACCTGCTAAGGCAAAACTGCACCCAAGTTTACAACATTCATAGCATCCTTGAAGGATATGGGCTTTGGGTGTTTTTTTTTAATCTAATTAAAAGTTATAACTATAGCCACTGCTCATGGCCTCTGTTGAATCTGCGATGTTCACCAACCACAGTTGTCACTTAGTTGCCTTATTATCTATTCATGGAGGCAGGCATTTCTAAGTTAAATGCTAAAGAACTTTTCACAAACTACTTTGCCCATGGGACTTTTTAATAAGTATGTCAAGTTGCAGTATGCAAAACTAACTGAAATGAGAAACACACCCCATCCTTATAACCAACTGGTACATAGTAGATCCTTAGAAATTAAGTTTCAACGTTGGGAGTGACGGGACCATAATCTAAATAGAGCCAATTGTGAAACTATGATCAATAGCTGTTCTCCAGCAAAGTGTAATGTCCAGTTTTTAAGAAAAGTATGTTTTCAAAGCTTTTAAGGAAACTTGAATATAAAACAGATTCATTGAAATATTTCAATAATGATGACAATGGTAATAATGGTAATGGTAGCAAACACTTACATAGAACTTACTGTGAGCCAGTAGTGTCCTAAGCCTTGTATAGATTGTAATATATTTCATCCTCACAGCAACCTTCTCAGGTAGGTACTATTATTATCCACTTTACACAAGGAGGAAACTGAAGCACAGAGAGGTAAGTGACCTACAGAAAAACACACAGCTAATCCACAGCAGGTTCAGAAATGAAACCAAGAAGGTCTGGCTCCAAAGAGTAAGTAAATTCTAAAAGGGAAATGTACTTATTATAAATTTATGTTCCAATTTCAACGGCATTTATTATGATGTAAAATATTGTACAGTTTTGCATTTTTTCAGGTCTCTCAACAGCAGATCCACGGATTTCTCTCTTTTTCTTAGAAAATAAGAGGAATTAATGAGCAGTTTTCCTTATTGTTCTAAATGTTAATCTCTACAGCTGTCATGGGATGCACCCGTGCTAATAGTATTCCACTCTGCTCTGTGGTTTACAAGAAGGGGAAATTGTGCTCCACCAAGCTGACACCCCATTCATAAAAAGCAGATCAAATACAAAATCTTAACCTGTTTCATTATTTTAAAGGTTGCACCTTCTACCTTAAAAAAAAAAAAAGCAAAACACAGTGCTTTACGAAACGTGGTTTTAATTGAATTTTAAAACTATATTTTGATTATTTACATGAAAATTCGTCAGAAACCCATGATATACATGGTTTTAATGACAAGAAAGAAAAAAAAAGTGATTTAAAAATTGCAAGTACAAATACATTGAATTCTAATTAGGCTAAAAATGGTCAAGTTTCCTATTTACTCACTTGGAGATGATAAATTTTCCAAGATCTATTTTGGAGCATGGCAACTCTTTTCCATGGATTCTAAATGGTCTCATTTCCCTGTGCGGTGACTCGGTCAGTACTCTGTGTACCGTGCACCGGAGGGACCTGCTCACATACGCCAAGGAAAGTCTGTATGTACTTCCACATTCAAGCGCCTCAGCCTTTTTTCGCAAGTGATTTTTATTTACCATCTCGGGTACGTTTTTAATTTATTTACCATTTCTGTGGTTCTTTTCTGATATTAATTTTAGATCTTTTATTTACTGTTTTAAATTTTTCATGCATTCTATTATATGACACTAGAGGCCCTGTGCCCAAAATTTGTGCACTGGGGGGTGGGGGGAGTGGTCCCTCAGCCCAGCCTGCACCCTCTCCAATCTGGGACCCCTCAAGGGATGTCCAGGTAGGATCAGGCCTAAACGGGCAGTCGGACATCCCTCTCACAATCCAGGACTGCTGGCTCCCAACTGCTCACCCGCCTGCCTTCCTGATTGCCCCTAACCACTTCTGCCTGCCAGCCTGATCACCCCTTAACCACTCCCCTGCCAGCCTGATTGATGCCTAACTGCCCTCCCCTGCAGGCCTGGTTGCCCCTAACTGCCCTTCCCTGCCACCCTGGTCACCCCTAACTGCCCTCCCCTGCCGGCCTGGTCCCCCCCAACTGCACTCCCCTGCCGGCCTGGTTACCCCCAACTGCAATACCCTGCAGGCCTGGGTCCCCCCCCCCCCAACTTCCCTTCCCTGCAGGCTCGGTTGCCCCCAAATTCCCTCCTCTGCAGGCCTGGTCCCTCCCAACTTCCCTCTCCTGCAGGCTTGATTGCCCCCAACTGCCCTCCCTTGCAGGCTTGGTCCCTCCCAATTGCCCTCCCCTGCTGGCCATCTTGTGACAGCCATCTTGTGTGTTGGGGGCAGCCATCTTGTGTGTTGGAGTGATGGTCAATTTGCATATTACTCTTATATTAGATAGGATCCCCACCTGAATGATTCAGGATAAAATCCCTAGTTTTAATACACCAGGTTTTGTCAACAAAACTTATCTCTCACCTTCAGTTTTACATATGCATATCTACTCCCAGCCTTCATTCAGATTCTTAAGTCCTAATATTAGTTTATGTGAGTCCATGATCTGCTTGTATGTTTGAGGAATTTTCAAAAGAATGTAGCATCTCCCTATCATGTTCCCTCTCCTCTCAGTCACTTGTAAATCTTCTAGAACAACCTTTTACCTTTCTCCACTGCTTAATGCACACGCTCTTATTGATGATTACAGCAGATCTTAAGGGGCCTAATCCCACTCCTTCACCACATAGGTGAAGAAATAAAAGAGATACGACTTTTTCAGTGTCATGGATACTTTCCCTTACTCCCTCAATCACATGTTTTGGGAAGAATAAGAGGGAAATATGATTTCATTTCCAACCCATGGTGCAGCAGACAGTTTTACATTTGGATGTAGAGGTAAGTACTGGAAAAAAATAGGACATTCTCCATTGAGGAGTCAAGATTATCACAACATAGGCTGAGTTTATTTCTCCTTTTGACTCCATGACTGTCCAGAATCTTCCAGCTAGCCACACTCCACTCCACATTAAATTTTAAAAAGGGGGATTGCAATCCAAAGAGAACCTTCATGGTGACTAGTGGGCAGTAGGCTTAGAGATAAATGACACTTTGGGTGACCCCCTGAATTGTCCAGGCCAATGGACACTTGAAAATGTAGACTGAGGCAGGAGAGAAAGCAAGGTTATCTGGTCTTACCATTACTCATTGTATCCAAGCTGGAATATTTTTGTTGTAATGTCTTCATCTTTTTTTCTTTCCTCTTCACAATACTTTTAAGCAGAGCTCCAAAATAGATATTGCTGGGTTTTTAAGTGGTAAACATGCATGTGTTTTGCTTTTAAGATTTCTCAGTGTGCTTGATGAAATAACATTTAAAACTTTCTCAAGGTAATGTGTTGATGGAATTGTCTTCAGATGCATTTACATGGGACAGGTAAGTTTTCAAGCACCTGACAGAGGGATTGGCTGGAGCCTAGAACCGAGTTTGAAGTCGGGCAACGAATGAGATTATTTTCTTCCTTTTCTGGTTTGGGGAAACCAAGAGCAACTAACAACTGTGAATGCACTACGGGAGTGGGGATGGGGAATGTCACAAAAAAATAATGATGACTATTTTTAATTGGGCTTATATATGCCAAACTATGTACAAACATGCATTATTATGCTCCAAAACAACCCCGAAAGTTGGGTATTTTTATTTTCATTTTTACACATGGGAAAACTGAAAATCAAAGAAGCTAAATAAATTAAAAAGAAGAAATGGGAATAAAATAATTATAGTTAATAATATGTTTTGTTAATTTACAAACTAACATTTTTGAGAGCTTATGTTGGTTCTTGGACAAAATATTATTCCATTTAATTCTCATAATAAGCACAGACTTTATTACTATACCCATTTTAGCCCCAAGGAATGGTGAGGCTTAGAGACTTAAAGAAAGATAATATAACTAACAACAGAGGCAGGATTTAAATGTAAACAGCCTAACTATAGAGCCCCTTGTTTGAATTGCTGCCCTGTACTACTAAGAGCAGAGCATGCATTCTCGCCCTGGTCTGTTTGCTGCTCAGTTCATGATTTTCCAGGGTCCCCCATGAACTTTAAAGTAGTAGTTCTCAAATTTGGTCTGATGACCTATGTTGATACACAATAGACATCACCATCTAAAACGCACATATAGAGGAGGGTGGAGGCATGCTTAAATGGAGTTGCACTGTCTGTCCACAAAGATCAAAGACAATATCAGGAGTTTCCTCTACCCCTAATTTAAAGGCATGTTCCATTGAAAAGATTGCACTCTGTATTCTTAAATATTTAAAAATTATAAATGTATCAACCCTATGCCCCCTGCCTCACAATGGGGAGAATGAAAGAAGAATTGTATTTATTCATAAAGTTAAAAAAATAAATCTGGGCTCTTTAAAAAAAAAGGAGAGAGAAGAATGCTTTTATGGAATGAGGGGTGGTACACAGGGCAAACTCTGCAAATTTGCCCAAGATTAACCTTTATGCCAGCAAGTACCACTGTATAATTTTTTAAAACTCTGCAAGGAAGCAGGTTAAACTTGCAAGAAAAAGTTATCAGTGTATAAATATATTTTTACAGAGCAGCATTCTCCATTTACAACACACCTAAGCTCTGTCATGTATGGGCACACAGTCTAGAAAGTTCTTCCACTTCCAGTATTTCATGGGACCTGCAGCCTGTACTCCCTGATGCCCTCTGCTGTGGCCGGAAGGGGGTTGCCTTTCAAGTGCACAACAGAATATGCCACTGATTAGTATTGTTTGACCACTCTTAGCTTCAGTCTCCTTTTAAAAAAAGGAATTATTCTAATTTAAAATATTTTTTAAATTTTACTTTTCAATTACAGTTTACATTCAGTATTATATTGTGTTAGTTCCAGGTGTCCAGCATTGCGGTTAGACAGTCATGTCCTTTACACAGTACTCCCCTGGTATTTCCAGTTCCCATCTGTCACATACATAGTTATCACAATATTACTGACTTTATATCCCTGTTTGTAACTGCCAATCTGTGCTTCTTAATCCCTTCACCTTTCTCATGCAGCCCCCTCCAAACCTCCTCCCCCCGGCAACCATCGGGCTGCTCTCTCTATCTATGAGTCTGTTTTAAATAAAGGAAGAGAAGTGCTGAGCAATGGTACAAGGCAGACAGCAGTCGATAACTGCTATCTGTTATAATAATGCGTATAATCCTCATTTTACAGCTCATAAAACTAACTCAGATTAAATCATGAGCTAAAGTAGCTCATCTAGTTAAGCGATGGAGTTGGGGCTTGAACCCCACTCTGTCATACTCAAAGCTTCTTTTGGTTGCCCCATCATCCACCATTCTACGTGAATCCCAAACTTCCTTTTCACTCTCCATACCACAGGTCCAGGAACGGTAAACACCTGAGCAATCCCATTGATGTAAACGTGCCTCCATCATTCTGTAGACGTGTGTTTTAGATGATGCTGGCCATAGGAGCACAGCACTTAAATTTCTCTGTAGGAAAATCAGATGAGATTTTAAATAATTTATTGTATATATATCAGTCCAATCAAAATAACATTAAAGCAACTACAAATAGGAATGGAAGTTGTAAAGATCACCAGATGATAATGAAAAGTAAGATTCTTCAGTGCATAAAGGAAGCAGTAGCTGAAGGTCCTCAGTTTAATGAGAAGATAAAAGTTGAAAGTGGACCCATAATTTTCATATCTATAAGAGACCTTGTTGAGTGACTAGTGCATGCTAGCAGATACTAGTATATTTACCTAAATTAAAGACACTGATAGTGTTGTCTTTATTCTTAAATATTTAAAAATTATAAATCTATCAAAAATTATAAATTTCTTGAACAGTGACTTCATCTCCTTAGGATGGAGGATTATAAGTGGAAGATTAGGAAAAGTGAGTATATCACTGATTCCTTAGCCAAAGCTTTATTTTCATCATAATCCCGAAGAATAAGAAGTTTCTGTCTTTTTAAAGAGAAAAGAGAAGTATGACTATATTAGTCCTTACAGCGAGCAAATGAGGAAGGAGAGGCAATTTCTTTGCTTTCAGAGGGGTTTTCTCTAGACGGAGCACTCTAATTTAGAGTTCCATCTCTTGAGTTCATCAGAGATCTGGAGCTTAAATAGCTACTTATAACATATTGAGAGACAAGTGTATACTCAATGTTCGCTGTGCTGTGAGAATGATTATCTTGAACTTCATGAACTTAACAGTTAAGTTTCATATCTTCCTGTGACTTAGGGTGCAAGAGCTTGTTACATGGTGTGCCAGCCACCAGACAGGGACGATAACAAGGCAGGGTCTCCCAAGGGAGGTTAAGAGTTATGACGTTAACTTATACACATTAATAGTTAGGCAGGGACAACAGTGAGAGTACTCAAGTGCGGGAGAGAATCTCACTCACTGCACCAATTTATAAAAATGGCTTGAAAAATATTTATGTCCAAAGACCAACATATTTCTTCAAAGATTAACTTTGACCCATGAAAAATAGTGAGTAGAACTTTTCAAAATAGTTTTGTCAAGTACCTAAGTGTCTTGGCATCAACTCACCACCACTCTTAAAAGTGAGGCGGGGAGAGAGTCACAGCATTTAGCTTTGGATTTATTTCAGGGAATGGTAATATTAGGTGAGACAATCAACTGGACTTATAATACTTATAAATCATTTTGCTAAGCCACAAAAGGGCAAAGGCCTTGCTACATAACTCATGAGAGTGTGGAAGCTACTTGTTTCTTTGATCCTATACTCATCACTTTTTTTAAACCATTGTTTCCTGTAGTGAGAATGCTGAAGTTCCACTTAGCAACTTTCAAGTATACAGTACAGTATTATTAACTACTAGAGGCCCAGTGCATGAAATTCGTGCACGGGGGGGTGGGGATTGTCCCTCAGCCCAGCCTGCACCCTCTCCAATCTAGGACCCCTCGAGGGATGTCAGACTGCCTGTTTAGGCCCGATCTCACAATCCAGGACTGCTGGCTCCCAACTGCTTGCCTGCCTGCCTGCCTGCCTGATTGCCCCTACCACTTCTGCCTGCCAGCCTGATCACCCCCTAACCACTCCCCTGCCAGCCTGATCGATGCCTAACTGCTCCCCTGCCAGCCCGATTGCCCCTAACTGCCCTCCCCTATAGGCCTGGTCACCCCCAACTGCCCTCCCCTGCTGGCCTGGTCACCCCCAACTATCCTCCCCTGCAGGCCTGATTGCCCCCAAATGCCCTCCTCTGCCAGTCTGGTCCCTCCCAACTGCCCTCCCCTGCTGGCCATCTTGTGGCAGCCATCTTGTGTCCACATGGGGGCAGGCATCTTTGACCACATGGGGGCGGCCATCTTGTGTGCTGGAGTAATGGTCAATTTGCATATTACCTCTTTATTAAATAGGATATAGGATAGTCACCATGCTGCATATGGAAGGCACTTCTTAATAGGCAAGCTATAGAAAACCAGATCAGCCAAGTTTTGCTGGACAGCAGTCATTGGGACTGAGGGTAGAGATCAAAAAAGTCTTTGCTTACTAGTATCCAGTTAAGCAGAACTGCCCTGTGTTTTGTGTGTGTGTGTGTGTGTGTGTGTGTGTGTGTGTGTGTGTGTGTGTGTATCTTGTTAAAAAAGAGGCAGAAACTTACTACCTACCACTTTTTAAAGTTTCTAGTCTTTCCATATTTTCTCAACTTCTCTTCTGTCCTTGTGACATGGGAATTGATAGGGACAATGATTTTTATCAGATGTCAGGTTTTTTTAACCTCCCACCTCCTCTCCTTACTGCAATGAAGCAGTTCTTGAACCTCAGCCAGCAATGGGATTACTTGGAGGGCTTGTCAAAACACATTGCTGGCCCCACCCCAGAGTTTCTGATTCAGTCTATGGTGGAGCTCCAAAATTACATTTTTAGTAAGTTCCCAGATGGTGCTAATGCTTTTGGTCAATTATGAAGCTCAAAAATACCTCCTAGGTATCCCTTTCAACACACTCCCTTCCCCATCCCTTCCATAGCTCTCTTTATTTCAAATGGGATTCTTCTAGCTCACTGAAGGTGAAAATCCCAAGATGTAGCTATTTTTTCTTCCTGAAACAAATGACAACGTAAATAATGTCCTTTTAAAAAGTACAAATACATTTCATATTACTTGTCAAAATTACAAATGCTCATATGCTTTGGCACAGCATTTCTATTTATTATCTACCCTAAAGAAATGAGGGTGTTTTTGTACTTGCAGTATTATTTGTAATACTTGAAAGATGGACATTCCCTAAACACCAATCAATAGGGGAATATTTAAATGTATTATGGCATATCCATATTGTGAAGTACTATACAGCCAGGAAAAAGGTATGAAGTATATGTACTACATGGAAAAATGTTCATCACATATTAAGAAAAAGAAAGTTTCAGGTGAATATATCTAGCTATCTCAATAGGTCCTGTTTGGTAAAATTATACATTCTATGCACATCTTTGTGCGCAGAAAAATATAGAAACTGGTAAACCTCATTGGTAATGGTTTCTATTTCTGAGCAGTTATATTGAAGAAGTAAGATGGCTATGAGGAATAATTTTAATATGTAATATAAAATAAATTATCAAATTCTCACCAGTTTAGATTTTATAATTTAAAAAAAATGTATTTTGTTCAAGGCAATAAGAAAAAATGGGAAATATTTTCAAAATAAATTTTAATTTAAAAAGTGAAGAACATATCAAAAACATTTCAAATAAAACAGCATAGACTGTTTTTCCTTGACTAGGATCTCTGAACACAAGAAAAATAATTCCCATTTATATCTGACTCAAGATATCCGTGCTCTGGAGGGCCAAGCTCTGCTTTCATCCTTTCCCAGGCCACTGACAATAGAAGCCATCCAAATTCCATTTCCGTTTTCATCCCTCATCGCTACTCTGCCATGCTAAAGCAAGAACTTGCCCTGGAAAAACAAATTCTAGTATCCCCACATGTCTTGGACAACCTTACTGGGTTCAGGAGGGATCACATACCCATGTTCATTGTTGAACCGCAGGACGTAGTATTTGGTAAGTTAAGCCATGCAGTGTGAAATATCTGCTCCATTCATTTGGCAATCTGACTTACCTCTGTATTACAGATTAATCTAAATATTTTCACATAGTTGGTGAAAAGGACCTCGATGGATATGGGGCATTTTAATATGATTAAACATTGAGCAAAAATACTTGTTTGTTCATAAATGTGATAAACCTGCCTACCAATCAGCTTCTAGTCTTATCTCTTTGCTGTCAAGTTTTTGATTATCAAGACCTGTTTTTAAAGATAGGATTTCAGGTTAGATGTTCGTTTGATGTTTTCACCTGTTTTAATAAACCTTTGATCAGCTCAGTGCTGTGCTTAAACTGAGCCATTTTGATATAGTCATTAACCTGCATCAATTAAACTGTTAACAAGTTTGGAATTCAATGTCTCCCCTTTGATAAATGTCTATCCTTTCAAAACAACTGGAAGGGAGGCAGCATGGTCAACGCTTGCATTTAATCTGCCCCATAAGTGTCTTTTTTTGCGGTTTAAATCATTATCCAGTTTACTTGGGGTTGCCAGCCCTGGCCCCATCCGGGTGTTCCAGATGATCCCAGGAGCATGCAGACCTGCCATTTTCACAGCCAGTTTGAGGAGTTTGAGGCAGTCTCCCTCCAGCCCACCCTCTGTCCTAAGGCTCAGAGTTAACTGAGCCTGCACTGCTTCGGAGCACGGATGGGGTACTCCTGGGGCATGAACCGATCAAACCCCCCTCTATCATGCTCCCAGTCTTCTATTCACCCAGAAGTTTCTCCAGCCCATGCAGCGTATTGACACCTGAGTAGAAGTTCTGTTTGATGGTCTCTGTCATTTGCCTACCTAAGAGTTCCCACTGGCCACTGAGCCCTGGGAGATGGCATCTGACAGGTACCCTATAACCACAAGGACCCTCAGTAGAGTAGTTAACTACACACTCTGAAGTCAGAGATTCTAAGGTTTTCTTGACTTTGCCAGTTCCTGGCAACTTGGCCTGGGGCAAACAATTTAATCTCCCTATGCCTCGGTTTTCTTATCCATTCAAAAAGGATATAAGTTGCTACCTCTCAGAGTTACTGTGTAAGTCTCTTAGCACAGTGCCGAGTGCAGAATAACTGCTCAAATATTAATGATATTTTATAAACTATAGAATGGCATATACTATTCTATTCTATTTTATTATTCTATTTCATAATCTATTCTATTCTATGTAGCTCGGCAATCGGATGGTTCACTCCCTCTGCCTTTAGAATCCTGCACAGGTCCACTCCCTGCATCTGAGGCTTCCCTTTGGAACAGTGTTTAGCTCAGACTAAAAACAACCTCCAGCTCCTTGGTCTTAAACTTCCTGCGCTTCCCAATGAACTGTTGCTGAACTCGGTATCCTCATAGTTCTCTCACATCCCTTATTCCCCTAGGTTTCGCTATCTTGTTATTAAAAAAGGTTGATGAGGAATATCGGCCCTTTTGGGAAAGAAATTATAACAGGGTCATCTTTAATCATTTAGGTCACTTGTGCTAACTTCTGTCTCCTTTATCTCTTCGCATGTAGATGTCCTTTCTGTGGGGATAGTTTTTCATTTATAAGATGGCTTTTAATGTATAATCTAAAACCAACACTATGCACTTCAAAATGAGAAGGAGGTTGTTAGGGTTCACATTTCTCTTCAGCGGCTAAAAACGATGGATACTTTTGCCATCACCATAGAAACAGATTCTCTGTTTATCCTACCCAATGAGTAAGGAACTTCCCAAAGCTTGTCAGGCATACTCCACTGACTGTGGTCCACCAGGTGCCGCTGGACAAATAAATCCCTTATTTAGTGGAGGAGTGCTCCAGAGGGCAGGGGGGAGCTCTACCTGAGCACGCTTCTTATGATGGCCCTCAATTGCCTGTTGAGATTCACAAAGAACCATCTATTAATGTTCTGTTCTTCATATATGAAGATAATGCTAATTACCAAAGATTAACTTTTGAAAAGAATCTAGTTATGTCCTCCAGAGAGGATGGAAATGGGCCAAAGAGAGATTATTACAGAGCTATGGTTGCATCTAAAGAGATTATTACAGAGCTATGGTTGCAACCTGTTTCACCTGTACTTCAGTCCATGGAATTGACTTTCTGAAGATGGGGCTGAATAAAATATGACCAATCAATTGATTCACCGAGGTCAGGCCTTGACCTTGGTGTAGTTGAAGTCATACACATACGCCCATTCATGTGCCTACCAGTGGAGAGGAACCGTAGTTTTAAAATTACTTAAATGTGAGCCCTGACACAACGCCGCCTTAGAAAGCACATCACATCCACAGCCCCGACACCAGACACCAGGGTGCCAGGCCCAGCTCTGCCAACAGGTCTCGTGACTTTAAGTAAGATCAGAATATTTATTGAGCACCTGTTAGGCTTTGAGGAACCAAGCTGAGTGTTTTGTCTTATTTAAACTCCATAGCCACTTTTCAAATTACATAATACAGACGAGGAGGAAATTAAAATTCTGAGAGGCTAACGAACAATGGCCAAGATCACCCAGCTAGTAAGTGACAAAGCTGGGGTTTGACACACAGACTTTACTCCGCTTTAAACTGTTTCCATCACTTAACCCCCTGAGTCTTCCTTTCCTTCTTTGTACACGTGAGGTCTACATGCTCTCTACCTTTGTAACTTTCACCTTCTCCGAAGTCAGTGTAAATGTGTAAATTCAGTGTCCTGTTCTATTATTACTAGTTTGAGTCGTAGTAGCATCCATTATCCATTTCACGGACTGCTGGCAGACCTTTCTCCTCAATGTGTGTTATCCACATCAAAGATGTATCTCAGTCAGATTTACTGAGTAATGAAACCTCAACTTGCGTTGGCTTAGCGTGCCATCTCACTGTGATTTAATGTTAGATTCGGTGTGTATGTGAAATAAAGTTAAATATCACAGAATTTGACTCCCGCAGTCTAAAGCGTCAGGTGTCCTTCGCTAAAGGCAGAGGTGCCAGCACCTTCTGTCCCTTCCATCTGGCAGATGCCACTCTCAGGATGGTCCTCCTGTTTGTTTTCCCAAAGGGTAGGGGGATAGAAGTACCTACACTCGTTTCATTTTTGCTGTCCCTTTTGGCCTGGTGCCTACAAATAAAGTTGTTATTTCATAGGTGAAATTGGACTCTACACTACCTGGCACTAAAAACAAAACACTGAAGGACATTGGTGCTGTTGTTTTGTTGTTATTGTTTGAACATTAGAGGATTGATTCTCAGCATATGAATCTTGTTAGCAAAAAGCCTTCCATAATAAATGGGGAAACAGCTTGTGGTCAAGTAAGTTGGAGAAGTTTGCCTGTATATACCCCAGAGCCTTACTCCAACTACCAAAGGCTCTTAGGAGCCCTGCTGCTGATACATTACAAGTTCTTGAGCGCATTTCTTGGTAGTTGATGAGTTGTCCAGTAGGTGGCAGAGTGTTAACACTCTGTTAATGGCTTGTCCTGTTAAGAGGAATTTTCTTAAACTTGGTTGGCAAAGAATCTGAAGGCCTTGCTTTATATGGACAGTGTTAAAACACACATGCAGCATATTTATTTCATTTTTAGAAATATATTTTGAGATTAAATTGTTGTTGAGCTTTTATATCTCATTTGGGGTTTGTTAACTTGATACATTCATTACACCTTCTTCCTTCAACTATTTCTGTGAGACACTTCTAATATTTTTCCTTAGAAATAAGTAGAAGCAGATACAGATTGAAAGGGGGCTTTTCAGAGTTACAAATATTTATTGGAAAGCTTTTTGAAAGTGAACATTTGTAGAATCGAATTAACGATTTAGGAATTGCCGGAAGCTGACACTGCGGTCACACACTGTGCAACTGAACTTAGTAGTGGCTGAGCAAAAAACAGGAAAGACACATCTACAAGTTATGCAGATAATTCAGACAAAGCATCAATGCTTTCCAGTTATTTGAATACATCAAGTAGGTGTTTTGTCATCTTTAATCTATCCAGATATTGTAGTTGCCTAATACCCTTTTCCAATTGTCCCAGTTCCCCCATGGTGTCATTCTCATTCATTCATTCATTCTCTCTCTCTCTCTCTCTCTCTCTCTCTCTCTCTCTCTCTCTCTCTCTCTCTCTCGTGTGTGGTGTGTGTTTCACCTAATGGAAATTCTTGGTTACAATAAATTAAATTATAAAGATACTAAAATCTACCAACTTTGATCAAATTGACAAATTTCTCCACTAATTTCTCTTTAAGCGGGGAATAAAACCACCTCGCACACTACATAGTAAACGATGTCTCACCAAGTCATTATTTTGAGAAGCAAAGCTGCTTAAGTGTTCTGTACTGGGGGAAATACAAAAAAAAAAGATTCCACCTCACATTCTGACATATTGTTGTATTTAAATAAAGTGCAGTAAATGATGAACTCTGTCACTGCGTTGTGAAGCAGATCATTGCACTTCATTATGTTGCCAGTCTGAACTCTCCAGAAGATAAGATTTGCACTGAATTGCCTACTTGCACTGTTTAAAGCACTGCTCCATCAGCACACCTGGTAGTTCGGGACAAATAAGCTCCTGATAGCCCCTCTTGCATGTACTTGTCATGGTAGCAATGTTTAAACACTGCTTGTGATCTTTACGTCTCAGGTGAGTTATTCAAGACACAGAACTGCATTAGCTTCACATTCCTCTACTTAGTAAGGTCTTCGGCAAACCTTCAGTCTGCAGAGGTCAGAGGGTCTGAATGAATTCTAAGGCCAACCTCTTCATTTTTTTTTTTTACGTTAATCTTTCCATCTTGATACCCTATCCACAAATCTTAACCTAAAGTTATTTTCCTGGGAAACTTTCTATGAAAAAAATGAATACCTTCAGCCTCCAGAGTAATTGTTTTTGTATTATCTACTGTCAGCCCCCTAAGCTGGGTGTTTTGGCTGGTCCACAAGCTGAGGATGCTCAGGAAACAAACTGGGAAAGTCCATAGCCGAGAAGACCTCGTTCTGTCCATTCTACCAGATTTCCCCTTCTCCCTCTCCACTTTCCCTAGTTAAAAGGGCAAAATTGAGAGTTTTGAGAATCACCTGAAAAACGTTATTGCCCTTCAATATTTTTTTTCTAAAAAATCAGAAGGCCTAAGAGTGCTTTATGATCATTCCGTCTGTAACACTGACATAAACCTCCAGGCAAATCACAGTGCCCACATGGTGTGTGTGTGTGTGGTCTTGTCTCATTGTACTCTGGAGACAGAGAGAGCAGCCTGCCTCGTATGCCGCCTGGCACCTTGTTAGAACGAGCTATTAATATCCTCTTAATGTCTCCTGAGGGGTTCTGCTCAAAAAGTTTCTGAAAATACGCCATTCTCCTTCATGTTAGTATTTTCAGAGTTTGTAAATTTGCAACAGGTTGTTTTTGTGTGTTTTTAAATAAGGGAGACGGCAAAGGTGTCCAGATGTTTCCCTCATTTAGCCCTTTTGTGCAAGGGAAGCACAAGTATGGAGTGTAGCAAGGAGGCTCCTTGTGTTCACACCAGTCCCACCCGCTCTGATGATGAAAGCAGGGTGATGTGAGGTCAGTCCCACAGGCGCAGCGGGACTCAAGTTTAACTTCAGGAAGTTGACAGCTATTTTTATTTAGATTTTAAAAAAAAATTAAAAGCACTGTGTCGGAAATCCAGCAAAAATAATTGGTAGTAGAAGCAAAGAAATTCCAGCCTCAGAAGTCCCATGAAGTCATCTCTATACCTCTTGCCAGCGGAGGGTCTTTTAAAAACATGTTCTCAGGGTCCTGGCCAGCCTCGCATCAGCTGCCCCGAAGATGGGGCTTCCATCATTTCTCTGGCAAAACGTCATCAAAATCCAGCAGGCAAGGTCTTCCGGCCTGCACTCCCCAGTTCAGTACAGTCCCAGGACTAGGAGGCAGCACATTAACTTTCTCTTAAGTGCAACTTCTCAGCCAACATTCGCTTCCTTTGAGCCTCTGCATCGAGAAGCAAAATTTCCATTGCAAAGTTCAAATTCTTTTAATATTTACCATCAGAATTATCTTGCCTTTCCAAATCTAAATTTAGCAAAACCAGCACTCTACCCTTGGCAGAAGGACAGGATTTTTAATGTATGTGGCATGAAAAGCAACAGCACACATGAAAGTCACAATGTATTGAAGTGTCTAAATAGGTTCCTTTCCTCCCCCCGCCCCCCTGATTATATCAACAGGAATAGCATTTGGATAGGGCCTCCCACTCTGCAGAGTAAGCCAAGATACATTACTTCATGGGTATTGTATTCTTTCAGTTCCACCGATTTAACACTCAGCAGGTCCAATCTCGGGCACGAAGCAGCCTAAGCAGAAAGCCCAGGCGAGAGGAGTGTGCAGCGTGTTTTCGGCCCCTTCTCCCGCAGCCCCGGGAAAGGGTGGGACCACTCGCGAAAAGATGAGTTCATGTTCAGCCTGGGAAAGCTGCACAGCGGCCTTTCCTGCTGCTCGGCATGAAATGAGCCATGAGCAGCATGAAATCTCCGACCACAGGTGTAGAGATTCGCAGTGACATAAATATCGTTGCTGTTCAGCAGTTGGAGGAAGGCTGTGGGAAGATTTGCCACGAGCTCCTCCCGGCCAAGTCTGCCTTTATAAAGAAATGGTCATTCATGCCGAAACCGGTTTGGCTCAGTGGATAGAGCGTCGACTTGCGGACTGAAGGGTCCCAGGTTCGATTCCGGTCAAGGGCATGTACCTTGGTTGCGGGCACATCCCCAGTGGGGCGTGTGCAGGAGGAAGCTGATCGATGTTTCTCTCTCATAGATGTTTCTAACTCTCTATCCCTCTCCCTTCCTCTCTGTAAAAAAATCAATAAAATATTTTAAAAAAAAAGAAAAGAAATGGTCATTTAGGCCATCCTGTTGCCAGGCAGCTTGATGAGGCTCATCTCAGCTTCCCGTTAAAGGACTCATCAAGAAGAATTAGAGAAAGATTTGGGTGAGGACTTATCTCAGGCCATTCTAAGGAAAAGAGTAAAAGAAAAAAAAAATCATAATGTGCAAAACTGGTAGGTATGTTTGACCACAGACACTTAAAGTCTTCTATGTGTTAAATATTAAAAACACTCATAAAGTTTACCAAGACAGATAAAGGCAAAATTGTAATCTATATGACAAAGTATTAGCAATACAACTATATAAAATGTTTTGAAATTCTTTTTAAAAATGAGTTTAACTGATGTGAAAATATGCCAAGAAAATGGGAAGCAAATCACCAGAGGAGGGGTTAAGTCATAAAATATATGAAAAGTATTCAAGTTCACTAATAATGACATACATGTAAATTACTGTAACAAATATACTGTGTTTACCTATGAAACGTGAAAACTTTTTTTAAAATGTAACATTCAGCCTTAGCTAGGATGTACAAAAGGGACACCATCTGATTTCAGTTTAGTATCAGATCACGTTTTATTTACATATGTTTTAACTGATTCATTTTTGCACCATTTTGTTAGTTTCTTATCAATGTAAGCAGGATACAGTTGGATTTTTAACCAAATTAAAAGGTATAGTCTTTTAATGGAAAATATATTCCAGCTATGTTTATTGTCATATTGGCATGATTGATCTTAAGTTTTGCTGTAAATTTTCTAGTTTTCCTTCATTCTGCATTTTTTCTGAAGTCTATACATTGTTTACTTTTAATTTCTATTTAAATTTAAAATGTGGAAGTCCTATAGAAATTATTCTCACACATAAATATAATTAGAGGCCCGTTGCATGAAGAGATTCCTGCAATAGGCCTTCCTTCCCCTGGCTGCCGGCACCGGTTTTCCTCCAGCACCTGGGACCCAGGCCTTCGCTCTGGCCCCCGCCTTCAGTCTTCGCTCCTGTAGCTCCCTCTGCCCCCGCCCTCCCCCTCTTAGCAGGCGACCCGCCCCGCCCGGCTGCTCTGGGCCTGCATTCGAGCTGCCCAGAGGCCCAGAGTGGCTGGGGGGTGGGGCTGTCGCCATCTTTGTTGGGTTAATTTGCATACTCACTCCTGATTGGCTGGTGGGCATCGCAAAGGTATGGTCAATTTGCATGTTTCTCTTTTATTAGTATAGATTACTAATCATAATAATTATAAACAGACCATTACAGAAAAATATACAAATAATAATAAGAAATCTTAAAGACAGTAGAGTTTATCAAACTCTTCTAATGCCTGTAGCAGATTACAGGGATTATTTAGAAGTCCAAAAACCGAGCTTGCAGTTAATGGTCACAGGCCAAGGCCTTTAAGAAGGATCGCTAGTTCCAGCCACACAAGCTCCATATCCATCAATGGACAAATGAGTGGAATGGAACCTGACTAGGACTCTGCCAAACTGTTTTCATGTTAACATGCAAGTCACAACCTTGAGATGCCCTCCAGGCCATACATTGTCTGACATTTAGCAAAAGAACACAACACAACACAACATTCCAGCAGCTGATTTTTTAATTATAAAAGTATTTGATGCATTGTTCTGAAGTCAAGATGGAATGTGAATGCAACAGCAAATGCATCTTCCCCTAGTTTCTATCACTTAATTTCTTTGCTGTTGCTCTTTATCTTAAAAAGAAGTCAGTACTCAGTTTCATGTTTCATTTACAAAGCCTATGATTTTGCTATGTTAGAGTTTATAATCCAGTTTGTATCTACTGTTCAGCACAGTGGAGGGAATTTGCAGGGCGATCATAGGTTACAAATACTAAACTCAAAACACAACTGAAACGTTGCCATCTTTATAAGGATTCCTTGAGTTTTCATGCCAAATCACTTGTCACTTTTCTTACACTGAAATTTTGTTATCAACTATTTTCTATCCAATCCTTCCCAATTGATTGTAAATGGGGAATGAGAAGGGTTGAATTAAATTGATTTATAGAGCAATGCTAATGTTTACATATTCCCAGTCTCTATTATACCACTTAAATGTCATGAAGACTTATATCCTTTCTTTAGAGGTGTATTAAAGTTCGAGCATACTTAAAAAATAGGACAATTGGGAATAAAAGAATAGAACAATACAAACTGTTTAACAAGAACAAGAAAAAGCCGAGTTTACCACACACTTAAAATAAATTGATTACTACTGGGCACTAAATTTGCCTCCAGTTTTTCTATTAAATAAATGAAAATAAAGGAACATTGAATTGCATAAAGATTAAAAGAGCTAGGAAATGTATCAGCAAAGATAGTTTTTACTGGATCTCAATGCACATGAAATCTTATCCCATGGCTCCGTTTTATATAAAATAATGTTGAGCATCAGCACAAAATCCTTCCCACCACAGTTCTACCGAAGGTAGGGTGACTGTATGCAAGTGGACACTGTATTTTATTTACCTACCCTCCATGCAAGAGAACTGAATCCTAACAATCAACTCTGTCTTCCTCCTCAATGTACTCATGCAGCTCTTTCACACATACAGAAAACTCACCAAGTTCAACACTGAACTACCTGCCCCTCAAATCCTGCTGAATTAATCAGTGTTTTTGATTGCACACAACAGAAACTAATTTGTAGTTGCCTTAGCAACCCATATTTTGTTGGATGGCTCCTAGGGCAACTTACAGAAACTGAAGGCAGCTACTCTCTACCCCCTCTAGGGAATGGAACTAGACACTGAAAGTCTGCAAGAAGCCTGGCAATACATTCTTTCTAGCTGTTATCTCTGCTGCTCTCTGATTACTGACTTCATTCCCTTGCAGACCTGTGCCATCCATGTTAGAGGTAAACTGCCACACAGACCCTTCTTTGACATGAGTCCTCCAGTCCAGAACATGCAAAGACATGGATGGCTTCTTCTTACTCTCTAGAATTTTGTCAGAGGGCTTGTATCAGTTCCCAGAGCAGAACATGCTCGCTTCCCATCACAGTCTTTGCCATGGAATGCTCCCCCATTTACACAGCCAGCATACCTGTGCTTAAATTAAGTATTCAACTTAAAAGTCATTTCTTCCAGAGACCTTCCCTTAATTCTTAGATCATTCGTTCATTCATTCACTCAGCAAATATGAGCAATAGTCACATGCAAATATTTACTGAGCATCAGTCACATGCAAAACTGGATATTGAATGAACACTGGTCCCTTTCTTCATGGAGCTTATAATCTATTAGAGGCCCGGTGCACAAAATTTGTGCACTTGGGGGGTGTCCTTCAGCTTGGCCTGCACCCTCTCGCAGTCCAGGAGCCCTTGGGGGATGTCAGACTGCCAGCTTAGGCCTGCTCCTAGCACTGCCACGGAGGCAGGAGGGGCTCCCGCCACTGCCGCTGCGCACCCCAGCCGTGAGCCCAACCTCTGGCTGAGTGGAGCTCCCCCTGTGGGAGTTCACTGACCACCAGGGGGCAGCTTCTGTGTTGAGTGTCTTCCCCCTGGTGGTCAGTGCACATCATAGCAACTGGTCATTCCACAATTCGGTTGATTTGCATATTAGCCTTTTATTATATAGGATGATAAATAAATAGATTTATATTATGATTAATATGATAGAGGAAAGCAATAGAATAAAGAGTAATAGAGGGAACTCAGGATAGTCAGAAAAGGCCACTTATTTCAAATTATATCTCTGAAGGAAAAGGAGTCAGGATTCTAATCCAAGAAAGGAATCAGAATGTGCAGCAGCTCCATGGCACATTTGAAGGATTGAAGGGAGGCCAGTATCCCTGAAGATACTGAGAAAGATGGACTAGAGTTTGGCCATAAAATAAAATGAGATCACTCCCCAAAAAAGGTGTGGAGCATAAGTGAATAATTAGTTATCTACACACCAGATTTGGCTGCAGGCACCGTTTGTTTGAATGATAGACTATTTTAATTAATCTTTTTAAAATTTTTAAAAATTTAATATATCGGGTAGGCAACACTGTGCACTCCACAATTGTATCAGGCCAGATTCAGACATTTATGTTGCTTGCTAATCCCCAGAATTCCATTGGGAAGGTGCTATAAGCAAATTGTATTGCTTTGCATGATCTGTTTCTGTGGTTATGTGGAAACACCTAATGAAAAGTTTATAATCTTTGAGGTTGCTAATATGGTGGAACTTGGAACAGAGTTGAAGAAAAAAAAAGTCCTTTTATTAGTCCTTTTGTTTGCTTCTCACTTTAATAAATATTTTAAGAGTACTCAATTAAAATTAAGAAAATTATTTTACAACTTTTTCCTTAATATTAGTTTTCTTTTACTTATTTTCAGAGAATTTTATACTTACAGAAAAAGTCACAAAGAATGGTGCAAGGAATTCCCAGATATACCAATTAATTTGCTTTATCATTTTCCGTAACTTGGGGGCCATTTAAGAGTGAGTTGGAACACGGTGACTCTTTACCCTGAACTACTTCAGTGTGTATTTTCTAAGAATAAGTATATCCTCTTGCATAACCACAACTGAGTTCTCAAATTCAAGACATTAAACAGGAATATAACACTATTATTTAATCCACACTTCATAGTTAAATTCCATCACTAATTTCTTACATTAAGAATGACCCAAAAGAAACTTCATGAAAAAAAAAAAATACAAGAGAATTACTATCACTAAACATATAAAAGAAACAAAAGGCTTTCCTCTTGGGGAAAAAAATAAAAGACCATGCTCTCTGCTATTCTCTATAATTTTTAGAGATTTCATTTTTTCCATAATGTGAGAAGCGCTCAGTTTTCTGCAAGGTCTCTAGTTTTTCTTTTGGAAAGCAGTTAACAGAAACATTAACATTTCTTAAATAGAAGTAGCTGGCACCGTAAGACAGATCCTTTAAGCTGATCAGTAGAGCTAGAACAGAATTAATGCCCAGGATTGGTGACAAAGTGTGCCATTTACTTCAATGAAATAGCATATGCCAGTCTGGGGGCAAAAAAGCATTTAGCATAGAGAATAGCTACCGGGATTTATTTTGCACTTTTAAACTTCTCTTTACTTCCTCCACGCACTCATCAGCTTCAAGTCAGTGACTAGAAGCGAGAAATAACTTCTGGAGAGCCTCGCCAGTTAACAATCCTTTCTCCTGGGACAGAATAGCAAAATATTAACCTGAATAGATTTCCTATGTTGGTACATGCACAAAAACGCATGTGATATTAAGTAAATAGGTGAAATAACTCAATACAACAGAGTTTACGAAGTTACCTTGTGAGATTCGAGTGGACACAGATAACTATGTCAAAGTTAAAAACATTTAAATTCTGTTTCTAACCACAGAACTTTAAATATCACGTGTTCTGTCTGGTCTGATAGTTAAGGGAATCACACACTGTGGTTCAGTCTGCTTCTAACTTACTTAATAATCAAGTCCGGGGGGGGGGGAGGGGAAAGATCAACTTGCTTCTTAGGCCAAGGGCATATACAGCCCTGAGATAAGAAGCCAAGACCATTTACTTCCGGTTTTCAATATGGAATCCTTTTCATTTTAAAGTTATTTGGCAATTTTCTATATATCTCAACGAAAAACTACTACGTCTCTGAGAACATTCATTCATTCACACATTCAAAAACTGTGAACTTGAATTTATTGATAGAAGCATCAGCACAATAATAATCATTACCTACATTATAATGAAAGACTTAGTAAACATAATGTCATATATTACTCCTCATACCTACTTACGTAAGATAGAAGTTCTCAATGTGTCCATTTTACACGAAACTACTTAAGTGCTAAGGAGAATAAACTGTTGAATAAGAGAGGCCCACACACCTGAGAAATTTAGGCTTGCATGATGAATTACCCAGCTAGGTGGATTTTTTTTTTAATATAAAGAATAAAATTTGAATTTCAGCTCCTTTGTTATAAATTATCCAATAGATTTCAGTCGTGTGATTACCAGGGTCGCCTAGAAGCCATGTCTTATGATTAGAAGAAATGCTGATTGCATTTGAATACGTACAGCATCAACATAGAATTGAAAATCATAGGTCAACAGGATTCAATGACAGTGAAGCTCACGCTCACTTTTGTGTTCTTCATGAAGAATCGTGGGAAAATTGTTAAGAATATCCATAAAATAATCAGTAAATACTATTGAGAGGCAATACAGCTTACTGAGTTAGGAAGATGAGCATCTGTCACTGACTATTTTAGTGATACAGGGCAGGTTTTTAATTCTCTGAATCTTCGTTTTCTCATGTGTTAGGTGAAGGTAGTAATCAGTCTCTTGGTTTTTATATAATTTGAGACATTATATATAAAATACCTAGTGGCACTCAGTAAATGTCTTTTGCGTGAGTATTTGAATAGTTCTGTGTGGGTTTTTATATATTTCTGAACACTATAGACTCTCTCTATTTGTGTCTGGGTCAATATTTCTTATAGCATCTGTGTCTCTCTTCTGTAAAGCCTTGTGATACAATGATTTTTTACTGCAAAATGGATAAATGGAAAATGTAATGAAATATTTCACAAAAACTTTGTCCTCAGTTCTGCAACCAGCTTTACATGTGAATCTAATAATCATCATCACTACAAGAAATGCAAACTCTTCACAAGAATGGTTTCTTTTGACACCATCATTAGTAAGACTTTGGAACTTTGTTGGAAGGGGTGCTAACATGGGCAGAAACAGAAATAGTATCTACCTACATTTACATCTTATTCAAAAGAATGGAAATTATTTTTGAACTAGAGTCCCAGTGTACAAAATTCGTGCACTTGGGGGGGGGGGGGCCTGTCCCTCAGCCCAGTCTGCACCCTCTCCAATCTGGGACACCTCGGGGGATGTCCCACTGGCAGTCGGACATCCCTTTCACAATCCGGGACTGCTGGCTCCCAACCGCTCGCCTACCTGACAGCCTGATCACCCCCTAACCACTCCCCTGCCTGCCTGATCGATACCTAAACTGCTCCCCTGGCAGCCCAATTACCCCCAACTGCCCTCCCATGCTGGCCTGGTCATCCCCAACTGCCCTCCCCTGCCAACCCGGTTGCCCCCAACTGCCCTCCCCTGCCAGCCCAATCACCCTCAACTGCCCTCCCCTGCTGGCCTAGTAACCCCCAACTGCCCTCCCCTGCCAGCCATCTTTTGGCAGCCATCTTTGACCACAGGGGGGTGGCAATCTTGTGTGAGGATGTGAGGGTCAATTTGCATATTACCTCTTTATTATATAGGACAAGTCAGCTTTGCAGTCTCTGAGCAAATGTGTGGACCTGTGACCAGAAATCACTCCTTAGGAGGTGGCACAGTATAATGGGAAGTGAATGGGCTTTGAAGAGAGCTTCTCCTAGTTTATACATTCCAGCTTGTCCGTTTACTCCCTGTGTGGTTTGGGTCATGATTCTTATACTTGCTAAGCTTTACGTTGTACTTTTTCAATAGGAATTACCAATACCTGCCCCTGGGGCTGCTGTACATATTAGAGATAATATGCAATACTTGCCGAACATTCGGTAGGTATGTAGTAAATTATGTTTCTTAGTCATATATTTAGCTACTTTGATTCAGAACTTTATGACATTGACAAAAATGTTCTTAGTCGGATTCCTCCTTTAGATCATGCTTTTTAGAGTGGCACCTTCAAAACCATCCTTCTGTTAGATAAGGGGATCTTTTGTTAACCAATGGTGCTTGATTTGTCTTCCACTTTGAAAATGTGGATAGAGAACTGCTCTCTAGGGTGATGACAGTATACAAACTGCTAAAAAATAAAAATAAAAAAAATCAGGGAGGTAAGAGCAGCCTACTACTAAACTCTTGAGTAATGACCTCCAGATCTACTTCCCAGAGAAAGAACGTTCATGGCAGAAAAATCCTGAGTACTTTCTGAATTTAATGGGCAAAGGAGAAAAGACTCTAAAATGTTGATAGTGTATCTTTCTAAATCTACAACTGTTATTCCTTTGAAGGCCTTTATCCCACAATCTTTTTTTGAGCAGAAAGGTAGTATTCAAAATTGGCAAAATGAACTAAGGGAGTTGATTGTTAACCAACTGGAACATACGATCACATTCTTTTTAAGTTTAAGGCCAGCCCTAACTATAACCATAATCCAAACAAGTCCTGGTTCTCTGTGGCTCCTGTGTGTACCGGAGACATATGAAGGAAAGCTAGATCACTCTTTTCCCTACTGGTTTGGCAGTACGGTAATCTTTTGTAAAGCGTATTAACCAAGTAAGTTGATATTACATCTAGTGTGCCAAGCATTTCTGCCTTGACCAGGAAATAGGAAGTTATCTTTCACATGAAAGACATTGCATACTCACATCTTTTGGGGGATTTTTCTGCTCTGGGCATGAGCGATCAAGGCTTTCTGATGTAGATATGTATTGAATTCCTGTAGTCCTCTGGGCCTTTTGGCAAAAAAGCACCCCTGCCATTTTTATGCTAAAGAATTGCATCCATAGGCCACAATCTGTCCACTATTCCATATCCTAGCCAGATGGACTGTTCATGGGTCTGTTCTAATTTGGGAATCATTTCAATTCTGAAATAAAGTGACTTAATAATTTTGTTGCATGTGAATCAGCCATTGACTGAAGTTTTGGCCCACCACTAGGACCAATTATGCAGCTTTCTCATTACTATCATCATCCATCTGTAAAGTCCTGTCAATAAACTGCATTCTCGGCTGCTTGGGGTCTTTTTTCAATGTAGCCTCTTGCATCTGATTCTACTCTGCCTCAGGTAAAAGGGATGCAGCAAACAGCACATACAACAGAAGGGCTAATAAAGATAGATTAGTGACTAGTGCATAGTGGAGGCGAGTGTGCACCATCCCACTCTTGGAGCCAAGCCCTCCTCCCAATACTGAATACAACTTAGCATGAATGTTAACCGCATTGGGAGCTTTGTTGATTTATTTATTCAGTGTACTAAATATTCTTTGTGTATGATTGAAGGAGATATTCCTGAAGTCATAGGGCATGCAAGATGGACACGTGGAACACCAAAGGTGACAATTAAGCAGCTCAGGTCCTTGCCAGTATGCAGAGACTTTCACAGCAACTCAGCCTAGGTTCCCATACTCCATAATTTCCATTCCACCATTGCCGAAAGCCAGTTTTTCTTCACAGAGTGAAGTCACAATTGGCATTGATATAGTTATTAATTGAGTTATCAATTCACATGCACTAATTCTAATGAATTCAAAGTAAAGAAATTAAAGATAAGAATTGAACGTTTTGTCCATAACGTAACTTATTATCTGGGTATAACAATGCTTTAACTTTTATATTCCACTGTGTTCTCTCTAGAGAGCCTTTTATCCAGGCACCTCCAGGTAGCTGACAGCCAAGGTTCTCAAATGTTAGCTTTCATGGGAATCCTCTGGGTTGTTTGTAATAGCACTGATTCCTGGGGTCTCCACCGGAGATTCCGGCTCGCCAGGTCTGGGGTGGGACCAAAGGGTCTGCATTCCTAACAAGCGCCCAAGTTGCCAGTGCTGCTAGTCCAAGGACTACACCTGGGGAACCACTGGCTTCCAGGACCACCTATCCTGCTAGGATTGGATTTTCCATTAAGGAGCCATTTTGAAAGCTGTAAAATGAGCAAAGAATTTTTCTCCCCTGCTTTATTTAGATAGGATTGGCCTATAACATTTGTAAGTTTAAGGTGTACAGTGTGTTTGTCATTGAGCAAAGAATTTGCATAAGGATCTAAGGACGCTTGGATGTGGAGAGAGCAGAGTGCCCGAAGAATGGCTCCTCTGTGTATGACACATCCAACAGCAACTTGGGCTTACTCCTCACGGGTGGCAGACACCGTGACCTCCCTGTGATATTGTGCCCTATATATTAAAAAAAAAAAAAAAAAAGGACGCTGCAGTGTTGGTAGGGAGATACTTTGAATATCATCTAATATTACTGTGTGTTCCTGGAAATTCAGATTCTTTTCATAGATGGTGCTGCTCTCCTTAGTCAAAGAAGTTAATCACATCAACACCTGCATGACTAATTGCCATCTGTGCTCTCTGGAACCTTGCTAATAGGAGAGCATGTCAAAGGTCTTTAATGAATTTTAAAATGTTCCACTTATAGATGATTTTGAGCACTTTTATGTAAAGGAAATTATGGGCCTCCTGTCTAATATATTTCATTCCAAATAAATGAAATTGAGCCAACCCTTTTGTGTGATGTGGCATTAAAGTCAAATTAAAAGATGGAAAATAAAGTTTGTAGTTACATAATCTATATAGCTTCTAAAATGAAGAAGGAAAAAACTGAGCCACCAGCTGAGCCCCCAAATAGGTCTACCTGTCAAGAAAGGACTAAGGAGTATTCTCCACTGTGAGGAGCACACATATATATCTCCCGTTCTCAAAAATAACTGAATTAGCCATAGCTTAGGCCAGGCAAAATCCTGAATATTTTCATTTATGAATATACAACCTCTCTCTTCCACTGACTTCCTATGAGGACCACTTAATCTCTCACTGTATGTTCTCAGTTCCATAATAAGGGATAATTATGTGGCCCTGCCCTGTCATTATGTGAGAACACTATTAATGGAAAAGAGCTCTTTTAAAAACTTAACTTTCTGAAATACCAATAATGGTCCAAGCACTCATTAGTATATTTGGTTAACCAATGTACCTGAGAGTTCACACTATGCAACATGAGTTCTAATGGAGAGCAGTGAAAAAAAGAACTCTGTTTTACATATAGAAATGTAACAATAGTGACATTTGTGAGGCTTTGGTTATTATAAGGGGAGGAGTGTAAATTAAAGTGGTAATTTAAATGCTAAGGACAATTCTGCCTTCACATATATTAACATTAATTTTATTGTACTTACCTTTTCAGTAACTACTATATTTTAGGTTAGTAATCACTGACTTTGCTCAAACCTTAGTCATTTTCTATTCATTCATTCATTCAATGAACACTAATAACTAGTGTTCTATTTGAACTGTGGCTGGAACTGCTCCTTGATCCTACATTTTAATAAAGGTTATGTAAATCTCAGCTATAAGACATGCAAACATGAAATTAAAAGAAATAAAAACAACAAATGAAAAATGCCTGGCATTTATGGGATATGTAATTTAAAAATAAATGAAAAATCAAAGTATCAAATATGCAGGCTTTCTGGTTCTTCAAATGGTTGCTTCACTTTTAAACTATATGAAATACATACTTATATCTCTATCATATGTTCACTTGTCAAATTTCATTCACTAATTGATTCATCCATGCATGTCACAGGCATAAAAATAAATTAATTTTGCAAGTAATCATATTTCAGGACAGTGCTTACAGCTATAGAACACAGCATTACTCCAAGAAAAATTGAAGACCAATGTTTCCTACAGAAATAAAGCCAAACATTCCTCTTTCTCAAAATCTCCAATAAAATCAGTTAAATAGTATACATATATCAGTTTCAGGCTAAATTAAGAACTTGAGTGATGGTAAATCAGAAGCCTTTTTCAAGTATTTTGGAACAAAATAGAACATTAGTATTATGGAACTTGGACTGTAGGAAATTTCACTGTGGCTTTTCCTTTGTGTTTAATGTGTTCTTTAAAAGCAAAATATGAATAAGATATATTTCTAATTATTTTAAAGACTTTAAAAATGTATTTTATTTCAAATAAAATAATCACTTTTGATATATTTAAATAGAGAATAATGTTTTAGAGCTTATCTATATTATATCATAAAAACTTGAATTTCATAGCAATTATTGAAGGTGTACTTTGGACCAAATACTGTGCAAATCTCTGGTGGTGCAGAAATGAGTAGTCTAGAGGTTGTCCTGAAAGTGTTGAGGTTAGCGTTCATCTTTGTTACTAGTGGACAGGGTTTATTTAAACACAGACTTAACCTTTGGACTAAACAGTATCAGAGCATTTATTGAGCATTTTTAGACTCTGACGAAAAAAGACTAATATTTCAGAGCAATAGACAATCGTATTGTATACTCTGGAACCCAAAATAAGCCACTAGATGAATATGTTTCTTTAATAAGCTTACTAAATTAAAATTTAAATGTTCACACTTTGAGACAATGAATAGCAAACACTTAATCTCTGTAATGAAAACTGAGCATGTCTGTTTTCTCCAAAAATGCTTCAGTTTTAATTGTTTTAACCCTGAAGATAGCATTTCTTCTCCCACTACATCAAACCGATATGAAGTAGTACAAAATTCTGCCCTCAAGAAATGGGCTTCTATTTAGGGAAGTGGTTCTATTTTTTATACTTCTCTTTTATAATAGCTATGGGCCATTGTTTTGTCTCAGAAGCTTATCTGCAAAGCTCTTCTTAGACAATATTTTGAAGTGGGCAAAGTTTGTTTTAGATATTTTCTTTTGAAACTATTCAGCCCCTTTTTGAAGATATCTATTTTAGTTATTTGTCATTATTAATCATAGGATATAAAAAATTTAAATAACCACTTTATTATTAAAAAATCACAAAAGGAAATAAGTATAAAACAAATTTAAGTAATTAAATTTTCAAATTATGTTTTATAAGTATATAGGGTTTATAGTTTGGAACTGATTAAAGTTTAAAGCTCTATGAAGATTTTGAGGATACCCTTTAACTAGAGAAAAAAAGACAATATTTAGATATAAAATTTGAATATAAATATGTACTTTTAGTGACTTAAATCCCTAGACTAAAATCTCCAGCCTTGATCTCAATGAGTATACTGTATGATGGTGCTGCTATCCAGAAGGGATAGATTACAGTCTGACAAAGCAGACCCAAATTGAGTTCTTGGCTCATGGCTCCTTTTGCTTTGCATTTATCATACACACTATGACCTGCTCTACCTCATCTTCGGCTTTCAACCTTAATATAAAAGCCTCTCTGCCTTTGATGGGATAATTATTTCACTTATTAGTTGAAAATAGTTCTGAGAAATCCAAACAGGTGGCTTCTGGGATAGCCTGCAAGTCCCTAGTAGCCTAAGCAGCTTCTATTATAGTAAGTCCAGATTTGTAAAAAATTCAAATCCCTGGAGAAAATTACAGCAGGGAGTCAGTGCTAACAGGTCCTCTCTTAACATATATATTTTGAATTGGTCAGATGAGAAGATAGGAATATGTAAAACAGAGGAAAGATAGGATTCTTTAAGTGATTTCTAAAAGATTATTATTGCAAAAAAAATTCAGCCTCAAGATTTTCCCAGTCATAGTAATTATAATTGACATTTATAAAGCACTTTGTGTGTGTTCAGGCATTCTCTAAGCATGTTGCATTAATTCCTTTAATTCTCTAAACAACCTTATATGGTAAATATTTATATTACTCTTTTTTTATTATTATTGATTTTTCACAGAGGGGAAGAGAGAGGGACAGAGAGTAAGAAACATCGATGATAGAGAAACATCGATCAGCTGCCTCCTGCACAACCCCCACTGGGGATGTGCCCGCAACCAAGGTACATGCCCTTGACCGGAATCGAACCCGGGACCTTTCAGTCCGCAGGCCGACGCTCTGTCCACTGAGCCAAACCGGTCTCGGCTATATTACTCTTTTATTTTTAAAGATGAGGAGACTGACACTTGCAGAGGTCACGTACCCTAAACATTTCAGTTTTATAGAAGAAACCAACAAGGACACAAATGACACTTTACAGCAGACTTTATTATGAGTGTATCTGGAATGAATTTTCTGAAAAGGTTGTAGGTCTCACTATCTATTTAGAGGCAAAGGGTTTAAAGATACAGGTATTTATAAAGATTATGAACACACACATAATTATTATTTTATCTAAATCTAATATTTTAATTGATAATTCTTTGAGATCAGTTGCCTATGTGAGCTCCTTGTGCAAGGAGAACATAAGTAACATGATCAATAAGTTTATGGGACAACTTGAAATTAAATCTGCTTACTTTGGACTAGAAAGCATTCTTCTTCTTGAGCAAAATAAAATAAATGAATAAACAAAATACATGAGCTACAAATTTGTAATTTGATTATAACTTGAAAGCGGAAATTATAGATATATGTACAAAATGTTGGAAAAAATAGAGCAAAATATTAGAGGTGTTTGTGTTGGGGTTGTGGGACTATAGACAATGTTCTTCTTCCTCCTACATATACTTGTTATTTTATTTAATGAGTGGTTATTACCTCTATGATGAAAAATATTTAAGTATGGAAATAGGAAATGTAATTATAGAGTGCTATGATCAGAGTCTTAGAGTTATATTATCTAGAATAAATTTCTATAAATTATGGGCACCCGTTATTTAAAAAAAATTTAGGAAGTAATATGCACACTTGTTAGATTTGAGATCTTAGAAACTTACTGTGTCAAAAGGAAACCTACCTAATTATCAAGTTTTATATATTAGAACTAGTTATTGGATTTTTAATATCTACTTATTGGAAACTTCTTTATATTAACCTAAATTTTATTTTACTATTCTGGCTTAAACTTAAAAATATAGGAATGACCTCTAAGTTTAAAAAAGCAAAGGGGATGTTTTGCTCATTTGCTAGTAATTTTGAAGTGCTGTTTTATTCAAGGCACTCTGCTAAGCACTAATTGAGGCTTACCAAGACCAATAGAATGAGTCCCAGAGAGCTCCCAGTCTAGTTAGAAGACATGAAACATTTACTCAAATAATGGTTGGATAAAAAATTGAAGACATTAGAGAGATAGACTGTAAAATGAGGGTGAAAATTAAATGCGTCAACATATATAAAGCACTTTGAACATTGCCAATACACAGTCAACGTAATAATATTAGATATTATCACCATTGTTATTATTATTTACAAAACTTTTTCTTCAGTGCTGATGAGATACCACTTTTTAAAGTGACATGGCTATTTACAGAGCACATGGAAAACTGGCCACATAACCTCAGTATGTCATTTGAGAGTATTTTAAAAGGCTGGTTTAAAATCTGAATAATTTTAAGATCCCATTGAATAGTCCCCTTTATAATTATAATGACAGAAGATGGTATAGAAGATCATTTGTGTATGAACAGAACTTCTTGTTAATGTGTAAAAATTAGAGTCAGGAAATGGTCAGGAAAGGAAAAAATTTACTAAGAACACATAAAAACTACCCCATAAATGTGAATCTCTTCTAATAATCTTATTGCACAAAGAGATCAGGGTTATTATCTTAATTCTGTAAGCTTCCTAAGGACTTTCTACTTTCCTGACGGTATCTGGGTCCTTCCCCTGTCCTATTAAGGCTTTCTAGAGACCACAGTATTAAATTCTAGTTTATTCTCAAGGAAAAACAGAACATGGCCAGCTCACAATAAAACAAGTGTCTGCATACTGAATGCTTATTGCATGTCCAGTGCTTTATGAATCCAACCTCCCTGAAGTTCACGTTAACACTGCGAGACAGGCACTAATGATCCCTGTTTTTCAAATGAGAACATGGAGCCTCAGAGAGATTGGCCGACTTTCCCAAGGTCACAAAGCTCATAAATGCCATAGCAGGAACTCACACCTACCTTGGTCACGTCACAATGCCGTGTGGAACGTTGAAGAAGTTTTACTAAAAAAAGAAAAAAAAAAAACACAATATGTTAGGAAAACTACCTTTTAAAACATATATAGAAATGTCAGGAATAAAACATGAGAACAACTCACATGAATGGAAATATAAAAGCAGAAGAAATATATTTTTAAACCAGCTGTTCTCTGAGAAACCAGTGGTTCTATATTGTATTCAACAGAATGTCTTAACAAATACATACATATATATTTTCACTCTGAGGAAATGTTGTAAGATTTTTTTTTCATTCTAACATTGATTAACTTGATCTTCCTTGAAAATCATTTATTTCACACCCTCTATGGCACATTTGAGACTTCTAATTGGGGATTGCTCATATCCCAGTTTTCTTGGAAGTCAGCATTACCTTGAGACCATCCCAGAAGCTCAGTGTCAGGAGGGGAGTCAGGATTCACCAGCAGGTGAAGGCCCCGTCTCTGACTTTCCATCATGGGGGAGCTTCTGCCTCTTGTTCCGTGTCTGGATTTAGAAATGGACATGGATTTAGCGAGTGCGAAGGGTCACTCCTGGCCTTCATGGGGCCTTTGATTTTGCCCCAAATATTTTGTTTCTTACATAGCAGCCTCTACTGCCTATTAATTTGACGCCGGTCCCTAAGGACAGTAATCCTACATTAGAAGGAAAGTGGTTTTCGTAAATATGTCAGTGTTTCCATTTATGGCGGAAAAATAATTTGATGAGTGCTCTTTAGAACCAGATAATTTCCCAGGGAATATTACTGCCCAGCACTTTTGCTGGTGTAAAGGGGCAGACGCCGCCAGGCCACATGCAGCTCACTCAGAACCATCGGAGAGCCTCTTCCTCTGAACGAGAGCCGCTTTTCAATTAGACTTTTTAGATGGTCTGTGTACGTCATAGTAATTCATACTATCAAACACATAATTATCTTAAATATTTTAGGATCTCCAGCTGGATTTAATTAAGCAGAAGTTAAGCAGAAGGCTTCCCCCTGTTTATACTCACCAAATGGTCGTGGGTCTCAGCTAAATTTAAAAAGTCCCGTGTTATGTATGTTTTTAAGGCTCTGAATAACTTTGTTTGTTTGTTTGTCTTTACAAATTCTGGTATAAAACAAAAGAAATGCTTTTCTAAAATGAAGAAGCCATGGTTAGTTACCTGGAAAGTGAAAACCTGGGCTGTAGTCAGAAAAACTTGGGTTTGAATTTAGATGCTGCCTCCTTACTAAATACAGGACTTGGACTAAGTCTCTTAATCGCGCTGAGGTGCAGTTTCTTCCTCAATAACATGAAGATGCCATTTACCACAGGGGGTTGTTGGGAAGGTAAATAACATGATGCCTGGCCATACCAGGTCTCCAACAAATTTAAGTGTAAGAAGATTGTTAATGGTAGCTTACAAATCCTTTCCCACTTACACTCCATTCCCTGCCCGCTCAGCAACAATTACTGTTATTCTAAAATTTCTAGTTATTATCTCCATGATTTTTAAGATTACATCTGTTTATGTTCCTAAGCAATATGCATGCATCCTTTTTTCACCTTGTATATTTTTACACTTACCTCTATTCTTAGCTCCGGGTCACCTCCTCCTTGAAGTCTTCCCCAATTCCCTAGGCTCCCGCTCCTTGCCTGTCCCTGACTTTAGGATTGCTCTTCTCTAACCCATTCTCCAAAAGGAATCCTGTCACTCTCCCAATTAACACTCTGGAGGTTTCCCAAGTTCTCCATCGATCAAGGTTCTGTGAAAAATTGTACCTTACATTTCTCAATTTTATGTCAGACTTATTGATACGTAAATCAATACAACGTGTAGATACTAACTCATATCTAACAATAAATATAGTTTTAGATGCCATTATAACTACTCCACCCCTATTTGAAATATTGTTTAAACACAAATCCCATTGGTATAAAGAAACATATGTATATTTTTCATTTTTACCCCTTTATTATCTTTTCTTATGTAAAAGTACCTGCAGTCGTGAAAACCTGTTGATGTCTGTTTCTGACTCTCGTGATCTTGAGTTGAGAATGGTGACTTGTTACGTGACACAATCATTGTGTGGAAGAAATTTTTTTCTTAATAGCAATTTGAAGGGGAAAAAAAAGAAAGAAAAGCAACTTGAAGCTTGAAGAAAAAAACATAGAAAGGAAAAATACTCAAGGCTTTAAATAAGACTCCCGAAGTAAAAGTTGGCCCTTCAGTTACCTAGAAGGCATGACTATTAATCCTTTACAAGCCACAGATTTTATTTGCTCATGCCCAACGAGCTGACTTCTTTATGGATGTTTCCATTGAAATTTTCAACAGTTCTATTGATGCCACTTGTTAATTGAAGTCTACATTGATTGCTCTTGATTTCTCTGAATTCTTTATTTTGGTCTTGATATGTACAGGTGGCACTGGAATGCCTGAAGGGGGACTTCAGACAACAATCTTTTCTGGCTGACAGGAAGGGCAATGGGACATGCAGCTACAAGCATACTGTTCTTACTTGGGGTGTTTTGGGACATTGATCCTCTTCTAGTCAAATATACAAAAGAAAGACTATACTCAATAGTAAAGCTATATTAATTTAAATGTCTTTTTTTCTTTTTATACTTTTCTAGGAAATAAAAAATCGACTTCAAAAATAACCATGCGGATCCCATATAGCACTCGCTGGTGCTTAATATTCTTCATCTTTATGAATGTAAGTAACACAAAATTATTCTAAGCTATATAATTAAGAATGCCAAAATATGGAAGAATGTTTTTGGTATGAGTGAATGAACATTAGTCAAAATAAACTTTGCTCTCCAGAAGCCTAACTAAGTTCCTCAAAACTGTCATTTTCTTGATAATTTGATAAGAAATCTCCCCTCAGAACTTACACTGACTTAGTTTAGTGTTAGGTTTACCCAGAAATGTGAGCATTGTTGGTTTACAAAAATGTAGCATTCATTTGAGGGACCTCTTTATTATCTTGGGTATTAATATTGAAGATTAATGATTTTTTGAATTAAATGTTTTTAATGTTGGATATGTGTCTTTGAGTTATAGTTTCTGGGCTGCTATCTTTTTTAAACATCTGAATTATTTCAGTCTGTTTATTGATTCTCAATGTATTTCTTACCAAAAACTCACTAAGAGTTTTAAATCTTGACATACCACTGTCTTTCTATAACTCTCCAGCCTTTTAAATCATGTCCATTTTATATAATTTTATGTTGTTTTATTCCTAAATTATTTAGCAAGTAATCAGAACTTTAATTGTCTTAGAACTATAATTGACCCTATCAAGCTTATTTTTTTCTCAACTTTGTTAACCCACCATCACATAATTTTAATAGCACACAAAAGGAAGATGAGTAAATTTTTTATAAGTAAATTTGGAGTTGTTTTGATCCACATCAGATCAATAATGGCCAATTAATTGTAGTTGACAGCAAAGACCACTTAGTATCTGAAACAGTTTGCATAGGGTTTCATGATTTCCATTGTTCTTTAATGTGTAGTCACAGGCTTACAAATTTGCATAAATTTTACATTACACAAGGAAAATATTACTAATATTCTACAAATGTTAATTTAATTTTTAAAGGGAATTTTTATTTTGTAATGTTATATATCAAATAAATGATTTATGAGAATAACTTAAAATAGCCCTTTTTGCACCTATTTGGATAATGAGTATAGTTTATTTTATTATGTAAGACTATCATATTATCTTAATCTTTAGATAAAATACAGTATAATCCAGTATTTAGAAATGCAGGTACTTTTATATCATTGGAAATATAATAAAACACATTTAACAAGAATGTTGTAGAAACTATCAGAGTATTTTATTTCATCTGTAAATGTCTGAGTCTTATTGCTATTCTATAGATGCAGAAATATTGGTATATTCTATTCATTTATTGATATCGTTATTTTTCATAGATCAAGTGAAATCCTATCTGATCAACTATATGTGAATTTTTCTAAATGATTTTATTTCATAAAGCATATTATATTATACATTGATAAAAAGGAAAGCTAAAGTAACTACTAGATAATAACAAGATAGTTTGAGTATTATCCCATCACCTTTTTTATTATGAAGGCTACTGATAATTTTTGGTGTGTTAAAAAACTAAAGCAGGGCATTTTTATTCAAAACTTTTACCCGATATATTATAAAATTCAAAGGTTGTTAAGAATTTCTTACATTTGCATGAGCCATGGACAGAAATGTCCTATGGTTTGTGGGCATCTCTTCACTAGAAAAACATAACTGCACAGGGCACTTCAGTGGTTTTGTGCTCTCTTTGCATACAGAAATTTGCTTCTCTATCTGCATTTGAATTATACATTTTATTTGAAGGACTTGCCCATAAAACCTTTTTTAACCATCAGTTTCCTTTCACAACACTCATTGTGTTCCACATTGATACTCCTTAGAGAAAAGTAAATTTCTTAAACAAAATGACATTGATTTTAATTACTCCAATGCACTTCTTATATTATTGTGGGGAAAAAAATGCCAGGATATTTATTGAATTCCACCAAACTGATTTCCAAATGGACCTTAAGGTATCAGTTTGAGTCATAACATTCCATTAGCTTCATCTACGTCAATCAAAACCACCCACTCACTTCCTCTCCCTTATCTGCAGTAATTCAATCGGCTTAGGACAGTGCTTAGCACATAGTGAGCGCCCCAAAAATGCTAGTGATGATCATAATGACAACAACGATGAGAAGCATTTTGATGATGTTTCCTTAGCTGTATCCACCCCCCCCCCCCCCATTCGCTTTGAATTTATCACATATGCAGCAGTTCGGGTGTTTAATGCTTAAGTAGAAAGTACATAGGACATCAACCAGGCATCTGATGCCACCTCAAAGAACCAGGACTAACGCTTTACCAAGTTCTATTTTATCCTTTGTTACTTTGAAAAGTATAAGTAACTGAAAATTGCCAATAATTCTTACACATACATTATTGTTACTAAGGGTGGTGACATGGGAATCCTATTGGTTGTATCAGTTTGTGGATTCTGGATTCATATTCCTTCTAGAGCAGTTCAGACTGTGGCAGCCAATAGGAATCTCTCCCTTCAGCATAGTCACATTCATTAGGTTTGAACCATTGCAGAGATGGACCATGTCTCGAATGCCTTTTTAAAAAATATTTGCTTATTAAATTGATTGGGGTGACATTGGTCAACATGAACATACAGGTTCCAGGTGTGGGTTTTTATGTTACAAGATCTGTATATTGCACCGGGTGCCTACTAGCCAAAGTCAAATCTTCTGTCACCTGATATTGGGACTTCCTTCACCCTCTACCCCTTTCCCTCTGGCAGTCACCATGCTGCTGTTTGTGTTCATGAGTTTCTACACAGAGCAGCTCTGTCATCATTCTGTCCCTGTACTTCTAAAAACCACCTATACTGGTAACACAAAGGTAGGCTGATTGCCTTATATCAAAGCAGGAATGACTTGAGCACATGACCATTCAAATCAGACTGCTCCCCTCTGGACTCCCATGATTAGCGTGGATGAAGCCCCCTAGACTGGAAGCCCCATGAGGGCAGGGACATTGCCAGTTTTGTTCACTGCTGAATCTGCAGAACCTAGAACAATGCCTGGCACGTGGGAGGCATTCAAAGTATTTGTTAACTGAAAGAACCAGTGATGTTTCAGCTGCAGACTACAGCTGCCAGTGGCAGCTTGGTGGTCCTATGTGTGGAGCTATTTACTTGAACCTACTTTGCCCTACCCTGTATATAACAGGATGCCTTGATGTATGTTATTTTTGGAAGAAAGTCACTGAAACATTCAGCTACCCCTGGAAAAGTTCGTCCTCAAAAATCCCATGCTTAAATATGAACCAGGCGAGGAGCAAACTCAGGTTATTATGGCTCATCTTACGAGAAGGTTCTAATTCCTCATTCTTTAAGTGCTGAAACAATTTCTATGTTGAACCGGCTCTAAACCAAAGTCACTGGAGATTGTTTTGATATTGCAGGAATGATAAGACTGACGCTACTGTCATCTGCATGAAATACATCTACTCTTTCAGATGCTCATGTATCTATTACTGATGTTAAAACAGCATTTAACCAAGTAATGTTGTAACTGAAAATACAAGTACAGTGTTTTCCCCTTGATATCTTTGCACATTCTGCCTCCCCATGGCTCCTATGAATTTCCAACTAGTGCTGAAACATTACTTAATTGGTTGTCCAGTCCATTAAAAGATAGAATTCAGACTGTTACTTCTGGAAAGAATGCCAAGCTTAAATAAAATATCCTTAGTGTCCAAAATATCTGTGACAGAAGTGACAGAAAAGATTTATATATGACATATTCCATCTTCTAATTTGATTTGAAAACGGTGAGAAAGTGGCTCAGAAAGAAAAATATTATAACTTGACTAGAGGCCTGGTGCATGAATTCGTGCACTGGTGGGATCCCTCGGCCTGGCCTGTGGGATCGGGCCAAAACCTCCAGGGGGTCCCGGATTGCGAGAGTGTGCAGGCCAGGCCGAGGGACCCCACCAGTGCACAATCGGGGCCAGGGAGGATTGGGGCCAGGGAGGGACACAGGAGGTTGGCCAACCAGGGAGGGATCATGGGAGGGTTCTAGGGAGTGTCTGGCCCATCTCACTCAGTCCTGATCAGCCGGACTCCAGCAGCAAGCTAACCTACTGGTCAGAGCATCTGCCCCCTGGTGGTCAGTGCACATCATAGCAAGCAGTTGAATAGCCTTAGCATATCATTAGCATATTATGCTTTGATGGGTTGAATAACTGACTGGTCGACCAGACACTTAGCATATTAGGCTTTTATTATATAGGATTATTCTCATATCAACTAAAGATTCTAACAATAGAGCCACAAAGTATCTAAACTACATACATAAGCTGAATCAATCATTAATATATTTTATTGTGAGGACACCATGATTTATTAAAGACCATGGTTACATTATCTTTAGTCAAATTATTAACACACATTCATAGAAATGTTAAGGTAATGAAATACAAAAAAAAGTCTTAATATTAAATCTCTGAAATATACTTTTTTATACTCCAAAACCACATTTCAGTTCCTGATGGAATATCTAAGCATTTAATAACTTATAGTTGTTGACCTTTCACAGTTTCTGGTATCTGGAAATATTTTATAGTGTTGATTTTTCTTTCTAAACTGTAAGCTATATGAGGGCAGGATCTATACTTATTTTATTCAACACTGTACCCTCAGCATCTAGCATAGTACTTAGCTCATCAATTTCAATGACTGCTTGCTGATCGATCTTAAAACCAGTGGGAAAAGGGTCATATGACAACAGAATGGTGTTCATATACATTGGTAAAGAGTTTGTACATTTTAAATCATTTTTGTTGGCTCATTAACTTCTCTTTTCTCTGCCATAAATTCAAGAGGCATTAAAATTAGAAATAATCCTAATATTTAAAGAGTGGTTTCAACTATATTTACAATAAGTGTCCATCTTGAGTTATAACACTGTTGTTATAACAATAAATATTATTTTTCCTCCTCTGTTTACAAACAATTTCTATTCAGATGGCTTGCTAGCACCACCAAAACAATTCTAAGAGGGAACTACCTTCTTCCAAGTAGTGAGGTTTTTCTTTCCCAATTTGTCCCCTTTCTGAGATCCCTACCAGGTTTTTCTAGTAATGTATGCTAAAATATCTGGGCTATTTGACTAATACTACTCTCCATTCCTTATATTCAAATATGCCTTCATGTTTTTATTCTTTGAGAAATGCTGTGAGTTGCTCTTTCTTGTTCCATTATGAGAAGATCTAGCCCAGTGGTTGGCAAACTCATTAATCAACAGAGCCAAATATCAACAGTACAACGATTGAAATTTCTTTTGAGAGCCAAATTTTTTAAACTTAAACTATATAGGTAGGTACATTGTTATTAACTTAATTAGGGTACTCCTAAGCTGGCCTTTGCTAAAAACTCGAGGGACCAAAGTGCCGCATGTGTCTCTCGAGCCGCGGTTTGCCGACCACTGACCTAGCCCATACCTTCTGCTTCCTGTTTGGTCTCTCCCAACTAATCAGTTGGACATCTGAAGCCTCCCACAAGAATTTTACCAACACTCTCCATTCACAACCTTCGCTGATCAAAAAGCTACAAAATAACTTTATTTCATTATAATTTCAGTAACATTAGCTAAAATGCATTGAGCCTCTTATGTCCCACCATTTGGTATTTGTTTTTGCAGGTTCTTTAGTATTTTACTCCATTTCTTACTAACTATCAATACATTTTGGGAAACTTCAATGTTAGATTAATGAGACAGAGAAAAGTCAAATAAAAGTATGTTTCAACAGATAGAGAGGCAAGGAGTATTCCTAACTTCTGAAGAAGAAAAGTAAGTGTAGGTTGAAGCTTGCAAGTCTTCTTCAAAAAAAAATCTCCATGCAGAACTTGGATGTAAAAAATCACAGATTCAAACACCACTAAAATGTCATAGCCACAAAAGAAATTGGCAACTCTATGAACACAATTAGACAGTGATCTTTACACACACACACACACACACACACACACACACACACACACACATCAATTTTGATAATACATAGGATGGTGATAAGGATTAATTGAGACTGGCAAAACTAATGTCAGCCTGTACCAAAAAGGCAAAATATCTAAAAGTAGTATTCAAGATTTACATTGATTTTTACCAATGCAAATGAATGACTCTGTATTGGTTATCTGTTGATTAAACCAATGAAAGGGAGTAAAGCCAGTTATTCAAAGCAGAATATCTCAGAACAGATTTGTTTGTTCTATGTAATATGTAGAATAAATTTGTGGCAGTATGCATAATATAAGCACAAATAAAAATCAGCTGAAGAAATCCAATAAAAAAGCTTATTTAGTGCACAAATATGTATATCTATTTTAAATAATATGATTAATGATTCTTAAGAGTTCCAAAGACAACAAAGTTGATTTAATATTCGTATTTTTTGGAAATCAGGTTATTTTCTTTGTATACATCTAAACTTTACAGTGGTAATACAATTTTTAAAATCTTGTATGATAAAGATGTGCATGAATTTGTATGGCTGCTATACATTTTCAATAGTGAATGGAATGAATGTTATAAAGCAAAAATATTCCACATAGAGATGATGTATAATTGTTTTATAGGAGGAAAAATAAATGTTTTTAAATTTTTTACTGTTTCATTTATTTATGTAAACCACCCATTCATACTCTCTATATGTAACTGACTTTTTTTTTAAATACAGTTTCCAACCCTTCTTTCCTCTAATAAAACCGATAGAACCGCTCTACAAGCGGAGGACTCATTTCTGGTCAGATTGGGAAAATGGAAAATGCAGGTTGCAGAGGCCAAATGCTTACTCCGAATGGAAAGGTTATCCCGATACCATAGAGAAGGTAAAAAGAAGGATGGATGTAAATATGTGTTTCAAATATCATTGAAGGTTTATTTTCTTCCGTGACTAAATATGTATTGACTGATTTTAATTTAATATGCCAGCAGTTTTAACAATGGTTTTCATACCATAATATTTTTGTGCATTTCATGCAGCAGACATGCCTAGTTTATTTGCTCAAGTTCATCTGAAGACTCTCTGGCTAACATCTGCATTAAGGACAAAATTACTATAATAATAGTATTCACACCTAGCAAGCAGGAACAATACAGGACTAAGTGAAGGAAAGGAATTGGAAAATGACAAGAAGGGAATTGGAAAATGGTGGGCAGAAAATGTGCCTGAGGTGGAACTTGATAAAACCTGGTCTTATTTGGGTTAATTAGGCAGTGTCTTCCTTTACCTGTCAGTTGGTTCATAACTCATGCTATTCCTTCTCCCTTTCTACCTCCAGTTCCCAGATGAACTGGAAAAAGGTATCTCCTAGGCAGAACTGTTTATCACCCTCTCTAAATGCTCTATGTGACTGCCCAAATATTCTCAGGGCCAAGCATATTTGATTAGCTATAGAGAGCCCACGGGAAAACAAAGGGGAGAATGTAGATGGCCAAGCATGGCTACGTCCATTTAAATTCTCTCCCTTGTCCCCTAAATCATTTGAAAAGAGCCAACAAGATCTTGTACACCCTTATATATTCTAAGACAACACTCGTGGGGCCAGGGGTAGGGGGGCGTAAATATACTCTATTACTAGACATGGTTTGTCTTCAGATAGCTAAAATTTTAATTTCTTGTTGAAACAATGAACCAGGTCCGTTTTTCTGTCTGGAGTAGTTTCAGGGTTTTTAAGAATATGAAAAGGCATTAGATGCAACTCACCACCAAAAAGAAACCATTTATCTGAAGTAAATGAGACAATGGAAACACAAAGATGATATTTTCAGAGACCAAGTGAGTGCAGTCACCTTCACTTCTATCTTGCTAGTAGTTACCTCAGGGTTGTGCTATTGATTATTATTTGAAACTTTTTATTTTAGAACTGCCTTTTATACTCACACAATACTCATTCTTTTGAATATCTGTGTACACACAAATCTTCATATTTTGGAGATTTAATTTTTGAAAGCAGTGAGAAACCACCTAGAGGCAACATTGATGAATACACAAAGTGACCAAACTGAGCATTATTTTAGCCATTAGTAAAGTGTTATTCTAAAGTAATAAGACTGTTCATATGTAATCCAACTGGAAGCAAATGCATCTTCCAGTTGGATTACATATAAATGATGAATTACAAATGATGAATTTTGAACAATTTCATCACCCTTGAATTAGGAATGAAGATTAGTGGTTAGTAAGATTCATAGGTTCCAAAGCCATATAGTTTTTTTCAAGGTTAAGTTTATCCAAGGGTGATTGTGCATATACTTTCACAAAAGTTTTCTTATAGCACTTCCAAGGTGCTTTAAAGGAAAGAGTTTGGATGAAAGATTCCATACAGAAGACATGTGCCTTTTGATGAACAAATGGAGAAAACACTACAAAAATGTAAATTCCATTAGTGGTCAGTAAAGTTAATACCATTATTTTGTTGCTACTGCTGCAACTGTTGTTGTTTTTTAATATAGGGTAGTTCCAAAGTGAAAATCCCCAGAATAATTGTCTATGCACTATTAAGTCCCACTAAGGTAACTTTTGACAATGGCAATGCTAATTTCTTTCTAAAGAGCCAGATCTACGTTGCAATCGCATGTGGGATGGATGGCTGTGCTGGGATGACACACCGGCTGGACAGACAACCACTCAGCCATGCCCAGATTATTTTCCCGACTTCGATACAACAGGTAGAATATCTGTTTTTATTTTATATTTTGCTATGACACTTTTAGAGTTTTTTTCATGTTCCTCAAAAGAAAGTCAGATATAAAATATACCTACATAGTCATACTCTACACAGTTTAGCATGTTCTGAAGCATTTCCATAAATGAAATATTACCTAGTTGCACATATCTAACAAGCTGTCCTTATTTTATTTATTTATTTGGATTTTTTTTTATTTTTAGAGAGAGGAAGGGGAAGAGAGAGAGAGAGAGAGAGAGAGAGAGAGAGAGAGAGAGAGAAATTGATATGAGAGTGAAACACCAATCTGCTACCTCCTGCATGCCCCCTTCTAGGGATTGGTCAGGAATCGAACTCGCAACCTTTCTGTACATGGGATGACATCCAGTCAACTGAGCCACACCAGCCAGGGCAATAAGCTATCCTTACTTTTTAAGTCACATTACTGGTCATACATTCCATTACATTTTGAATAAAAATTCACTTTTATATAATTTAAATAATAAATATTAGATTTTAATTAAAAATTCAATTAATTTTTCTAAAACTAATTGTGGTTCTTAAAATGTATGGTTTCTAAAAATTTTTTCAATTGTCTCACATTTTAGTTACTTACGCAAATGCTTGATCTAGAGTTAGCAAATAGCAGGCTGGTATAACATGCCCAATGGTAATTTTATATAATGATAAAAATTACATAAAACCATGATATATAAGGAAAAATAAATCAATAGGTGTTAACTATAGATACCAGATTTCTGTTCCAGCAGATTATTAAAATATGCTCAGATAATAAAACAAATACTGTTACAATGAATTGTACTAACATCCAGCTGTGTCCTGCACAATATGAACATTCAACAAATGTATGTTTAGTAAAATAGTGACACCAAATTCACTTTCGTTATAAAAGTAATATAGGAACACTTTTCATTGAATATCATATTTTTTCCTTTTCAAAACATTTTCTTATATATTACAGAAATCCCACCTGGTCTGCAGTTTTGCTTTCCATGTTTTCAGTTAACCGTGGTCAACCATAGTCTGAAACTATTAAATGGAAAATTTCAGAACTAAACAATTCATACGTTTTCAATTGTGCAGCACTATTCTGCCCAGGAAATTAATTATCTTGTCCAGTGTATCCACTCTGTATACCATACCCACCCTTTAAGTCACTGAATAGCCATCTTAGTTATCAGTGTTTGTTTCACACTTAAGAGGCTATGGAAAATCAACTTTGACTTTAGAGTTGTTTGGTCAGAGTTTCTACTATATTTCAGGGTCAAGAAGCCCATCTAGTTAGTCTCACTCATTGACTGTGAATGGCAAGAAGTTACTGCCCAATGACAGTGAGGACATCAGTTAAGACAGAAAATGTCAGATAGTAACTGCAAGCAGGAAAGTTTCTGGAATCCAGATTAAAGTAGAGAAATTCATCTAACTCCAAGACAATGCTTGGGAGATGCTGTTTGTGCTTTCTTCAAAGATGAGATCCTAAATTCTACCCCAGGAAGACATAAATAATGTAAATTGGATTAGAGGGGGAGGGGGCATTTTTAAAACCAGTTCAGGTCAACCACTTCTGGGAATTTACATTTTGATGGAAAAGTTGGGATGTGAAGAGAGAAAGGACTTAATCCTGTGCCCCACTCATCATTACATTCCTGTAAACTCGAACTAAATGCCATTTGATGGTAATCCTCCAGGTTTTCACTGACTCCTCCGGATAAATGATGCTTCATTAATCTTGTTTGACAACTATATTAGTGGTAATTGATTGGCACAAAGAGCTGTTCTGCAATTGAGGCTACAATGCCAGTTCCAAAGCGGCAATGGGATCTTGCCAAAGTGGCCATAATTATTGACTAAAAGACAAGTTTTTGGTCAGCAAAACAGATTCCCAGGCATAAATCCATCTTTTCAGTCTAGTTTTTGGATAGAACTACCTCAGGTGGGTGACAAACCCACTTCAAAAGAAAAAGCACATCTTAAAAATACCTATAATTCAACAAACTTAAATTCTTTAGGATTTAACGATTAACCCAAAACTATGTCTTGATCATACACAAAGCAGTTTAATGAAATGACAGAGATTTCATTTTAGACAAAGTGCTTGGTAAAAGACAGGTAGATCATGAAAGAGTTGATAACAATATTGAAATTCAAAAGATGTTAATGGGGGGGGTTGATGACAAATATGTGATACTTTAATCAATAAAGTAATTTTAAAAATAAATAAATAAATTTTTAAAAAAGAGGAAAAAAAAGATGTTAATAGTCTAAAGGACTTCGTTAGTGTAAAAAAACAAATTTAACAAAGAGGTATTTAAGACCCTGTCCTTGGAGTCAAACACTTAACATTAATGGCATAGAGCTAAGATGCATCCCCTAGTTTTGAATTTCTTTGTTCTATTGAATTTAGCCATATGAAATTGCCAATATTTGATCATTTGACAAAAAAACCCCTGCAGTTTCATAAGTCAATAAATAAATATTGCATATAAATGAAGAAAAGTATGTCTTGCTCTTCTCGCAGTTCTATCAAAAATCATAAGTTTAATGTCTGTTAAAAAAAAACCAAACAAACAAAAAAACAGGAGGTAAAGTGTCGGTAGCACTTTGGAGTCTGAAAGACCTGGTATCCAATCCTAGCTCAGCCACTAGCTACTGACTTTTTAAATTCCATAACCTCCCCATCTCTGGGCTGTTTGTGAAATGGAGACAGCGGTATCTGTTTTACAGGGCTCTGCCAAAGCTAACATGAGACACCATATATTAAAATTTTTTTGTATAAAACATCCCCAAATCTAGGAGGTTCATGGTCGTCTCCATTTACTAATACGCATATTCAAATTCCATGAAGTGGTTAACACTTTGAAATGCTTTTAAGCCTTAATTTATTTTTCCTTCTTGTTGTTTTGAAATGGTTAAGCAATAACTGTTATGTTTCATTAACAGAAGTGGCTGTGAAACACTGTGAAAAAAATGGATCTTGGGAACTAACTGCTGACTTGAATGAAACCTTGACTAACTACAGTATGTGTTATGCTTTCTCTGCTGAAAAAATGAAGGTAGGTTCCATTTCAGATTTCAGTATTTGGTGATAATGCCATTGTCTGTGTTTTATTGGTGACTAGGAGATATCACTTTTTGCTTTATGTTTACATGGGGGTTTGAGTTTATATTATTAGGTGCATAGAAATTTAAAATTATTATATCTTCCTGACTTAATACCTGCACCTATATGGTATTACACCAGTTTTCTTACGGCTAGTGTTAATCTGAGTCATCTTTTCCCATTCTTTTACATTCAATATTTCTGTATCCCAGTATTTAATGGTGTTTCTTATAAATGGTGTTTCATATAATCCCTTTAAAAATCATCTAGTCCAACCAAATTACTTTATAGGTGAGGACTACTGAGGTCTAGAGAGGTGAAGTGACTGACTTTATGAAAGTACACGAAGACTTAATAATAATACTCTGAGTAAAGAACAGCTCTGATAAATCCAGTCTTGTGTTCTTCCCCCAACGTCATGCATATTCTTAATCTTATAATATTCAATCTATTCATCCAGTTTATTATAATTCAATATAATTTAATTCTTTGAAATACTTATTTTAATTGTAGTAAGTTATTTGAAAGGAGGGAAACAGTTGTTGATTTACACTGATATTTAAAGATAGAAACCATTCCCCCCTTCTATAGTCATTCATTTACTCACCACATTGGTCTTTGTAACTGTTGTTGTTGTTGCTGCTATTGTTATTCCAGCATGCATACATGATGTTCTACGTGGCCATTGTGGGACACTCTGTTTCTCTTCTCACCTTGATAACTTCACTGGTGATTTTCGTGTGTTTCAAGTAAGTACCCTCATAGCATCTGCTTTTTCTTTCTTCTTTAAGATACTGAAATAAATGGAAAACTCTGTAAAAGTTGCGTGGGGGAGGGGGATCTTCTACAAATCATAAGAGATATATGAGAGTCATGAAGTAGCAAGAAAATTATATTAGTTATCACACGAAGAGTAAATAAGCAATGACGTAGTATATAAGGTCTCTGAAGGCCAAAGCAATCTGTTTTGTTCATCTATATCCGTGGTCGGCAAACTGCGGCTCACGAGCCACATGCAGCTCTTTGGCCCCTTGAGTGTGGCTCTTCCACAAAATACCACGGCCTGGACAAGTCTATTTTGAAGAAGTAGCGATAGAAAAAGTTTAAGTTTAAAAAATTTGGCTCTCAAATTTCAATCGTTGTACTGTTGATAGTTGGCTCTGTTGACTAATGAGTTTGCCGACCACTGATCTATATATACCTAGAATCTACCAGAAGGTCTGAATTATAGCAGGTACACAGTAATGTATGTTGGATTATTAAATGAATTTTAATAAATTTAAAGTACCTTTAACTCATTTCAAAAAGTTCAGTGTAAATGACATCAAGTAAGTGCAAGAAAGTTTTTAACAATTAGCAGAAATTATATTGAAACCTTCAAGAAACAGAAACTCATATTATATATTATTCATATTGTTCCTTTGGAGCCTAACAGTATCACTTCTCGTTATGTACATAATACCATATTGTATATAGCTTTTAGCTAGTAGGATAATGTCCACTATTAGTTAATACCTATATTAAGAATTTGTTATGCTAAGAGAAATAAGCCAGTCAGAGAAAGATAAGTATCACATGATCTCACTCATATGTGGAATCTAATGAACAAAATAAACTGATGAACAAAATAGATCCAGAGACATAGAGGCATGGACCAGACTGACGAATTTCAGAAGGAAGGCAGGGGTGGGGGATGGAGTGATTAACCAAGGAATTTATATGCCTATATGGATACTGACAATGGAGTAGTGAAGGCCTGGGAGAGGCTAGTGCAGGTTAGGATGGCAGGGGCCAATGGGAAAACAAAACAAAACAAGGGGACATCTGTAATACTTTCCACAATAAAGGAAAAGTAATAATTTGACAAATGTTCAGAACGATACAAAGTGTAAGATATGGGACCATCGACCCTTTAATGTAATTATCTGATGTACTGGAAAAGCAGTCACAGTTTGAAGAAGAAAATTGTTCTTACATATTTTTTATCCATAAAATGTGTTAAGCCCTACAAAGCATCAGACCCTGTTCTAGCTGCACAGTGCAAACTGCTTTAGCACTTCCATTCTAGTGAGAGAAAATAACAGGCAATAAACAAATATATGTCTGGAGGGGAGAAGAAGAAGAAAGCAGGGATTCAGGGACTGAGAGTAAGCTAGAGGTGGAGGAAGCGTATTTTATTCAGAGTGGTTCCAGTTCTCACAGGACACGGAACATTAACCAGTCCTTAAGTCAGTGTGGTACATCAGCAGATTGTGGAACTCTACCTGCCTAACAGAAAACCAGGCCCGAGATTAGCAGCCCTGTGTGATACCTTCATCCACACTCCTCATGCTGGATGATGCCAACTGTCACTGGTTTAAGCCATGCTGAAGCCAATAATGAGGCCAGAGGTATTTGCCTCCCGGTGAGAAGAATTACAAAATGCTGTTATGACTGTAAGGGAAATGGCAAGTTACGGGCTTAACAGTGCAGTAGGGAAGAGTTTATGCAGTGTAAATGGGTATGATGTTCATTTAAAGCATTTTTTTTCTTTTTAAATCCTTAAATTTACAACCTACTTTTATAGCACTATTATAAAATCAATTAGGTTTGGTTTATTTAATAGACTTTTCTGCTGCTAAAGTAGTACATGGTAGTATGTGTGTGAGAGAGAGAGAAACAGTTCTCTAAACCCCATTCTGCATTCTACTCCTGATCAACAAGTGCCAAATTTTTAAATACTCTGTATTAACTATTTACTGATGCTTGTGCTTCCTGAAAATTTGAAAAATGTAGTTACAATAATCAAAATGTGCTCTAACACATGGCCTCATTACTTAAACTTACTTTTTACTACAAATAATTGAGTTGGAAATATAAGAAAAGCATTTTAAGTAAAACTAGTCTACCCTCATGTTTTACCTTTCATCAAAATTCTTGGGATTCTAACTTGATTCTACGAATAATTTTTAGGGGTAGTTACTATTTAGCATCATTAACTTAATGCATTAGGTTTTCACATGATGCTAAACATTTTTTAACTGAATCAAATATGGTAAATACAAGATTTACATTTATCTAAGATAAACATTCCAATTTTGTTATAGCCATTCTATAGACTCTTCATTTGCATCAAAAAGTGAAATAGGATATTTAATCATGCTGATTCATATGAACATTCACACCAACACATATTAAAAGTTTATGAAGGAACTTTTAAAAATCCAACAAATAGCTTAGCACTCAAAAGGTGGGAAATGGCTATGCAACGAGGATAGGTATCGACAGATCCAAACCACAGGACGCCTCATAATGAGGTCAGATTTGAACTTATTTAAAATTCTTTGCCTGTGCCTGAGCTCCATCATCAGGAGGTTGTGGAAAGTAGGAACTACAGAGTTGGTTCCAGTCGGATCATGAGAGATAAAAAGACTTCAGAGGAAATGTCAAGAGAGAAGATGACCGGAGACTTCATAAAGTCTGTGTATGTACGGGGTCAAGGACATGGACCCAGTGCTTTGTCGCCGGCCCCCTTCTTTCTTACTTCATGCTCTGCTATCCCATTTGCCACACAGTTTCTGCCTGGTTACATCAATAAATAGTCGGCTTTTCATCAGAAGCATATGCCAAACTGTAACGTTTTCTCCTGTAAGAGTGCTTCTCTCAATTAATTTTGGGACATTTATTCTAATTAAAAGTGATTTTATCACCCACTCTTGCACTTGTTGGACAAAGCCACCTGAGAACTGAAAGCTGTGGGAAAACTGTTTTTAAAACTCAGGAGTAAGATCTTATAGATGGGACCAACCTCACTTATTTCAATACATTCTCTCAACTATTGCTAAAGGGAACATTAAAAATACTACAAAAATGTTGTTTCCCCCCAGGTATTTCAGGTTTTAGCGCTGGTTAATGCTGTTACTTTTTCTTCCAGGAATCTTGCCTGCCAACGGGTTACCATGCACAAGCACATGTTTCTGACTTACATTCTGAATTCTATTGGTGTCCTCGTCCACCTAACCCAAGTGGTCCCCAATGTTGAGTATGTGAACTCGGATCCGGTGAGCACTGCCTTATTTGTTCTTAATTCTGTTTTTAAAGATGTAGCATTTGTAAATAGTTAACATGGTGTTATTGTTTGTAAAACTAAATGAATTATTTGAAATGTTGCATTGTACTTGAAAAGCTGACATTCCAGAAAACATTAGATTAAGGTTCTCCATAGCCAAGAAGAGTAGAGACAGCAAAGAAAAGCCCAAGAAAGGACCAAAAAAAAAAAAAAAGCAAAACTTTTTTAGAAAGGGAAGTTGTTAGTCATTTTCAATCTTCAAATATTAATTGAAATTGCAACCAACATGAGAAATGTAACCACAATCACAATTAAGGAAAAGCATGCCCATGATCAGTTCATCTATCTGTGATTCAGGCATATGCCTACTTTGAAAAAAACAATATATAATTTTAAAGACACTTTCTCTCCTAAGCAAATTAAGAGTTATGGGTTATTTTTTCATTTTGACCCAATTCTCAGGTCACTGAGTTAGCAGTTAAGAGGCAAAAAGATATTCCTTCCCAGTGGGGATATATTTTAAAAAGAAAGTTATTTCTCGTAAAAGGTGGCTGCATCATCCCAACTGTTGTTGCACTACTTCTATTAGAGTACATTTTATTGGCAGCAAAATAAAACAGTGTCCTCACTCCTCAACGAGTCCCCATGGGTCCATGGTCCCTCTCCTATCAGAGTAATCAGTTCCTTCCATTGGAAGTTTTTAGGTTAAGCAGGTTCTCTCTTATAAAAACGAAGCATGAAAATTCTACTCCTTCGCATTTTTTTAAGTTAAACTCATAAGAACTCATGGCATAAATAAGGTCTGAATAGATCCTCAGTTTACTGAGTGATGTGAAAATTGCCCATTGTCATCCGTATAATTGGAGCATTTCATTTCCATAATATTTAAAATTTCATTTATTGCTCTCTCTGCTTATTTCTTCATGTGGAAAGTCAGGAGACATAATTAAAAGTATTGTTCTTGCTGCATCGAAAGGAAGTGGCATCCTTGTCACTTTCTGGAAAGAAATGTGTCTCTGAACTTTTTATCTGGGTCTGAAAGATACAGTACAGGGAGATTATTAGTTTTTACTGGGAACCTGAGATTTTTTTGCACCTCAAAAGCCAAAACAATCAAGTCACATTTTCTGTAGCCTCCTGTATAAGGAAAATCAAATGAGTCCCGAGTTCTGAAAAACAGAGTGAATTTCTTCTCATTCTCATTTGTTCAGGACACTTGAGCCACCAAACTCTGTTGGAACTTCATCCTAGTCATAGGATGATTTACTCAGAATGGATGGATGCTCAGGGCTGAGGCAGGAGACACCGATGAAACCCAGGGAGGAGAATGGACTCCGCCTTGCTAACCCAGAGGCAGCTGCTGCAAGGAATAGTATAGAAATGTGAGGGAGGGGAGAGGGACAGCAGAGTGTTTGAGATGAGAGATCAGTGGCAGATGAAACTACATTGGAATTACCCATTTTGTAGGCTCTGGAAGCAATGAGATTGGGAATGAAAAACGATAATGGATTTGAGGGACGATGCAGAGAGACTAATGCCAAGATGTGATCATGGGATACAATATCCCACTCTGGCCATTGATGCTACTCCATGTTACTTACTCCCATGTCAAAATCAGTAAGTGGTATTTCAATAAAGATCGGATGATGTGGAAAAATAGAGAGGGTTTCTTTATTCTCTTTAAACCGAATTGCTTAAAATTGGATTTGAAGAATTTATTACGGATTTTAAGACGTTATTCCTAAAATGGCCACAGGCATCAGCCCAATTTCCAGTTTCTCTTAGCTGGTCTATCTGGCTGGTGCCTCTACACAGATAAGCATAGCTTACAAGTGGTCTCTTGTGGCATGGTTTACGTAGCGAGCCCTCATCTCAACATCTGCATGTCCACTGCTTTTAAAAGGCTCTCATGAACTTAGTGCAGAACTTCTTATAGATTTGCTTTCATTCTCAAAAAACTTCCAGTTGAAGTACAAAGGGTTTCGTACCCTCTTTTGGGGCAGGTTGATTTATTGCTAGAACATAGCTACAGAGCAACAGTCAATCTGGTATTTGCTGTGCTTCGCTGGATTGCTCCAAATACTGTAGCACTGTTCTTGCTGAACGATAGAACCTCAGATCCCAGCTCTTCTACTCCCTAACAGTTCATTCTGTAATGTTGAGCAAGTTACTGAACCTCATGGTGCCTCACTTTCCCAATGTGTAAAGTGGAAGCAATAACAGCCCCTTCCTCATAGAGTTGCTTGTGAGGATTAAATAAACCGATACACCCAAAATCCCCAACATGGTCTGGCACCATGCAACTCACACTTGTTACCTAGTATTGTTTATATTATAGTTGTTACCATTGTCATTAGGCCTTGAGCCCTTGTCATGTTCTAACGGTGACACCCAGTTTCATTTCTGTGATACACAGCATAGGAGATGGGGAAACTCGGAACATTTGTTAAATTCTGCTTCAATCCAAAAGGGCCTAAATGTAAAAGCAGAATGAAAGGCATACTCAGAGTTTTATAAATCACAAATAATCAAAAGGACTGTGGTCTGAGAATATAAAACTAGATCAGGCATGGCCTGAGAATCCCCAGAGAAGAGTGATATAATATGCTTATTACATCATATAGAGAAAGACTCTGGAGCATAGCAAGCTGTTAATTCTTACTCCCCTGCTGCATTGCCAGCAGACTTTCTTTTCCACTGTGTGTGCATCCTGCCTTTCTGTTGACTGGTTTTTTTGTTTGTTTGCTGAACATTTCCAGAATGCTTCCTTGGCCACTTGCTGGATCGTCTTCCAATGTACTTATCTCAGATGGGACTTTTTTTCTCCAGTGCTTCCCCCCTCGCCCCAAACACACCGAATCATGTCTACAGTTCCGTAGACTCAATTCATTTTCTCTAAGGCTTTATCAGAAATCAGCTCAGGATTGCATGACAGACTCACAGTTAATTAAAAATGTTATACCTTTAGATTCCTCTGGAGACACTGCAGCACTTCCCGACAAAGTTAGTTAATGCTGACTTTCTGGGTGGGGGATTTTCCTCCTTCGTTCAGCTAGCTTTTAGAGAATGTGCACATTGACAGTTTTCAAGTTGACAGAACCTTTTTGCCCCTTAGTTTACCACCTGCACTAACATCTTGATATGAAGTTCTATAGTTCCTCCTCTTGAGGTTCTAGTATATATATATGGGTCAAAGTCAGGAAGTTCCCATTGCACTGTGACTCTTGTTGGAAGAGGGAGCTTATGCTCTTGGATGATTAGGATTATCAGCACTAAAAGGCCAGCCAGTAACTAAAGCAGGAGTCATCAGTTGGGTTCAGCATAGCTCCTGGATCATATATGACAAATGCATCCCCTGGGGATCTCCTCTTTGTGCCTAAAGAGATATCACCAACATATCAATGAACTTCAGCATTAACCATTTCTGGGTTATTCACCTCATTGGCCATAGAAAAGGGGCTTTAAAAGTCAGGTGACAGATCCTTGGCTGTTCTAGAAAATGATGGGTCTCAGACTCATTGAAGAAAAATAAATTTGTCTAATCCATGCAAGTCACCAAAGTGTAACAGCAAAAGAACATTTCAGGGTCTAGGCTTCCATTCCCCTAGATGGCTGTTTATATGTAGTACAAATGACCTAGGCACCATGGCTCTGATTTGCGGATACAGAGGGTGGCGTGTGTTAACAGATGCTCGGGGAAGCTGCATATGGGCTGAATGCAGATACTTTGACTCACTGTCACATTTACCCTCTGTTTACTGTCAAATCCTTGCCCGTGTCTTCCGCTGAGTATCTCCATTTCTTTCTGACAGCTGAGCTGCAAGATTCTGAATTGTATCAACCACTACTTCATGTTATGCAACTATTTCTGGATGCTCTGTGAAGGAATCTATCTGCACAAACTCCTTGTGGTGAACGTGTTCAATGGGGACCAAACGATGAAGTGGTATTACCTCTTGGGCTGGGGTATGTATTTCCTCCAACTGAGTTTTGAGCCACGCTCACCTCTGTCTATATATTTCTAATGTTCTTGGAATCCAAAAGCTTTCTGAGAACATCAACCTTAATATTTAAATCCCTGCCCAACAGACATTGTTACCAATGGTATAGAATGTGTCTGGGAAGTCATAGAAGCAGATCAAACAAATATTGCCTAGGGACAGCTCTGGTATAGATTGTGAACTGGACGGCTCACCTTGTGGGCCACCCCACCCTGGGGAGGAGCAGCGGCAGCCCAGTCCCTGACCATCCAGTGAACTTAGAAATCAGGCTTCTGACTAATCTGCTGGCCCCACCACAGGTGCTAGGTTCTTCTCTGTCCTCAAAACAACTCAGACTACAAAGATCAAAATGGGCTTTTATTGTTTTTTTCTTTTAGCTCCAGCCTTGCACAAGAGGTTGATCTTTCCTTCCCTTGCCCTTCTCAGCCTCAAACACACCCTTTCAAGAATTTCTAATCTTCCAAGAGCTGGTCATGCCAAGAATCAACTGGATATAATTTAAGCCTCCCAATAGCAATTCTGATCATCACAAGAGTAATGATTGATGCTGATCAGATGCCTTGCAATTGAAGACCTGAACATAACAGCTCAACCCAGGCCTGCCACATACACCCACACACAGAGAGACACCATTTCTGTCTGATCTATTTTACTTACTTCTTCTGAAATAAATGTATGGCATACTTCTTGTACCAGTTTTGACTGTTTAAGAACACCCATCTGCCATACTCCAAAATTTTTCATGGAAGAAAAAGGATGTACATTTATTCTTGCCTGTGACATTCAGCAGGGATGAGGGCACCCTAGAAGGAACAATTTATACTGCTCTTTCCATACATACTGTTACATTGTGAATTAGTTATAAAAGCTTTCCGCAGCATCATTACAGACAGATCGATGAAGACACCTGCTTAATATGCATAAACAATTGAAAGGAGAAAAGAAGTTGTTCAGCTGAATCAAAAAGAATGTAATGAGCTCTGGCCAGGTGGCTCAGTTGGTTGGAGCGTCGTTCCAGACACCAAAAGATTGCAGGTTTGATTCCCAGTCAGGGCACATACCTAGGTTGTGGGTTTGAACCCTGGTTGGGGTATATATAGAAAGCAACTGATCAGTGTTTCTCTCTCACATCAATGTTTCTTTCTCTCTCTCACCCTTCCTCTCTCTAAAACCTGTATTCTTTGGTGAGGATATTTTTTTTTAAGTGCAGAAAAAGAGGTATCCTGTCTAGAGGAAGGCAAAGAGCCTTAGGAATTAACAGATATGTGGCCTATACTCCTCTATGTGATATGTAAGAAACACATTTTCCTTTCTACAAAATGATGAGATGGGAGTGAAATCTCCATATGCCTCTCTTGTTGTCTAATTAAAAGTAAGTATTTCAGAATAAATCGAGAGAATGAATATCCCTAAACCCAAGTGGGGAAAAGGTATGTTAGGACTGCTGTGGATACAACACAATTATGTTTTGTATAAATAGTCAAACTCAAAATTCTTTCAGGTCAAACAGTTAATCGATGTTCCTATTAAATTATATGCTTCATGGGTTTAGAAGGTGAGGTTGTTCTCTGGTGAAAGCTCAATATTTTCAGGCACTCTCTTTTTGCATATAATTCACAGAAAATCAAAGTGTGTAAGTCTAATTTACTTCTGAGACACATTTCTTAGTCTGATAATCATTTAAAAACTCATTCTACCAATTTTTCAAACCAAATTACATCATATTCTATTGTACCTGGGTACATCTGAGAAAAACAGATATATTTTTCTTACGAAAATCACAACTTTATTCTAGGCTACCTGTATAGAATGAACATTTATTTTTAAAAAGATGTAACCTGGCAGGATGCATTGCCAGTAACTATCTCCATTATTCTGTTTATAAATTCAAAATTCTTTCCGCTAGCACTTCAGGTGTAGGCAGAGAAGTCAATACTACGCTGCCTTAATAAAGGTTCTGCAGCCAGAACTTACACTGGCTCTTCTGAAGTGTTCTTATTGAAAGAGAACAGGATCAATGGACGTGACATAAACAGGAAAACAAACGGCCGAGACGAAGTACTGCAAACATTAACAAGGCTTTCAGAGCAATTACACGGACCACGTCCTCATGCTGTCCCGGGTCACATCCCTCCAGGGTGACCAGCTTCTCCCCAGGAGAGAGCCCAGCTCACACACAATGAAAGGCGTTCTGGTCTACGTCATTAACAACCATGGTAGAATAGTCCCAAGGAGAGTAGACTGTACCTGCCATACTAAGAAAGGCTTTTAATTATCTGGGTGCTCTTAACCAACCTCTCTGAAGGTACACGATACTCTAACCAAGAACATGTTTACCTGGTTTGACCAAAGATACTTTGTGCAAACACATCAGGGAAGTACCGTGACAGAGGTGTTAAATTTGCCACTGTTTTTTAAAGTAAGCTACCATTTTCCATTCAACTGTAGTTATAGCTTATGACCAGAAAACCAGGTGTAATTTGTACTTTTTTACATTTTTTAGGGCTCCCGGTGGTGCCAACTGTAGGCCATGCTATTGCTAGGCTGAAGCACTTCAATGACAGGTATTGTGGTAGTTGTAGTTAAGTAAATGAATGTAAATAAAATGCATCTGTGTTGATATATTCTTCCCCCGCGCCCCCCCCTCCCTTTTTTATTTCAGCTGCTGGATGAGTGTGGAAACCTACCTGGTTTACATCATCCATGGCCCTATCATGGCAGCCCTGACGGTGAGAACTGCTTTTTAAGTCTATTGTTAACAATGTTATCTCTGAGGATTTCTTTGAAGATGGTTCTATATAGCATATATATTATAATTTTTAAATGAAGCTAATTAAATAATGATCTATAAGAAGAAGAACAATTTGAGAGTCTTTGATTGAAAAAAAAATGTTGTATTTAATAAAATTGGGAGGGGGGGTGCATAAACTCGTTTCTATACACCCTACACCAAAGATTAAAATTTTTTTAAACAATACTATAACTAAATTCTCTTAGTTAAAGGTAAAGAGCAAGGGCTGAGGAATGTTGAAGATGTTGCTGGTAAGAAAGTAAGGGACAGCAAAGTCCCCCTGCTCTTTTTCCCCTGGGCTCTGCCAAGCAAAACTATCTTCCACTTTATCTTTGATACATGAGCCGTCACCCTACCTACCAGTGATCATGCACTTAAAGTATTTCATGCACTTCACACACAGTCCCATGCTGTGTCTAACAGCAGCCCTTCCAAGGAGATACATCACCAGGATATTTTACTCATCAGGAAAACTAGACCCAAAGACTCAAGTAAACTCACCCAAAATCACGTGGCTAGTAAGAGGTTGGGTTGGGGGAGAATATGCCCTTTTAGGCAGTCTCACGTCCTGTGTAGGTGCTCTCTGCTCCCCACATTGAATAAAGAATTAGGTGGGTGTCCTTCAGTGGTACTGATCTGGATGGTCTGCTCATTCATAACATCATATCTTTGCAGGTCAACTTCTTCTTCCTGATCAACATCCTCCGTGTGCTCGTGAAGAAGATTAAGAATGACGGCCAGCATGACGCCTTGCGGTACCTGAAGGCAGTGAAGGCTACTCTGTTCCTGGTGCCCCTGCTGGGAATCCAGTTTGTCATCTTACCCTGGAGGCCTCACAGCAAGATTCCTGCCCGAGTCTATGACTACGTGATGCACTTTCTGAGCCATTTCCAGGTAAGGAAGCCCCGGGTGTGCTTATTCCGTACCTGCCCAGCTAGGTTACTATCAACATAGTCGCTCAGACCTTGAAAACACAGAGCAGAGAAGCAGAAGTTGTATCGGTATGAAATCCTTCCGCTGGACCCCGAGCTGGAAGCTGTATTCCTCTTAAACTGCAATCCAGTCTTTTCAGTTTGATTGCCTTGACCATGATTAGAGAGGTCAGGACCCTAGAATGTCTCTCAGGTCAGCCATTCCTGCAATGGTAGGCAGACTCCAGAGAACGGGCATATCCTCCCGCTTGGTAATTTGAATTACCTCTTTTCATAAGTAAACGTTGAATCAGTTTTGCGATGAGGTGTAATGAATCTGCACAGAACCCCTCATGGCTTCCGCTCTGCCACCCTCCATTTGTCACAGGAGTGTCAGGAATCCATCGGTCACGTTCAGGGTCTGTAAAGGGAAGGGCCTCCAGCTCTGTCCTCTTGCGGGAGAGAACAGAGTGGGCTCTCAGGAGCTTCCCCATGTCTGCCACGCAGAAATGGAGCATGGCTGTTTCCATTCACTCTGCCCCAGATCCACAGTAGACATAGTACTAGGTATTTTGAAAGCAAGTCGGGGCATGGGAGGTCCTAAAGCAGAGGTGAGTCTGCCACAGGCTCTTAGGCCAGAGTTTTGCTGTCTTCATTATAAATTTCAAAGTAATTATACTTTCTACTACTGGAAATCAAAATTAATAGGGCTAAAAATAAAGTTTAGGGATTGTTTTAATAATTGCTTTGGCCATTTCTATTGATAATTAAGGCTTAAATGTAAGGGAATGTCTGAGTGGTGACCAGGATCTCAGAGGTCAGTTAGTCTGTGTCCTTCTTGGAGAGACGAACTTGGCCGTGGGCACACTACTGCACTAGTTCACCGGGAAGTCACGGGGCACAGTCAGGCCCACAGCCAGGCACTGTGATACTCAGACCTGCAAAAGTTTTCTTTACTAAATTCTACAAGATCTCAGTTTTTAAAAATTACGTACAAAACGTTCTTTTCAAATTCGCGCTAATCAGCAGACTCTGCTAGCAATCTTCGTGTTAAAGGCAGCAGCAGATTAACCATGCTGACCAGCGCTGTCCTTTTAACTAAAGGACAGAATTCTTCTAACAAGAAAAACACGTGGCATATTCCAGTCGTGAAGCACGGAATATGCGTGGTAGTAACTGCTTTTCATCGAGCCTCGACTTGCTTTCGCAACAGTAAAATGTTCCTCTCCAGAGTGACTATTTATATTGATGGCTGCTACAGTGGAATGCACACAAAAGTAACTCCAGCTCTGTCCTTCCTCCTCCTTACAGGGATTCTTCGTTGCGATGATTTACTGCTTCTACAACAGCAACGTAAGCATGCCTTTCACATAATGCCACCACTCGTTTATATAAAGCTAACACCCTACCCTTCCCAAAGGGCCTCTTTTCCTTGGCCTCACCTCTCCAGTTTTCTTTACAGGGTGACATGACTAGCCAAGTTGTGTTTTTCTACCACTGAGTCTTTTCTGTGCTCCTGTGGCCCAATTGCAGGTGTTATTCAGACGGGCAGCTAAGTCCTGATTTGCTTGGATTGCACCCCTGTTGCTTCAGGAGCAACGAAAATCTCCTTGTTGGGCTTTTTGTTTTTTGGGGGGGTGTTTTGGTTTTTTTGGGTTTTTGTGGGTGTGTGTTTTTTTTTTTTTTCAGATTTAATGTCCTTATTCTTGGATCAAAGCAGCATCAGACTCAATCTGTGGTATTGTAGAAAATAATTGCCCCTTATTAAAGTGTAATTATTGAAACCTAGCCGCTAAGGCCCCATTCTAATATGTGTGGTTTACAAATTAACACAGATTGTCATCTCCACACAAAAGGAGGAGGTTATAATTTTGGGATACAATTATAGAAGGCTGCGAACATTTCTGGGGGTAATAATTTTTAAAAATTAGACTTCAAACCCTTGGCCTCATGCTGAGCTGGGTACTTAATTAATATGCATGGCACTCCAATGGGGATCATTTGAAAAGGGCAGGTGAGAAGAAGCAAAGACTTCCTGTTTTATTTCTGCTGGGTGCTCTTTATAAACTCACCTAAACTCACTACTGTCCACCTTGGATGCTTCTGATTATCTGTTAAAGTTTTAGTTGTAAGGACAATGTTGGTATCTGAGAAATGCTGTATGGGTGGAAACTATCAGTTACCTTTGTCTAGGGACATTGCTTCTCCAAAAATATGCAGAAACAATATGTTCCCCAAGTCCTCAACAGCGCATTTGGTGGCTCCTAGATTATAAACCTGAATTTTAAGGACCCATGTTTAAAGTAAAGGACCACCCAAATAAAGCCATGCCACTTCTTGGAAAATACATTGTAAAAAAAAAAAAAAAATCTGAATCCTAAAGAGAATTGTTTATGTATTAGTATCAATAGAAAGAGATAATTTTATCCTGAAAGGATGGTCACTCCGCTAACCAGAGTTCTATCTGGCCATATCGGAGAAAGGAAAATCAACAGAATTACCATAAAGCCCAGAACTGTACTATGGTTTGCATATATACTTTCATGAACAGCCCTGTAGAGGTTCAGATGAACGCTTCTGCCTTGTCAAGAGATGGTAGCAGATAAAATGTTTTCCAGCTCTTTCTCCCCACTATGATGTGTATGCCATAGACTGAGTGTAGAACCAAATCATATTTCGCTCATTGGACTTAACGCGCTCAAGAAGAAACTTCATCCGAAACCGGTTTGGCTCAATGGATAGAGCGTCGGTCTGCGGACTGAAAGGTCCCAGGTTCGATTCCGGTCAAGGGCATATACATTGGCTGCGGGCACATCCCTGGTAGGGGGTGTGCAGGAGGCAGCTGGTCGATGAGTCTCTCTCATCGATGTTTCTGGCTCTCTATTCCTCTCCCTTCCTCTCTGTAAAAAATCAATAAAATATATATTAAAAAAAAAAAAGAAGAAGAAGAAGAAACCTCCGCACAGCATCAAGTAGCCTTGCCCACGACAGCCGAGGCAAGCAACTCGGTGCTCCCATTTGCGCATTCCTCCCTGCGCAGCCAGAGCATATGCCACACAGTTCTTTAGGTCAGATTTACAATTCAGCCAACCCCTTTGAACCTCTGATAAGTCCCAAGAAGGGTGCTCCTCAGCTTGGCCTGGGTCATTTCTGACAGTTCTGTGGTAACGGGACTTTTCCTCTTCCAGGTGCAGGAAGCCCTGCTGCGCCGTATGCAGCAGTGCAAAACCCGCTGGGAGCAGCGCAGTGGGTACGCTTTGCGCCGGCAGGAATACAATATTATGCTGGCAGCTATGGCTGCAGCTGCGGCTGCAGCCAATGCTGATCCTGGCGATATCCCTGTATGCATCTGCCACAGAGAGCCGCCGAGGAGCCGGGCAGCTGCCAACAACCGGGAGGGGAACAACAACAACAACGACGTCCAATACGAAGTGGAAGCCCAAATCGAATTCAACGCGGGCGAGGAGATTCATGACATCATCCCGATGGAAATCTTAGAGCGGGAGTAAAGCGCTTAAGTGTAGGGCCAGTCCAATTCCACGATCCCTGAGACTTCATCCCCTGGGAGAAAGTCCACCCATGCTTTTAAAGTGATCACCATCCTCCCAGGAGTCAGATATTTCATTTGTGAAGAATTGTTAAGTGATTTTATCCATAGTGAATCTGAAGAGTGTTCTTCTTGGTACTATTGCTATGGGAGACGGTCTAAGGAATGGAGTCTCCCACTGCCAACACTTGTAAATTCCATCTTTCATCTAGGACTGAAAATGCAGGTGTAATGCAAAGCAAGGTATCCAAGAAAAACAGTTAAATTGACCTAATTCAGATCCAAGGTGCTCATTGTAAAATCTTGAGCCATTTATACCTTTAAAAATCAAAATCAGTCAATATTTTCACTTTTAACTCTATAAATTTGAATTAGGCTATTTCTGTATTTGGCTATGGATCCAAATTTTTCATCTATTTATTTCAATCAATTCCAATGCTATTCAGACGTTTTACCATCCACACAGTGTAAACCACACAAATTGCCAACATGACCTCCACAAGACAAAGAGGCTTTCTAATATAGAGATGACCAAGAATATAGGGGAGAGATCTGTCCTTGGCAGGAAGACATAATGCTTTGAATGAAAAAAAAAAAAATTTGAGTCCATTTGCTTGAAACATTAGATGGGCCAGTTTGTGAATTGGTTCATTCATATGGCACGCTCAGCCTGGTTTCGGATAATCCTGTCCACTGGGCAGCCCTCACTTTTGTAAGGAATTGGCCTTCATGTTGAATATGCTTTAGTCGCTGACATTTACAAATTGGGAGGTCACAAAGAACCCTTTGCTAAATTTTTCACTAAACTGCCAAAAATATAATTCCTAATGGAAGAGAATATTCTCTTTAAAGAGAGTTCTCTACTTTCCTAAATTCTAAGATTTATTAAGCAAACGATTCCAAATTTTATAAAGCCAATTACCTCTTGCCCTTGGGTGCTATCTAGCAGTAAAAGATAATTCGAATTGATAACTCATCATAAAAGTCTATTAACTGCCATCCACTCAGCTTCACAGCTTAATAAGATCCCAGTCTTTCCCAGGAAGACTCAATACGGCTGATTAGAAATCAGTTTTTAGTTGACCTCTGTTTGCTATGATTAGCCAAACCAGAGGAAGAAAAAAAATATGTAACCACTACAAGTTTAACCATACACAAATTTATTTAAAATAAAAGTAGTTTCTCATTGAAGCCCAAAGTTATATTCCCAAGTCTCTCTTTACTTCCTCAGTCTAAAAATCTTCAAAAATCCCTGAATAAATCAGTATCAATGGCACCTGAAATTAAAATGTGAATTTGCCACAGTAATCAGAGTTTAATTGGTATGCTAAGTGAGGAGATACATAGAAACCCTGCAAATTTCATCTAATCTATGATAGCTTATGCCACTGCCTTTAGAAGTGATTTCGTTGTGGGAAGACAAAAGAATTAATTTGTTTTGGTTACATATATAGTGTACCCCCATCCCTACCCCCCAAAAAATTATATTCTTTCAGAAAAATATTTTGGATACTAAAGTAGCTAAGTCTCCTTTGTTGAAGGTAAGGGAGAAGTTATAAAGAGGGTATTTTTTCAATGAAAGTATTTATGTAGTAGTCTATTTTTGTTTACAGAGATGGAAAGCAGTGTATTTCAGGCAGCTTTAGTACAAATGTGATATTTTGCTAAAATATTCTAGATGTTATTTAGCTAATACAGTAGGGGCTGACGAAAACAAAATAGCTTATTATAGAATTGCACAATGTGCCAGAATTGTGAAATGCTTATGCTATGTATATGTATAAATCAATACATCATCATATGTGATAAGCAAAAAGGTGTGTATTTGCGTATTTTTTCTAAAGAAATATATTATTTATCTTGTCATTCATTTATCTGCTCATTCCATGTTCTTTCTCATTTCAGTCATGGGCTGCTAACATCTCATCTGGTTAGTACTACAGGAGGGGAGAAGACAATCCAAAAGTAGAAGTTAGAAAACCATGTGCAAAACCATTAAGGTTATTACCTTTGTCAGTTTAACCATCTTCAGTCAGCAATATGACTAATAACTCTGTGGCATATTTCTCATAACCTTGACAATACAAACACCACATACAGACATCAATCAATCTTGTATACATTTGGGAAGCACAGCAAAGAAATCTAGGACCAGACAGTATCATAGCCTTTTATTGTTTTTGGTTATTTTGTTGTTGGTTTTCATTATTCTGGGACTAGCCCTGAACTGTCCAACATCACATCAGATAATTAGAATTGTTATAATCACTTCTTTTTAGTATAGTTTGAGAGACTAAGGCTGGATAAAAGGCAACTAATTAAATATCATTAAAATACATAAAGGCCACTATTGGAAAGATGTTCAGATCTGGAAAGCATGACATGCAAAACTGAGGTAAATGAGAAGTGTGATGGACTGATAAAGGGGAACAGCACAATTTGTAGCTTCTTCACATGCAATAGCATCCAAAATTGTTGGTCTCCTGAGATCTGGAGAACTTTTTCAAAAAAAAAAAATACATAAGGGCAATATCTTTCCCCTTATGTTTTTGTGATCTTGAAGAACAAAAGTAATTTCCCATCAGACCGTAAAATCAGACTCTTCAAGAGGGTAGCTTGAACTCAGATGGTCAACTGTCCACCTGCTTTATCCCAACTATAAAGTGATCTAACAAGGGCCTTTGGGGACATAGGGATATCATGGGGGTCCTGATCAAGGAAAGATGTTAACAAAGACATGCTAACAAAGACATGACAGAAATGCCATCATCATGGAGCTCCAACTTGTCTCATTCATTTCTTCATTCATTGTCATTGATGTTTCATGTACCTTTCATTCAGCTACACAACAAATACTCATTAATAGTAGTTATCATGGCAAACTATCTTTGCAGTGGTTAACTGCTTCTCTCCTGAGTCAGTGGTAAGAAATCAAAATCTGCTAAGTGAAGCATTATCCTCAAACCATAACCACTCCTATTTTGGAGGGTGGAAGAACAAAGCGACACGTGTGGTTGGATGTGATCTTTCCTCCTCATTAGTGCCGGGTGGGACAGCTTCAAGGTATAAGAAACATCCTCAGAACAAGACCTCTGCACAAAGGCTTAGCAAGGACTTGTTTTCTTAACAACGAGGTCTAAAACAGTGATTCTTTCATGGGCTACATTACAGTTCAACTACTATTCAGAGGAGTTAACATTCAGAGTTTGAAATAAGATTATTCATGGAGGGGGGGATCAGAAGTCACATTTAGAAAGGCAATCAGGTCAACTCAGAAGCAAACTTCATTGGTTACGGGTAGTAAAATTGCTTTTACCTGTGTGAAGTGTGGAAGTTGGTGAAAGTAGAAAGAAAAGGGATGATAATATGTGCGTGTGAGGACAAAGGAAGGTAGAAAGGCCACATTTGAAAATTAAGAACTAACTATATTTCTGATGATTTTTATTCCTCTGGACACATAAGTAATCTCTTTAATGTCTGAATAACATGAAACACTGACGAAAAGAAAACACAGCCATTGACACTGGAAACGAACGCAGGTCAAGGAGATTTTCTACTGTGGTATCTTCCTGCACGGGGATTACCAGGCAGCTCTGAAAGGTTTCAGAGGTTTTCCCCTTCTCTTACGCATTGATCAGCCAGTCACTTAGGGCACTGATCAGTGTTCATTTTACATTTACAGCAACTCCATGCCCTCTGCCTGCCTGTCCCAGAAACCCTCCCACTGAGATTCAAACTGTGTCCTCGTTCTTCTGCGACTGACCAATGCCACTGCATGTCACCGCTGTCTCCTTGACCTAGAGACTTACTATCTTATTTTAATTTGGAAAAATTGCCTCCAAAATTGAGATGTCTTTAATAATAATAAAACACACACACACACAAACACACACACAAAAAAAAAAAAACCACCACACACACACACACACCAACATTCCAAACAGAGCAGGGAATCTGTGTCTAACCATGCCAGACTGGCAGACCAAAGCTCGCCCACCGGTCTCTCACACAGAGGCCACGGCCTACACTGACACCCAGCTGCAAACTCTCAAAGCCTCTGCACAGCAGGGAGGAGGTTAGCCTTGGAAAGGGCAGCAAGCCTTCCCCTGGACAGAGCAACCCTCCAATGCACCCAGCCAGGCATCATAGCTTCTGTACGTTGTCATTCCCAAGAGGGACATTATGGGGCTCAAAGTTACCGGGAACATCCCTGAAAGAGCATTTGAGAACAACCACCAAAAAGGGGCAGCCATCCCTGGAACACGGCAGTCAATACAGACCTAGAGACAGGCGCTTGCTTCCTCTTTATAACAACCCAAACTAGTTTCACCCCCATTTCAGTGATGAGAAAACCAAGTGGGAGAGAAGAGGTATAAAATGCATCCGCCAGTCACACAGGGAGCGGCTGGGCTAGGATTTGAATCAAGGGTGCCTGCCACTGTTTTTATAAAAAAATAAAAGCCACACACACACACACACACACACACACACACACACACACACACACACACACACACACACAGCCGGGAAGGGCTTTATAATTACACAGAGGGCCTCCTTGGTACCTGAGGTCATGGGGCACTTTCAAGCAGGGCTCCTGTGGGCCATGGAACAGCCTGCGGGTCTTCTGCGCCCCAGGCCTGGGCACAAGGCTGGGGCTTGCCCAGCAGCTGTGAGCGGTCCCGCGACCCGCAAGCGCTCAGAGGGGTCTGACTCTCCGTGTTGCTGACGGACGGACGGACGGACGTCCTGGTAGTAAGACGTTCGGTCACCGGGCACACGAAGTCCTGCTCCCCTTTGCCCAGCAGGAGATGGGCCTCTTCGGCTCGCAGGCCTAGGCCTCCAGGCGCCGCGGCCTCTCCGGCTTTGGGCACGGCCCAGGCGCAGCCCGGGGCGCATTTGGCGAGCTGCTGAGGGTGCCTCTGGTCCACCTGGGGGAGCAGGGCCCTGTGGACACTCGTGGAGGTCGCGGCGGGAGCGGCTGGGGCACGGGCGCAGGGGTGCTGGTCCCGCACGCAGCGGGGAACCACGTGGCCAAGCTCCCCAGCACACGGCACACGGGCTTGAGCGCGGGGTCGCCCCGGCCAGGTGGGCTTTGCTCCCAGCTCGGGGCGTTCTGGCCCCAGGGGGCGGGGGTGGCTCAGCCTCTCCTGCAGGTCCCGAGATGGCAAACCCAGCACAGGTTCGGGAGGCCGAGGTCTCTCCCAGGGGGGACGGCTCCCTGGGGACCGGAATAAGGGCTTGACCTCAGCAGGAGGGGTCGCACCCCTGCCCAGTGGGTGAGGAATTTCATCCTCGTGGGGGGCCCAGCGGGCTGTCGCACTACCTCCGTGCCCATCCCAAGGTTCTCCTGGGGCCTGCTCGCCCCCAAGATATGGAGGAAATACCCGAGGGGGGGAGGTCAAGGTGTCCCCCCTCTACCCTCACCAGCAGGGCCCTAAGGACCCTGCTTTTTAAATTGCCCTCTTTTTCAATTGGCCCTTCTCTACTAGTCTGCCTCTCACAGCAAAACCGTCCCCCCTCTTAACTCTAAACTTTAGTCTAAAGGATACCAGGTAGTTGTCTCCTCATAGTTGAGAGAACAGGGATTGTTTGCAATAAGTGTATTTTCAGCCCCAAATTAAGTTAATTGGTGACCCATGGGTTCGTTCCTTCAGACCCCTTGAGGGGTCTTCAGATGAAATCTATCTTTCCATAGTAATGATTTCTTTTCAAAGCCAGGGAGTTTTTCACCCACCGGGTTGGTTTGCAGCTTCTTCAATTCCAAGGGGGTCCTCAGGCAGGTATTTGGGAGACAAAACACGTTTTGGGAAAACATTTCATGGCCACTCCATGGACACACCTGCCCCAACTCAAGGCTTGATGAGGAGCTGGGTAAGAGTCGTGAGGGCTTTTCTTAGCACTGTTTGTAGTAAGAGTTCCACACACTGGTTTTCAATAATTGAGTCCTGAATAGAAAAGACCACTCGGCCAGCGTGGCTCAGTGGTTGAATGTCGACCTATGAACCAGGAAGTCACAGTTCAATTCCTGGTCAGGGCACATGCCCGGGTTGTGGGATCAGTCCCCAGTGGGGGGCATGCAAGATGCAACCAATTAATGATTCTCTCTCATCATTGATGTTTCTATCCCTCTCTCCCTCTCCCTACCTCTCTGAAATCAATACAAACATATATTTTTAAAAAGACCAACAAAATTTAATATTTGGTTCTTCAAAAAAAATAAAAAAAAAAAACTCCTCTAGTGAGACTGACCAAGGAAAAAAGAGACAGATGCTTTAAAAAAATGTAATAAAATGGTGAAGGAGATTTAAAAAATAAGATTATTATGATGTCCATATTTATATATTATATGTACAATTATCCTAATTAAGAGGGAATGTGCTAATTGACCCTCACACTGTCACAATGATGGCGGCACCCACAGCCAATAAAGAGGGGATATGCTAATTGACTGCCCCGTCCTCAAAGATGGTGGCCCCCACAGCCAATAAGGAGGGAATATGCTAATTTCTGCCCCACCCTAAAACATGGTGGCCCCCACAGCCAATAAGGAGGGAATATGCTAATTGACTGCCACACCCTCAAATATGGCAGCGCCCACAGCCACAAGATGACAGCATCCAGTCCCCTCAGCCCTGCTGGGGCTGCAGGCATGCAGCACGGCCGGCCACTCCACGCTCCTGCCTCCAGAATCCTCCAGTCCCTTCAGCCCTCCAGCCCCCCAGGGCCACCCAAGACTCAGGTAACCAGGGCCAGCTGAGGCTTGCACTGCCAGCAGTGGCAGCAGCAAAGGTGCGATGAGTCATCGCCTCCCACCCCTGAGGGCTCCCTGACTATGAGAGGGGGCAGACCGGGCTGAGGGACCCTCTTCCAGTGCATGAATTTTCATGCACCGGGCCTCTAGTTCACTAATAAAGTTGAAAACTTAAATGAAAAAGCTAAATTTCTAGAAAAAATATGCAGTATGTAAAATGGAAATATTGGCAAAAAAAAAAAATAGAGAACTTGGATAAATTAGTCATAAACCACAGTCTTATATGTTACTATACATACATTCTATCAAATTTATTGAGGAATAATTAATTCATACCTTAAAATATTTTCCAGATATACCCCGGTTGCAAGATTTTCCAAAATATATAACAAAGGTGGTATCACAAATTGGGGAAAAATGATGACTTGTTTAAGAGATGGTATTGGAAAAATTAGCTTAAAACATGGAGAAAAATAAAACTGGATCAGAGGAAAGATTTCTTAAACAAATTGCATAAACTAAAAGGCAAAGAAAATATGAATTCATTTACATTAAAATAGGGATACCTTATTAAAGAGATATATCTTTTTAATAATTCTTTATTGTTGAAAGTATTACACATGTCCCCTTATTTCCGCCATTGATCCCCTCCAACCCCCTCCCCTGCTACCCCTACCCTAGGCCTTCAGCACCCTATTGTCTATGTCCATGGGTTATGCATATATGCATACAAGGTCTTTGGTTGATTACCTCCCCCCCCACCCACCCACCCACTGCCCCCCATCTTCCCTCTGAGATTCCGCACTCTATCCCATGCTTCCATGTCTAAAGAGATATCTTTAATTTTCAAATGATAAAATGGAAAATAAAACTGACAGTGAATTGACATCTAGAACCTAAAAAGAATTTCAGCCAATCAAGGAGAAACAGTGGCATCAGATGTGCACAGACAGGTTATAGAAGTGGTCATTCAAAGGTTGAAACGCATATGAAGACACACACAGACTTAGCAGTTAGCAGATAAGTGTTTACTGGAACAATAAGGCTGCTATTCGACATGAGAACAAGGCTAATTCCAGGGAGAGCCACTAACATCTGTGCCTCATCTTGTGAGAGAAGGGAATCTGCAAAATGGGCAGTAGGTTTGTCTGGTTCAAAAGTTTCACAGAGTGATAGGTATTTTCAGAACAAACAGGTATTTTTATTTGGGGTAAAGCAACCCTCCTCCAGTTCACTGGAAGTCTAGAAAGAATAGAAGAAAATATTCTGAAAGTTCAGAAAGGAAGCAAAGCCCATGTTTGGAACTTAATGACTAGAAAAACACATGAGTGGCAGCTATGTGGTCAAGGAAGGTGAAATTGAAGCATTTCATCAACAACAATTACAGCCAAAAACCTCATCAATCTGAAAGTCCATTAATAACAAGAAATAACCTGCCTACACTGCACTTAGCATGTGTGTTGAAATAATTGAACCAAAGAAGGCCCTTCACACAATTATAAAGTGGGTAAATCTCTCTTCAACAGTGTGTTGATGACTGATATACCAATTGCAACATCTCCAACCACACTGCCATCTAAGAGAATCTGTCCCCTATGTTTAGACCAGATGACCCCACTGTCTTTGCCAGTATCTCTCAGAAATTTTAACTAAAGAGACATAGAAATTGCCCTACTCTGTTTGGCTCAGTGGATAGAGCATCGGCCTGCAGACTGAAAGGTCCCAGGTTCAATTCCGGTCAAGGGCATGTACCTTGGTTGCGGGCACATCCCCAGTGGGGAGTGTGCAGGAGGCAGCTGATCGATGTTTCTCTCTCATCTATGTTTCTAACTCTCTATCCCTCTCCCTTCCTCTCTGTAAAAAATCAATAAAACATTTTTTTATAAAAGAGAGACATAGAAATTATTAATTATATGGTGATAAACTTTGAATATATAAGTCCACAAAGATTCTGAGTTTGCAGCTGTTTTTAACCATATATACACTGATAAATGTGACAGAGAATCAGGAGAACAAAATAGACACACGAAGAGAATAGAGACAAGAGACGATGAGAGGGAGAGGGAGAGAAATTAGCTGCCTGATTACTTTCCATCTTTCAAGAGACCTGTCTGTATTCCCAATAATTGGATTCTATAATATTATCATATATTCTTACAATTAATCCCTCTTTTCTTGAAAAAATTTCAATGGATTTCTGTCCTAATATTACAATATGCCCTGACTAGGATAATTGGCTTCTTAGGGTATATGTCTAAGCCTTGAGCAAAAACTTGCCAAGGCTCATTAAATGTACCAGACACATTTCTCTTACTCCCAATGGAATAAATAGCAGTGTCATAAAAAATGTTCCCTGTCAGAGGGTTTTAGGTAAAAAAGCTGAGGGTCATGGAAGCACAGGTGGTTTTCATCTCTTCTTCCAAATAAAGGTAGTAGTTTTGTCAGAGAAGGAAAGTAGAATGAGAAGTGTTCAATCTGAGGATATCAGTGAAAAATAGAATTTGGTCTTCTGAATCTCGTTACAACAGTACATTGATCCCCTGCTGAAGACTTGTCTGCCCATTCTAGAGGATGAGAGGATTATATTGGGGAGAAAAAGTACTAGTAAAATCAAGAAATCTTTAAACTGAAAAATGAGGAAGAAGGGGATAATAGTACCCAGATACAGTTCCAAAGCCTTCTCTGGAGGACCTCAGCTTCACTAATAAAGTAGAACCTTAGGAGAAGAATAGGATATGTTTCATGGGAAGTTAATCTGGGAAGAAAGACAGAAAGTAATCTTATATCCTACAAAGATTATATAACCAGGTGAAGTGGTGTGAGAGTAACAGTGAATCAGATATTTTAACCCCGTGGTTGGCAAACTGCGGCTCGTGAGCCACATGCGGCTCTTTGGCCCCTTGAGTGTGGCTCTTCCACAAAATACCATGGCCTGGGTGAGTCTATTTTGAAGAAGTGGCGTTAAAAGAAGTTTAAGTTTTAAAAAATTGGCTCTCAAAAGAAATTTCAATCGTTGTACTGCTGATATTTGGCTCTGTTGACTAATGAGTTTGCCAACCACTGTGACTTAACCCAAATAGAGAAGTACTGTCACGTGGATGTTACAGAAAGCTGGAGAGAGAACAGCGGTACAGAGAGCTGACACCTTAGTATATATTTTATTTATTTATTTTAAAAATATATATTTTTATTGATTTCATAGAGGAAGGGAGAGATAGAAGCATCAACAATGAGAGAGAATCATGGATCGGCTGCCCCCTGCGTGCTCCCTGTTGGGGATCCAGCCTGCAACCCAGTACATGCCCCGACTGGGAATCAAACTGTGACCTCCTGGTTCATAGGTCAACACTCAACCACTGAGCCAAGTCGTCCGGGCCATGTATATATATATTAAAAGCTCAGCTATTCAAGAAGTGGAAGACTAGCATAGTATACTGAGAGAGTATGGAAAAATCATTGATTTGCCTATAAAATCAGTAGTGGTCCTGATCAGAAAAGAGCATAGAGCATAGAGAAACCAGCCTGGAATCCATGAAGCTCTCTAAGCAAGAATACAGCCTAATGTGAAGAACTATGCACAGCTGGAATTGCTATTCCTATTAGTAGTGGTTAGGCAAATTGGACTAATTCTCCCTCAGAAAACAGCTCTAAGTTTTCTATCCATACAGTCAACCTTTAGTTGTGACATGACATTGTCACTAAAGTGATATATGCCAGACAGATGCAATTTCTAAGTAAGGAAAAGAATGGACTACATTTCTAACAGATCCAGTCATCAATAAGTAAAAAGAAATTGCATCAAGCCCCAGACTCTATTAGTTGACATATACTCCTGATGAATGAAGTTATTTTCTGAAATCTCCTAAAGAGAGAAAAACTCTATTGTCCTCTCTGTCCCATAGTTCTCTGGACCAATTTATAGAGAACTAAGAATATGCGTGTCTTTCTCCACTTTAATAACTTCAAGTCAAAGTGGATTTGTTTGGAGTGAGGAGGGGCGGGGATAATCTGAAAGATCCTAGGTCTGTCTGGAAACAATTCTGATGTATGAATTCTGCAGAGTTTAATGGCTTTTCTGTCTTTACAATAGAGTTGGTTTTTCTATGGGTCATGAGTGGTCCTGGCTGGCCTTAAAAGAAATGCAGTCCTTTCAGCGTGTGTAGAATGGAGTGCTATTTCTGGGGCAATACTCCAGGGTCTAATTGTGGGAATTGATTTATTTCCTGGAAACCAGGAGAGGGCTGAAAGGGAAATGCATCTAGTCCTGTCCCCGCCAGTCTTTTAGTCTCTAAGAGGAGGTAGTTTTCAAGTAGAAAACCAAGAACTGTTTTCACAAGTAACTTTTTGAAACTCAGAACACAAAAAGCAATGCTCAGGTTCAGGTCCAAAGCGAGGCCCAGCATTGGAAGAAAACCAACCCCATAGGGACTACAGAGTGGCCCAGGTACAATGAGGATCAAAGACAACATGGCACAGTTACCTACCTTATGGTTTTGTCCTTTTAGCAATTGGAGGTGGTAAGACTTTGGGCCGTTTTATAAGACAACATGCAGGAGGACCCCCCATAAGGACATGGCCAAATAAATGCCAGAGATGTCTGCAAAGCCAGGCTGATGACCAGAAGACAAGGTGAGGGGCTCAGTGCTGAGAGAGCAGCCTCACCCTGCACGGGTGGTGGGTCACTTCTTGGGGGCAATTGTGCTGGGAACTGGTGGTTTGCATTACACATGAGAGCGCTACCAAATAGTGAGATTGGGAACTTAATGTTAATTATCTTCATACACCCACAAACTGATAGAAAGTGGGTATTTTTCAATTACACATACTTGACCATATATTTGATTTCATGTTAAATGAACCTGAAGTGAAGTTACCAAATATTTGATTTGCAAAACATCTTTTAACCTGAGACCATTGTTCTTGAGGTGTCCAGTTAAAATTTAGTCCTCGCATCTTTGTGGTTTTCCAATGCCACCAAAATGAGACTCTAGGTCGGGGTGGGGAACCTTTTTTCTACCAAGGACCATTTAGATATTTATAACATCATTAACCAGCCATATAAAATTATCAACTTAAAGATTAGCCAGCTATATTCGGTCAAACATTTAATTAACTCACCCCTAGTTCTTTGGCAGGGCCAGACCAAATGATTTCATGGCCTCCTATGGCCTGTAGGCTGGACGTTCCCCACCCCTCCTCTTGGTAGAAACCATTCTCCTTTGCAATGACCACAACCAAACTTAAGATTTATTCTGACTTCTCTACTGTCCCATTTCAGTTCTGGATATTACTGAAATTAAAAATAAAAATGTTTCCTACATCACAAACACACACACACACATTTGAATAGAAACTTACATAAAGTTAAGTACAAATAGTCTCTATTTCTGTACTTATTAAAAGAAATCAGTAAATGTAGGAAGAAAGACCTCCAAGGCAAGAACTTGGTGTTTAATGTCTTGGTGCATTCCCTATTTGCTCCCATTAGTGCTAGGGTTTAGCTGTATGCATTTTGATGGCAAAATCTGAAAAGATGTCACTATTGCATTAATGTCACTATTGCATTATTAATAATAATGTCATTATTGCATTAATGTGGGTACTGCCAAGTAGCTGGATCATTACAATGGACTCTTTGGGCTACTGGGCGGGACCACCTTCTTACATTTACCTTTAAGGTCCTGTCTCAGTAATTTCTCAGCAAAACGTTATCTTCAAGCCCTAGCTGTGTTGGCTCAGTGGGTAGAGTGTCAGCCTGCAGACTGAAGGGTCCCGGGTTCGATTCCAGTCAAGGGCATGTACCTTGGTTGCAGGCTTGATCCCCAGCCCTGTTCAAGGGTGCCTATGGAAGCAACCAATCAATGTGTCTCTCTCACATCCATGTTTCTCGCTCTCTGTCTCTCCCCCTTCCTTCCACTCTCTCTAAAAATCAATGGAAAAATATCCTCAGGTGAGGATTAATAAAAATAAATAAACAAACAAACAAAGTTATCTTCAAATTTCCTACTGCTTTCAAAGGAAAGCCTGACAAATATATTTTAGCAGTTTTAATTAATTAATTAATGAAAGCCAATAAGGTTATTGGTTCTATTTGGATTTCACCTGCCAATAGGAATGGTTAAATGTTTTGGCAAAGGTATAGATCTCAGCAGAACTGGACAGCCCATCAATGGAAAGCAACTCTTTTTCCATGGAACAGATGTCTCTGGCATGCAGACTGGAAAAGGAGAAGGGGGAATTGTTCTTGACCATGAATTGAGGACAGACCAGAATTCAAAGAAAGCATTCAGTCTCCCTTATGTTCCTGGAGTGCTCAGGTTTCCTGTCTTAGAACATAACCCTACCACCCTCCAGTCTGTCCTCGGTATCTTCTGTATTCCTGTCCCCCTGGGCTCTGCGTCCCACTGACCTTATTCTCCCTGCTGGGTGTGCAGAAAAGTAGGTGTCACTGTGGTGGGAATGTGGCTCTGGGAGAATGTGAGGGGAATACTTTAGTAAGGTAAGAAACTGGAGCACAAGACCAGGTGATTTAGATGCAATGCTGTATCACACGACTACTCCAGAGGAAAGAACATGTGCAAATTCCTTAGCTAGAAGGGAGGAATAAATAGCAATACACATAGTCACACATATAGATGATCAATTTCTGAACAATGGGCTAGATCAAGAAATGGGATTCTAAACGGAGAAACCAAAAATCTAAGCTTGTAAATGCCTCAAAGTTACAAAATCAACCTGCGAAGGGCAACCAATCGCAAACAGCCAAGGAGGCTTTAAACAGCGGCCAATCCCATAATCTCCTCTCTCTGCTCCCGCCCTTCCCCTGGTGTCTTTCCCCTGACTCCTTTCAGGAGGCGCCCCTAACCATTTGTGGTTTGGGAGCCGCCTGATTGGAATTGATTTGTGCTCAAATAAATGCATACATTTTTCAGTATGCCTCAGTTTATCCTTTAGCAACCCTGGACACGTGCGCGCGAGTTCATTTATGCAATTTTAATGGCTCCGTCTAGTGCTTCCCACAATCCCAGTGAGTTCCCATCCTGAGATGAAGCTCAGTTGTTTCCTGGAGCGTGCTGCTGCCTCCTGTGACCCTGATTAGCCCCCAAGTGTCTGCTCAAACAGCTTGTCCAGCCTTTTCAAGCAGGCTGTCAGCCTTTCAATGTATCTTCCCCTGTGAATTAGATTTTCAAGGCCTTTGGTCATGTCTGCTACTTATCTCTGAACTCCTTTCATTTTGCCCATGTTTCTCCTGAAATGAGATGGTCAGGACTGAATACATTACTCACCAGAGTAGAACTAGAGGAACATACTGCCTCCCAAAATTATGATAGAATTCCTTGGGCTATGCTTTTTAATAAGTCTTTAAAACCCACCTCCCATTTAAGATTTGAATATAATTTTAGGTCTACTAATAACTTCAATTGCATTTCTGTTCCCTGAGTTTTTCCTTCTAGTTCAAAAATTATTTGTGCAAAGATTGCTCTGGATGGGCTAGCTTCAGTTTTTAATATTTGTATCATTTCAATAATCTTAATTTTTCAATGTTCCATTTTTTAAAGTATTTTTTAACCTGAACATCACCATTACTTTGTATAAGTGAAAATTAAAAAGTGCTTTTTTAAAAACTGCAATCTTTTAGGAAAATTATTTTAAAATAGTCTTATTTAGAGAGTGCCAAACTAAATCTATTTACATAAATTTCTGCAGATTGCTTTTTAAAAACAGGATGAAAAGGCATTAGAAGTAACCTTTTGCTTTGACAGCATCAAAATAACAAAGTGCTTTGCAATTTACAGTCTTTAATTTCTTTCTCCGGGGAAGCATGTTGCATGTTCTCAAGTGTACCAGAGCTAAGAGTGATTATTCTATTCCTGACTATTTGAATTATGAAGTTCATATAATTTTAGAATCTTCGGAAATGTGAAGTAATCAATAAAAATAATTTTTCAGCCCTGGCCAGTGTTGCTCAGTGGGTTGGGCATTGTCCTGTGCACCAAAAGGTTGCCAGTTCAACTCCCAGTCAGGGCACATGCTCAGGTTGCTGGCTCAGTCCCCAGTAGGGGGCATGCAGGAGGCAGCCGGCTGATGTTTCTCCCTCCCTCTCCTTTCCTCTCTTTCTAAAAATCAATTTAAAAAAAAAAGAAAAAGAAATAATTTTTCAAAGACTATAATGAGCTCAAGAGGGATTTGGTCTTAGTGACTTCTTTAAGAATAACAAAACATTCCATGTGCCGTAGTAAATATGCAAAAAGCTTCATTGGTTCTAGCAAAAAACACAACAACAGCAACAAGAAAAACACAAACAAGCAAGCAAATAAATAAACACTTTCTTAGCCATCCAGGCAGCAGAGGAAGGCAGGGCAATGTCAGTCCACCCAAGAGCAAATGTTTGGCCAAAAGTAAGGAAACATACTTTCATTAAGAAAAGTCTTGTAATCACAAGCAGAACGATCAAAAGCAAGAATCTGTGATGTGACAAAGAAAAATTGTAATTGCTGGGCCTTAAACAATTTTGGATAAGTTGTGCCTTTTGGATGCTGAGCATAATATGTAGTGAATGAGAACAGAAATTTTATTCATAAATGAGAGATTATATCAGACAAATGTCTGTCTAAATGGATCTGGCAGGGATTATTTCTTCTCTTTAAAAAAAACAAAACAAAACAAAACCACAAATCACAGGACTATCCTTTCCCTGCCAAAGAGCAACACTGATTGATTACTCGTAAATGAAGCATTGATACATTTTCCACCTAAAAGATTTTAGAATATTCTGCTCATTCCAGTGGTACATCGAGTATAATAACAATGCATTAACACCAATCCTCCTAGGAAAGAACTGAGTAGAAGGTGATAGAACTGCTGTGCCTTTGACACAAAAGACATAGGTGGCAATTAGTTCATTCTTCCCGCGGATGGTGTAAATAACACAATCTGATCTTAAGTGGCTTATTATCTTCCCTCTTTGCAAGGAAGTTTCAAAATATTTCTGAAAAATGCAATCAATAATATTCCATGTCGACAGATCATAATCTATTTAAAATCTGTGTTTCCAGCTTTTGGTGACTCATCTTGATTTAAGACCTAACGAGCGTAAGAAAATTCCTAAATTTGTGTATGGGATAAAGGTACCTTGGGGTTTCCCTCCTCAGTAACCTAATGCTTCATTAACGTAAGGCCGATTTCAGAGGTGCCATTAACCAGCGAGCTTAGTTGCAAGTTACAGAAAGCCAATACAAACCAGTATGGGGGCGGGGAGATGGCTGGACGCATCGGTTCCTGTAGCTGAAAAAGCCACGGCCGCACTGGGTTTGGGCAGAGTAAGGTGCAGAAGTTCAGGTATTTGGATCCGGTCTCCCTTTCTCCTCCGAGTTCCCCTCTCATCTGTGTGAGCTTTTTTGCAAGGACAGGCCCTTTCCCTGGCATTCCCAGCTTCTCTTTCCTACTAGTTCCAATTCAAACCCGGAAAAGAAGTCTCACTGGCCATGCCCGGGTTACGTTTGCATGCTTGTGACCCCAACTACAAGGACCAAAAGGAGGTGTGGTTCCCCAAAGGAAAACCAAAGTACTGCTACTGGAAACAGGAGAAACTGCTGCCGGGCAAGCACAACCGACAGATGTCTATCAAAAGGAGTCAGGACCCTCTGGCAACATGGAGCAACCCGGACTCTAACTTACACAACAAAGATGAGAGATACGATTCCCAAAGGGAGAGAGAAAGAAGGCAGGGCGAACTGAACAGCAGGTATCTGCATTTGTAACGTGGCACACTACCAGGTCCTATTTTATCGTGGCCCCTAGAAACACACCTTCCACATCTCGGAAAGCACATATAGGAAAGAATGAACCTATAAATAAACAGACGTCACCGTTTTCTAATGAAGACACTCTTACCGTTTCGCCAGGCCCCATCCTCTGTGCCCGACCTGCCGGAAATAGGAAGGCAAGGTGCTGGTGGCTACAGAGACCAGATGCTGTGGAGGTCTCTGGGTCTGAGTCTTTGATTTGTAAAAAAGAACAGTGAGTAGGTTTTTTCTGGGTGAACCCAAGTCTGAGGACCCAAGAGCATGGGAAGGAGTGGACTGCCGCAGCATCTGCAGTGGCAATGGCCACCTGGCCCTCACCCACTTTCCAGGAGCCATGCACGGCCCTGTGATTTTTATATGGCATCCATATGGCCTGAAACAGAACTGAAATTGAACTTCTTCATATCTTGACAAGTGGCAACATAAACTTTTAAATTTGAAATAAATTGCATTTGTAATTCCTTGATAGCCAATAAAGAAAAGCATCCTTCCATGAGCTTATTGGCTATCCACATATCGTTTTCGGTGAAGTATATATTCATCTATTTTGTTCATTTCTTAAATTGGGTGTTTGACCCCTAATTTTAGTTTTGAGGGTTCTTTAGATATTCTAGATTCCTTAATCATATATGTGATATACAGATATTTTCTCTCAGTCCTTAGCTTGTCTTTTTTTTTTTTTTGCCTCTTAACAATGTCTTTCAAAAAGTATAAGTTCCTAATTTTTATGCAATCCCATATACAAATTTATTTTACATTTCATGCTTTTGGTTTTGAATTAAAGAAATCTTTTCCTGCTCCAAAGTCACAAACATTTTCATGTTTCTTTTTAGAAGTTTTAAGATTTAGATTTTATATTTAGATCAAGGATCCATTTTGAGTTCCGTTTTATATGTGGTGCAAACTATAAATTCTTTATGATTTGATTCGCACCTAGAGATCTAGTGATTCCAACACCATTTGTGGAAAAGAGTACAGTATTTTCCAGCGTATAAGACGACTGGGCGTATAAGATTTTCCTGGGTTAAAAAGTCGTATTATACGCCGGAAAATACGGTAGTCCAATATATCTTATCCCATCAATATAGTCCAATATACCGTATTTTCTGGCGTATAAAACGACTTATTAACCCAGGAAAATCTTATACGCCCAGTCGTCTTATATGCCGGAAAGTACGGTATCTTTCTCCAATAAATTGCCTTTGTGCTTTGCTGAAAATCATAGAACTACATATATGTATGTTTATTTCTAGAACCTCCATTATGTTCCATTGTCTCTGTCTATCTTGGCAGCACTACCAAACCATCTTGATTACCGTAGCTTTATAATAAGGATTGAAGTAAAAGTGAAAAAGACTTGAGAGCAGACATCCTTGCTTTGTTCCCAGTCCTAGGGAGAAAGAATTCAGTCTGTAACTGTTAACTGTAATTTTACTTGTAGCATTTTTGTACATGCTCTTTATCAAGCTGAGTAAATTCTCTATTCCTTTCTCTGAGCACTTTTATTATGAATGGGTGATGAATTTTTTTAAATGCCTTTTCTGCATTACCTTTTCTCTACTGAAACTGGCTCTACTGGAATCAATAGCAGAAAGAGGGAAATCTCTAAACATTTGGAAATATAGTTCTAAATGAACATACTTCTAAATAATCTGTAGGTCAAAGAGGAAGCCTCAAGGAAAATCAAAAGATAAATCCAACTGAATGAAAACACATAATGTCAAAACTTGTGGGGAAAAGCTTAGTGCTGAGAATGAAAGTTACAGCACTAACTGCTTACATTAGAAAAGGAGAAGTTCCAAATCAATAATCTAAGTGCCCACCACAAAAGAAGATCAAAAGAACCCCAAACAAGCAGGAAGAAATAAAATGAGGGCAAAATCAATGAAACTGAAAACAGAAAAATAATAGAGAAAGTCAATGAAATAAAAAGCTGGCTCTTTGCAAAGATCAATAAGATGGACAAACCTCTATCAAGACTTAAAAGTGAAAAAAGATAAGACACAAATTATCAATAGCAAGAATGAAAACAGTAGGTTTCCCTACAGACCCTGCAGACACCAAAGGGATAATAAGAGAATATTACAAAGCATTCTATACAAATAACAGCTTACATGAAACAAAATAAGTACTGAAAAAAAACCACCGACTGTCACAACTCACTATGAAATAGATCATTTGAATAGCCCTATATCTATTAAGGAAAGTGTACTGGTAATTTAAAATCTCCCCCAAAAGAAATCTCCAGGCCCAGATTGCTTCACTAAAGAATTAACACCAATTCTAAACAATCTTTTCCAGAAAGTAAAAGGAGGAAATATTTCCCAATTCATACTATGAAGTTATTATCCTGATATCAAAACTTTGCAAAGAGAGTTCAAAAACTAAACTACTCATTATCGGTGTATAAAAATACCTTTGATTTCTGGACATTAATTTTGTATCCTGCCACTTTGCCAAATTAATTTATTAACTAGTTTTTTTGGTGGAATCTTTAGGGTTTTCTATGCACAATACCATGTCATCTGCAAATAATGAGCTTCACTTCCTCCATTCCAGTTTGGATGCCTTTTATGTTTTCTTCTTGTCTGATCGCTTTGGCTAAGACTTCCAGTACTATATGGAATAAAATGGTGAAAGGGGATACCCCTGTCTTGTTCCTGTTCTTAAGGGAAACACTTTTAGTTTTTGCCTATTGAGTGTGATGTTGGCTAAGTTTGTCATAAATGGTCTTTATTATGTTGCGGCCTCAATTCCCACTTTGTTGAGAGTTTTTATAAAAAACTAGAGGCCTGAGGCACAAAATTCATGCAAGAGGCTTGGCCCTCCCAGCCCTGGACGCTTGCCTTGGCTCTCGTAGCTGCGGCTTCATCTGGAAGGTCGTTAGGCTGTCCAGTCTAATTAGCATAGTACGCTTTTATTATTATAGATGGGTGTTGGATTTTGTCGAATGCTTTTTCTGCACCTATTGATATGACCATATGATTTTGCTTATGTGATATATCACGTTTATTGATTTGTAAATATTGTACCAGCCTTGCATTCCTGGGATAAACCCCACTTGGTCATGAAACTTTCATTTGATGCAGTGACCCTACTTCTAGGACTATATCCTAACAATCCTGAAAACCAAAGAGAAAGAATATATGCACCCATATGTTCACAGCAGCACTATTTACAACAGCTAAACTCTGGAAACAGCCCAAGTGCCTATCAGTAGGTGAGTGGATAAAAAAGATAAGGTATATTTGCCCAAGGAAATACTATCCAGCTGTAAAAAAGAAGGATCTCTTACCCTTTGTGACGGCATGGAGGGACCTGCAGAATATGCTAAGCAAAATCAGCCAGTCTGAGAAAGACACATATCACATGATCTCACTTATATGTGTAATCTAATGAACAAAATAAACTGATGAACAAAATAGATCCAGAGATGCAGAAGCAGAAGAGATTAACCAAATAACTTATATGCATACATGCATAACCCATGGACAGACAGTGCGGTGAAGGCCTAGGGAGGCGGTGGGAGCAGGGTAGAGGGGGTCAGTGGGGCGGAGGAGAGGGGAGAACATCTATACTTTCAACAATAAAGACAAAATTTTAAAAACTGCCTCAGGGCAACTCTAGGGTTTTTACATATGTGTTCCAAGCAGGAAGGAGGAAAACACATCCCTCACTGCTTGAGGCTTGTGGAGTAATAGTAATTAGGTTTTCCAAAAAGAATGGTCATTACAATTAGAAAAACAAACACGATTAAGATAAATGGAAGTCAGAGAGAGATAACACTCCAGTAAGTAAACACACACCTTTACAGGAGTATACATCGTCTTCCTGTGGTTATAAAGGAAGTGAGAACAGCAGAAATCCCTGCACCACTGTATGAATGGAGGAGAGGTGTCTGAAGTCTGGAATGAGGTGAAGTCTGGAATTAATTTACTGAGAGGAATTAGGCTTACCAACACAATCATCTTGGTGAGCTACCCATGGACTAGGCAGATTTCAAGAAAAAAAATGTTAAAAAAATAGCTGGTGAACACATAAAAATAAATGGTCATTATCAAAAGCCAGCACAGATTCAAGTCAGGAAAGAAAACCAAATTGTATCCACTTTCCATTTTGAGGGTGTTACTAAAATTTTATTCCCACCAAAGAATTCCACAAAATTTCATATTATCTTTATAGTCAAATTAGAAAAACATGGGGACAGTGAGAAAGTGTAGTGCATTCATGGCTCTTAGGCACCTACTCAGAGTTCTGATTACTGCAGTTGCTTGGTGCTGGGCCCACGAGCTCTTTCCTTGGTTCTGTCCCACTTACATTTTTACCCATGAGTGAGGACATACAAGGCACACTTCCTTATCATGAGGGTAGAAAAGTAGCACATGCTTCATATTCCTAATGACAGAATCTAGAACCAACAAATTCTAGACAGGCTGCAACAAGTCCCAAAGGAAAACAACAGTTAGATGAAAATTATGTAAGATCTTGAACTGACACTCAAAACTGTACAAGAGGATAGATTTTTAACAGCGCTGAATAAGCTTAAGAGCTTCACTTGACTACAAGCTCAAAATGAGTCAAGACAGGTGTCCGCATTTCCTCTGATCGTAGGGCAGGACAAAGGCAAGACACGCAGACCTCATGGAATGCAGTTTCAGGTCCAGAAAGATCTCTGATGATCAGAGCCTGCGAGGAAGTTGAGTTTCCTGTGGCTGGAAATTCTCAGGAAGTAGCTGACCCGGTGGGAATGCTATAAAGGATCTCCTGCCTTGTGGATGCCCAGAGATTACAGGCATCTGTAACTTACCTACTGGAAGCTTGCACTAGGTGATCTCTAAATTTCCTACCAGCTTCAAAACTATTGGATTTTAATCTGGAAGCTTCTTAGCACCTTGTCACCTTGTCCCCTAGGCTACATCCATACTATGAGATCCCTGTTGCCGGACCCATATGCTCCTCCCCAGCAGATTCACTGATCCCGATGAACTTTGGGTTCACAAGGCTCCTGACAATGCCTGCCTACTTGTCACTCCCCTGCCTACAAGCAGAGTCACTGTGGGAAGAGATAAATGCTCGTCTGTTTTGTTACCCATTTTTACTAAAATATTTTTTGCCCTCCAATTCTGCCTTGCCAGATGGGCAATTCTAGTGTGATGCTGTCATTGCTGTCTTCCCATTTCAAATACTACAATTATGTTATTTATATACCACCTCTGAAACTTTGGGAACAGCAGCTCCTGGCATCAACTGATCAATACCTGCCCACCCCAATCGCTGGCAGTCCTCCCTGCCATCATCATTTTTATTAAATCATCATCTCTTCCAAAATTACCTCTTCATATTCTCCTGAAGATAACGTTTATGAGCTGAGAGAGCAAAAAGAATAGTCAAAAGAAAAAGAGGAAGAGTTTGACCTTTAACAAGAAGACAAAAAACTATTTTGGCTTAGAAAAACAGTAACAAAAAACAACAACAACAACAACAACAACAACAAAACCAAGATGCCTGAAACCAGAAGAGCCAAGTTCTTATGATAATGGTCAAACAACAGGTCAAACAATGTTTCAAATTGCCAATATGTTGAAAATTATTATACTCAACAAGACCAATGGAACTTAAATTGTAAAGATCATCTTGCCTTTTCTCTACAAGATGGTTGGAAAAGCATTTAAGCCAGCTTCCAACAAGTGAACTTCTAAAGAGTAAGACAAAATACTGACTGAAAAATGTATATCAGGTACAGCCAAATCTCAGTCCCTGCATGTGTGCTAATTATCATCTCATTCAGAATTTTATTACTGACACACACTTAAATCTCCGGGACAAAATTGCAGTTAGCTTGCTTGCTACAAGTCTTGTCTCAAAGATTAATGACTCAGAAGAGGTAACTGATAGACCTCAGGCCAAATAAATTTTAAAATAGCCATCCCATTATCTTAAGAAACAGATACTAGGCAGTGCTTTTGTTTAGTCAATGAAGCTGGGGGGTGCAAGGAGATGTGTAAACATATGGGCCAGAAGAGGAAAATATTGGGTCTTTGTATTTATAAGTTTATAAACTACAAAGAGTTCTACGAAAAGAATTGATACTATTCTCCTGACATCCTTAAGACATTGATAAATGGTAGGGTTATATCTCCATTAAGCCTCTGTTGGTTTTCTGTATGTTGGCAGAAAATGCCTGACTTCAAAGCAAAGTTTAAAAGAACAGTACAGAGTTGCTGAGTTCCAAAGTTTATCATTGGCTAAACTCACATTATTTTACATCTGTCCTACAGAGCTGATATTTAAGAAAAGTGAACACAGACCCTATGCTTATGTTTGACTAACAGAGAGTTCTTCCCGTGAGTCAGCTAAGCCAGGCTGTGCTGTCCTAAGACAAAAGTTGAATTCAAAGAGAACAAAACTGATATAAAAAAAATTGCACTTTTTAAAAATCCCACAATCACCATTCTGTGTGCCATTCGGGTACTGAAAAGGTATAACTAATGAAATTACTTTTCACCATTGGTTTTTGGATTTAAGATGACTAAAATTAAAACATGCAAAGAAAATCCATTGTACTTTTATGAAATCTGCCTGCTGGGGAAAGATATCAAAACACAGTCTCACATAGGCTGGTCATGTTGGAGTGTACCATTTATTAAATTTTATCATGTATGATCACTGTATCATAACCAATTTAAAACTCACAACTTTCACATTCGAAAACACAGATAACATATTGATTTTTCAACCATTTTGCTTACATGTACTTCTCAGCCCTCATGCAGTGCTCATAATTAGGAGATACTGTACATTAACCCTCTAATATTATGCTAATTAATTAAGAACCAAGTCAGAGGGTAGAAAAATGTCAACATAAATTCATTCTCCAAAAACTGCCCGTGGACATATCACCACAGTTCCCTATAATTATATACTTACAGTCCATTCTTCTGTAAAATGCATAATGGTAATCATATAACAACAGTTATGACAAGGCAACGATATCATTTCAGGAAAGGAATACAACAAATGAGACTAAAAGTTGAAGAGAAGAGATCAGAGCATATGAAGGTCATTTCAGAACACCACACGGACTTCAGTGTTTTCCACTTTCCTGTTGGAAAGAACATGCACGAAGTATTCTTAGCAGACCGCTGGCAGGAGGCATGAAAAATTGGCTTCCATTCCATAGATGTTGAGAGAAGATAAATGGCATTGAGGAAAGAGAATTGTGTTCATTATCTTTTGGGTCTGTCTATGTCATCTATAGCTGCTAGAAGTTTCTGTCTTGCTTTTTTATTGATATGGGATCCCAGGCAAACATTAACCAGATTGGTCAGCTGCTTCGTTGAATACTCCTGCTCAAAAAAAAAAAAAGATCATATTTAGTTCACGGATCAATGGAAGGACGGGCGGACACTCAGGTCTCAGCGGACAGTAACTGAGCACTACAACCAAGAAGAAAGCAGTGAAAGTATAGTTCAGACATGAGACAAAGGATTTGCGAGCTGTGATCACAGGAAATAAGGTACCACAGCATTCATTTGAAACAGGAAGGACTGGGATCTCTTTAATATGGCAGACAATCTCACATGCCTATGCTTTTTATTATGTTTAAGAGCACACACTTTATACTTGTTTCTGTGACAGTCTTTGTTATTAAGTTATCAAATTACACTGACATTTCAAATTTTTAAAATGCTACTCAATAAGCATTTTCCAGCACTCTACATTTTGTAAACATTGTATATAAAAGACAAAGATCTCCAATCACAGAACAACTTTCCTCAGATAGAATAAATGAATAAGGTAACATAGATCAGAAAGTTACTGGATTTTAAACCCTCATCTTGTAACTGGTAGCTAGTAAGTAAAAGTAAGACCATTAAGTATTTTCTGTTGTACAAGTATTTGGTTTCTGAATTTGAGATTACAAGTTGCTAGAATGATGAAGAATGGGCCTTATCAGAAAGTTTTATATATTGACAGGTCCTGGAGGTTGGATAGCAAGAGTTCAGACCAGGAGAGAGGGTTGTGTCTATCATCTACTAAGAACATGTCTTCACTGGAGATAACCACTGAAGATAGTGCAATTTCAAAATATGAGAAAGAGTTCATTTTAAGAACTCAGCCAACTACTCAGAGCATCTGTAAACACCTGGCAAATTCTCTTAAGTAATCAGTCAATACTTAGCGGACACAACTGTCATCAAGCACTGGACCAGACACCGCGGAACAGGGGTTCTCTTAAGACAGGGCAGGCCCTGTTGCTGGGAAATTTTCACCAAATTACAAATATCAGTTAGTCCAAGTTCTTCCAAAATACTAAACTAAAAATTTCCATCCACTATACTAAAAGAGGAAAATGTAAAAGGGTACCGTTCTTGCATCAAAGAATGGATATCTAAGAGCTATGCTTTCTGTCCTCAGCTACTTGTAACCTTTCCCCAAGCTTCCTCCTCAGTACCAATCCTGAAGTGTTTACAGCTTACTTTACTAAATGGGTCCTGGAAACACTCAGCATCCATCTGCACCTGGGTTAGCATTATGGTTCACAAATGTCACAGGACAGTGGGACTAAAAATGGTGACATTTTCCTCAATTCTGAAATCTTTGAAAATAACATGTACATTTCTACTTTGCTCCCAGAGATCTGAAACTGACCTACAAATGGGCACATGTACAGAAAACTCAGACTAATGGTCATTCCATTTTTCTAGAATGTTGAAACCAGAAACGATGAGCCTCCTAAAGTATATATAAGTAATTTCCGTGTCCTTACCCAGTCAAATGAGATATTTACCTGGTCTTTACTGATGATGTTTATAGCACAAATAAATGTGAATGCTAGAGTCATTGAAGAAATGAGATTCAGTGCAATTTTAACACTTCCCACACTTTCATTAAATTTGTCTTCACATACTGCCTACCTGGACAAACGCTACAACAATCACACAGAAAAGCTCCCGTAATAAGCATGCTCTAGTGATATCTTGATTTGAACTGTGTCAAAAATTCAGCATCCTACATAACACTTCATAAATTGTATTTTTTTCTCTACTTATCTATGAATCCACACAAAAGAAAAATAATCTCATCTACACTTAAGGTAAAATCTAATGGAGGATGAAGTTACATTTAGCCATTTAGTATTACCGCATTCAATCATCACTACTACATGTCAATGTGTTCAGAGGATGTCATTCATTCATTCATTGTTGAGGGCTGCAAGGAGGTTTAAGACTTGAATTAGTGACGCATTTCAATGTGGCTGTATTCAATTTGTCTTGATGTTAACCACTTCAGCCTTTTCCTACAACAGCGGGAGGATAAATATAGCTAATGTTCAGACTCTGGCTCTCTTTCTAGATAATTACTGTTACAGTCCACAAAGGTCTCAGGATTTGATTAGGCAAAGGGCATTGCACAGACACTGTGTGAACATGGTAAAGAAATGGCCTCAGTAGTCCACACTGAAAAAGCAAATGTTTCTTTATGTTTCATTCTCATGACTGAATTATATAATATACCAGACTAAACAGATCCAAGGAAAAGGAACAAAAACTTAATTATCTGTTTTCCAGCTCTCACCCTGTGCTCCTTGATCCAGCGCTCCATGTCATTCTCAGTCAGGTAGTAGGCTTTAATGTAGGTTTCCACGAATTCTTTATCAGGAATGGGCCTAATATCTGTTAGTTTTTCCAGCTTCATTAAAAACTGTTGAAAGTCCAATTGCATCAAGGCACGACCCTCATTACTACACTTCTTGACATTGGCATATCTAAGATATACAATAATAAAAACATAAATGATGGGATGACTAGAAAAAGAAACGTTTAGGTACTTAAACTATTCTCTAATCCAACACTGGACTAATTCCCCATTTGCAGGGGGAAAAGACAGGAACATGAAGTCGGGAGGGCCGGACTGTGTTCCGGCATGTCACTCAGCAGCCCTGGTGCCTATCTGGGCCTCAGGGTCCTCGTGTGCAAAGGTTCTTTGCTGCTCTACACACTGTTCTCCATGCTCAGTTAACATGATCACCTGCAAGAAAGTTAAATTGGGATTCCAGCTAATCTTGCTGCCAACAATTATTTCTAAAACAAAGCTATGAATACTCCAAAGTGATCTTTGTTTCGTTAAAGCAGTTTCAATATTGTAGCAACTGGATACAGGGAAAACAAATGAAGTAAGTTTCCAATGGGCATTCAGCAAACCTGAAAATGTGCACACATATAAGCCCAGAAGGTATATACATATTTTTTATAATAAAACACTTAATAGACTTATTTGGAAACCTCACGTTAGTGAAAACCTGTGTGTGTTAAGGTTGAATAGTAATAAGAATTAATATATTAATCCTCACATTTTATTACTCATAAGTCAGTGTCTCATCCTTTCAATCATACAAAACATGGAGATTCCAACCCTAGGGAATGAGGTACCTCCCCCAAGGAAAAGTGCAAGAAAATCAAAGCTTTCATTATTTAAAGTGACCAAGGGTTTTGTTGTGTGTTTCTTTTTAATTAAAAGTGTTGACACAGAAACATAACATTTATTATCCATTTTCTACTTTATTAAACAAATTTATTTCAAATGCTTTCAGTCGGGACAGTGGACACGGTACCAGTGTGATGTACAGCACGGCTGGCTTCAGCGCAGAGTGCCAAGACTATCGTCAGCTTGTCATCCTCACCTTCTCACTCCCTGATACGTTCTTTCTTAGAACTAATAAGGACTGAAGAGAAGTCAGATAGATGACAGTGTGAAAACTGAACTGATGTGCAATTCTAGATCACTCTGCATGCGCTCTGAAGCAGCGGTTTGCTTTCAGGGACGATTTAAATGCACCATCGCCTCTTATTTGTGTTCTGGGTGTCATGGGCACTGTGAGCATGGTTTCTGAGCGAGGGGAACATTACTGTTGAGAGATCTTTAAAGTCAACACATGAAAGCGTTATACAGTTTACAGTGACATAATAATGATCTTATTAGCAGTGGTATTGTGGCGACGGGGAATGACTTGCTGTCAGAAAATCGGGCGTGCATAAGCCTTCTCTGTGTTTGAAAACTGGGAACTTGACAGGGGGATCGCTTTGTAAATTATATAAAAGTCTGACCACTATCCTGTATACCTGAGACTAATATAATATTGACTGTCAACTATTACTGAAAAAAAAAAAAGGAAATAATCTAAATAAATAAATAAATAAAATAAAAAACTATGAACTTGGACAAGTTATTTAACCTCTTTAAGCCTCAATTTTGAGGCTGGGTTTTCTCACTGACATAAAATAATAGTACTATCTAAGAGAGGTTAGGATTTGATGATATAACCCTGTGAAGTTCTGGTTCAATAAATGACACAGTGCTCAATAAGTATTATGAATCATCAGCATAATCGTATTATTAGGTAATAATAATTACTACTAGCTTAACTTTCAGAGAACCACTAGCTGCTGCATTCCTCTCTCTTCTATGAGCTGGTTCTAGGTCACCAGCCAGAAAAGCATCCATAGACAGAGGTGATAGAGTAAGGTTTAAGGTTTCTTCTAATTATATTCTAAAGTCAAACCTAAATTATTATGGGATTATCTGCTATTTATCACTATCTCTACCTATCTCTCCATCCACTAGTGTTAATTATAATGTTATACATACATTATGATTTATCACTGAGGAATCAGATAATGCTTTCGCAAAAAACTTACCCTTCCACAATAGTTCTGTTAGCCAGTCGTATACAGTGTTCCCAAAGTATGTTAGACACGGGCAAGGGTATGCGAACTCTCTTAGAAACCTCATTTAACCTCCTGTTAAACTGTTCAAATTCCTAAGAAGACAAAAATCACAGCTGTATGTGAATGTAATTATAATGCTGCATTGTTTTCCCATCTCAGTGGCAAAAAAGATTTAGGAGGACTCAGAATCAAACCAAGTAAAACCAAAAGAGATAATGCCTAATTTATTCATTTTGTTACACTTAGAAAAAAACCTTAATAGTGTTTAAATTATGTTGTAATACAGAGTATGTACATTACATTTTATCTCAAAGGAAATAAGTGTCATCAACTGATTAAACAATGCTAACCATGTTCAAATGTTCTTACATCTCAATTTTTTCTATGACTGTCAGTATAGATAAAAAGAGCTTGATAATCTATGTTTTTAAAATCCTTCAAGAGGCCCAGTTAAAAACAATGTTTTAAATTCAGAGTGAACTATCTGTAATTTGTGGCTATCTATATTCCTTAGTGAACAATTTGATAAATTATTCTCTTGCCTAAATGTTTTTTAAAGTAAATAATTATATAGCAAACTAGAGGCCCAGTGCACGAATTCATGCATGGGTGGGGTCCGGCAGGCCCGGCCCCAATCAGATCGGATTGGGGCTGGGCCTGTTGGGAGGAGGAGATGGGGGGAAGTTGGCTGGCCGGTGATCAGGGCTGGGCCGGGCTGGCTGGGGGAAGGGGCCGTGGGCGATTGGCCACCAGGCCCCATCCCCGATTGGGGTTGGGGGCTGACTGGGAGCCAGCAGCCTAGGGGAGGGGCCATGGGTGGTTTGCTGGCTGGCCTTGCCCCTGATCTGGGTGAGGGGGGCCATTCTGGGGTGGGGCTGGGTGGGAGGAGGGGCTGCAGGTGGTTGGCCAACCAGCCACGCCCCCTATTGGGGTGGGGGGTTGCGATCAGGGGCGGGCCTGCTGGGGAAAGGGGCTGCGGGGCCTCTCTTGGTGGGGCGGGCTGATCGGGGGCAGGGGAAAGGGAGGGGCACTCTTGATCAGGGTGGGAGAGTCCAGTCAGGGGTGGGCTGGCAAGGGGCAGGGCTGCAAGGTTGGCTGGCCGGTCCCACACCCTAATCCTGCCAGTTCATTGGCCATAGTGGGCATCATAGCAACCAGTCATTATGGCCGTTATGGTCGCTGGCTTTTTATATAGAGAGATGATTTGAAAGTCATGTAATAGCTGCAAATTTTTAGTAAGATGGACAAAATAAAACAAAATATTTTCAGTTATAGAAAACAACATTTTTGTTACTTAATAGTAACTTTTATGATACTACTCTACTAAAAATATGTATAACCCAACAATTATATGAAAGCAGCAGATGGTTCACCCTTCAATAAATGTATTTCTGGTTTCTTTGGACTATTATTGCCTAAATATGTTCATTTACTAAAGTAAATGCTGTTGATCCTTCCTTGACAATATATTTCAAATAAAGTTAAGAAGGCTTAAGATGGCATTTTTCTTCAATGGAGAAGTTACACAATGCTGAACAAGTCAAGACGGACATGTGTTCAAATTTTCTAATGACACACGGAGAAAAAAATCTAATGTGATCACCAGTCAAGCTACCACATCATTATTATTATGCTATCCTTTGCTACTTCCTAAATCACAATTTTTTGAGGATTTATTTTGACAGTTAACTGCTTTTAATTATTTATGAAAAAAAATACATCTTCAACCTACTAAGCTTACTTCTGAAAATACAAGTTAAATAAGTAATTGCTCTTCAATTTTTCATTTCATGAACCTAGTAGAGCAGTAGTATTTGCTATTGTATTTAATGCTTCTTTACAGTAAACTGTGTTTGGGTTTCAAGAGTTTCTTTCATATTTTAAAGTTAAAATTATATGCTTAATGTTAAATGTCATTCTACTCATTGCTAAATTCGTGTGCAAGAGTGCTTGTTGATAAATAAATAGAACCGTTCCTTCAACTGAGGATTCTTTTGAAGCAACAATGCAGAGTGCTTTTTACATAACAGTTTAGACTTGGAAAAATAATAGAACAAAATGATCAGAAAAGCTTATGAAAAGTTTTCAGCTGATAAAAACTGGGTTCAGGTTAATAATGTGAACAGCACTGGTTCTTTCTTATACTAGTATATAGTACTGATGTCCCAGCCCTGGGGCAGAGCCATACCCTGCTGGGCTCTGGAGCACTAGATGGATCCCACTGCTATCTCTCCTTTGCTCATTGGCTTTGTTGACTGGTTCTCAAGTGTCCCAGGCTATTATTTATTGCCTTGCAAGCAGATAAAAATGTTTGTGTAAGTAAATTAGATAAAAGTCAGGAGCTTAAGGACCAATTTTCTTTTCATGGACAAACAGGAAAAACAAAATTTTTCTGAAAGCTGGTTTTCATTTTCCCAGATGCTCTTTCCTCACCTCAGACATCCACATGGTTCATGTTCTCACTTCCTTCGGGTGTCTCCTCAATTCTCACCATTATTGGAGTCCTCTAACCACAAGCAAATGGTACTCCTCCCCACCCACCCCCTGCCACTCTCTATTCCTCTTCTGCTGGCCATTTATTTTTTCACAGGACTGTTCCTCACCTGACACATCATATCTTAATTTATCTCTTTACTACTACCCCTTGCTGGCATGTAAATTCCTTAATTCACAACTCCATTGCCAGCACCTAGAGCAGTGATGGGCAACCTTTTGAGCTTGGTGTGTCAAACTTCGCCAAAAAACTGAGCATAACTCGGGTAGTGTGTCACTTTGAGGAAAAAACATTATTTCGCAAATGTTTCATCCTCAGGAGCAGCAAATGTTTCATCCTCGGCATGCGGCCGCCTCAGCGGCCGCGTGTCATCAAAAATGCCTACGCGTGTCAGTGCTGACACGCGTGTCATAGGTTTGCCATCACTGACCTAGAGCAATGCTTGCCACATGTCAGGTGATCTATAAATATCACATGATGCATGATTTAAAAAAAAAAAAAAAAACGACTACAATTCTTTCCAGAAAACTTATAAACATAAATTATTAAATGCAAAGGTATTTGCAAGACACATTACAAAGGTAGTGTGATTTCTGTAAAACACAATTTAGAATAATCGGGTGTACGGTCTCTTGCTAATATACATACAACAGCAGAAATACCTTCTTGTCTCCACAGCCATGGCTACTGAGGATACACAACATGAGAATCAGCCAGGTCATGCCAATCAAACTCTAAGTCCAGTGGAAAATTAGTGAGCAAAACAAAAGTTCTACCAAGTATTCTTGGGTCTAAAATAACACAAAATTCAGAAAATAAGCCTAATCTAATTCAGGGATTTTAATATCACAATGCTAGAAATGTGGTAATACTGTAACTATAAGCTCACTACTTTAGAGCGATTGTATTATAAGAACAGTTCTCTTAGCAGAATCGTCTTTAACAAAGACGTTTCCCAGAGTACTTGCCTTTAACAGTGCATCTACATATATGTTGTGCTGTGACATAATTTCCTTTACATCCCATTTCACGTTAGCCATCAGGAGCAGCATCTGTTCATAATCAATGGCTTTACCAGCTACGATCCAGTAAATCGGTTTGCGTAGTTCACTGGCAGTTGAGACTGTCTGAAATAAATTACACAGAAATGAAAACAAATGTTTTCTAAAGTATCAAAAGTATAAAAGACATTTTGCTCCTATTTCTAGGACACATCATATCTGAAAATAAGTCATTATTCATTTGGAGATTTATATTATGAAAATACTTTAATTCGAGGGCAAAGGTCTCACTCAAAACATAATTTTGAGACATTAAGTGAACGAGGCCATAGACAGTAGTTTCTAAAAGAACTACAGATTTCCTTGGAGATAGCAAATCCTTCTCAAATTCTTTCACTTCTTTCCATCTCGACTCCCACCCTCCCCACCTCACCATTCCGTCTGACTGCATTTCTGTAACTGCCCTCCAGCTGGTCTCCATGCCTCCAGGCCTGTCAACTAACATCCCTTTTTCACACTGCCTCCCAAGCACACTTTCTAAAACACACCCCTGACCATGCCACTCACCTGGGTCACATCCTCCCGTAGCTTCCCAGGCCCCTTGGAATAATACTCTTCTAGCTGAGAGCCCTGTACATTGTGCAGCTCCCACCTATCACTGCGCCATCTTTCTCGTCACAAGCCCGCTACCCTGGCCTGGCAGCTTGAGTGTCTCAGCTGCTCACGTGCATCATGCTCTCCCTTCCCTGCTGCTCTTTGTATAAGCCATCCCTTGATTTGGAATATACTCCCTACTTGCCTAGCTGGTCAAGTTTAAACATCACTTCCTCCAAACAGCCTTTCTAGACAACCTGCTTCCAATCACACCCTTTTCCTCCTGCAGTCAAGGTGAAATACCCTGCCGCTGACTCTTTCCCCTTTGTATATTTTAAGTAACTGGCTTCTCTCTCACTGGACTGAACGTTATATGAGTTGCCCAGTAAGTATTTAATACAGCGATTCAGGGGCGAATAAACAAATATTCAAATCATTAGTTAAAAAGGAAGCGAAACAAAACCCCTAACTAATGTGTGAGAGTCCTCTCTGGCTCCCAGTTGAAATGACACCCGAGACCCATCTCTGACCTGAGAATAGAATTGCTGAAGGAAGGGCTTTTTGACTGCAGGCATCACAGCATCCAGATGGGGCTGAAGGAACTCAAATTGTTCAGCCAAGAATACCCTAAAGGAAACAAATAACCCGCCTTGTAAAGGAAGCACAGAGTTAGAGCCTGCCAGTATTTTTGTAGAAGTAGTCTTTAAGATCTCTAAGCAAAACTTTAACAATTAAAATTATTTTCCACTTTAGTGAACTACCTCTTGACATGCTCATTTACATTCTACATAAAAATGAAAGCTCAACTTATCATTGAATGTGAATTGAGGTGGAAGAACGGTGACTTCAAGGGAGCTAATTTGGACACAAAGGTGTCGTTATGCTGCTTTGCATGTTAAGATATGAGCACAGATAACACAAAACATTGGAGAAAGATTTGAAAGGATTTCTTTTAAAGATCCCATTTAATTATATACAACAGACCCCTGAATTCACAGATTTAACATCTGACACTTATCAGAAGTTACCCAACATTCATAACATGTAACAAAGGAACTCGACTGAGACACACATGTAAGCTTCAGGCCAGGAGGCAGGGGTGTCGGAGTCAGAGGCCCCCGGTTGGAAGACGGCTGGTAGCTGCACTGTTTTTCTCTATTTTTTGTTATGAACACAAAATTCCTTAAGTTAGAATTGACTACATTTTATGGGAGAAGTTATATGCTTCAGTTGTATTAAAACCTGGGGGATTTATAAAGGTCAGGATGTACTCTTGCGGATGTCAAGGGTCGACTACATTTAACACTGAACTGACAACGTAACTAGTTTCTCCAGAACCACAATTCGATAGGAAAATAGAAAGTACACTAGAATATCTTTTAAAGTTTTACTTAAAGCACTGATCACGTTGCTAAAGACTGAAACTTAAAAGATTTCCCTCCTTCCATTTATGTAACCGAAAACCAAACATGCAGTTTTAAAATCCACTGGTAATCTATTTTAGGGTATACTTCTCGGAAATACACATTGATATTTCGAAGTGGAAGATATATACAGCTAGAAGTCTAATTATACAAGGCTTGCTTTAATAGCCTTTCTTAAATATTCAATGGTAAAGTAACTGTTTTTAACAACTTACAGGGATTCTGTGGCTACCACTCTCTCAGCCAACCCATATAATGTGTCCCCGGAGGTCAAAACCACGAGGTGACTTAGGTGTGGGCTTGGGACCTTCTCCTTTCTCTCTTCTGCTGCTGTGAGTGTGGCAGTAGGATCAGCTGTAACTTCCTGAAAATACAGCACATACGTACGCAGTCTGAAATAACAAATCTAATAGCAATAAACCACGTGATGTTACCAAACTGGAACTATAATTCAAACACTCTTAGGCTTGCATTAATTACATTTAGTTCTTGATCTCCCTCCCGCCCCCGCCCTCTCTTTGTATTTTCTAACTGCTGGAACATTGCTTTTTATGCTAAGTGAAAATGATCCAACTCTACTATAACCTGTGCATGAACTACAGTTGGCCAACACAAGGAATCTTCGTGCATCTAGAGATGTTTCATAGAGACAACAGTGAGATGCCCTTCAAGAACTCACAAATGAGGGAAAAGAAATTGTCCCTTGAGGACTAAGCTGATAAGTATCAAAATTATGGTGTGATTAACCATTTCACACCCAAGTCTAACCAAGGTAACTTTGAAACAATCTCAAGAAAGCAGGCCTAGAATGTTATAAACTGAAACAGAACCAATAGTCTGGGACAGATTATTGATGAGAAGGAAGATGGTTACTGGAAATAAAAGGGATGCCCCCAAAGCAGGGAGTGTTGAGCTTTAAAGATCCTCAAAGAAAAAATTAGACACAAAAAATTAGACACACAAAAAAATCTGAAGTGTAAATGTAAATCTAGATTACTTTTGAAAGCAATTACATAGTCACAAATTGCCGACATTTTCCGTATGAATAAAAGGGACATCAAATGCATAGGACTCTGGGAGTATAACTTAAGTTTATAAATTCAGCAAAATGAAAATGAAACATTATAAAACCCTTCAAATTAGAAAATGGTTTTATTCTTCATTAGTTCTTTTTTATATCCTATCTTCTTCTAAAGATAATGTCTCTCTTCAATCTCTAATTACTGAATTAGCATTTAAAAGTTATTTGGGAACAACTGTGCTTTCTCTAGAGAGAGAATCAGGATAAGGAAACTATGCAAGTTAATCAATGTTGCAGTTCCATTATTTATTTCCTTCTACTTAAAAGGAAAACAAGCACCCCGCTCCTAAAAAAAAACCCACAACCCACAAAATTACATACTGTTTGGTACCAACTGGTTGCTTGTGTTATGTAGTTTAATTCTGGTGGATGCTTCCTCATCATCTTCCAGACTGCCCAAGTGTGGAACCCTGGAGTCATTCATGACCCCCTTCCTCCTCGCCTCCATTGCGACTAAGCAAACACCTATCTCTTTTGTTTCTTCCTCATGTCACTACTTCATCAGGACCAAGACCACAGCATTCCTAACTGAACTATTCTAAATGCCCCTCATAGGCATCTCTTCCACTAGCGTATCCTGTTTCTACTCCACTGTCCACAGGTTTAACTGGCTTACTTTTCTATAATACAGAAGTGATATTTCTAAAGTGCAGACGTGACCATACCACTCCCTTGCTTAAAAGTACTCATTCCGTACAGGTGAAAGCCTAATCTTGTGCCATGATATTATGCCTTTACAAATGACACCAGCTACCTGGCCAGCCTCATTTCCAGGTAATCTTCCCTGTCCTTCAGGTCTAGCCACACTGGCCTACTTGCTATACCTGTCCTATTGACACTCCTGTTGAACCAGCTCTCTTCCCTTCATCTGCCTGGCTCTCTCCTCCACAGTTTTTAATTCTGAGCTCATATTCACCTCCTTTCTATAACATTCTCAGTCTCCCAAGAATTAGTGCCCTAGCTGGTTTGCTCAGAGCGTCAACCTGGGACCAAAGGGTCCTGGGTTCGATTTCAGTCGAGGACACTTAACTCAGTTGCAGGCTCCTCCCCAGCTCTGGGCCTGGTCAGGACGAGTACAGGAGACAACCAATCAATGTGTTCCTCTCAGATGGATGTTTCTCTCTGTCTGTTCCTCTCTCTTCCACTTTCTCTAAAAATCAACGGCGCCCTAACTGGTTTGGCTCAGTGGATAGAGCGTCGGCCTGCGGACTCAAGGGTCCCAGGTTCGATTCCGGTCAAGGGCATGTACCTCAGTTGCAGGCACATCCCCAGTAGGGGGTGTGCAGGAGGCAGCTGATCAATGTTTCTAACTCTCTCTCCCTCTCCCTTCCTCTCTGTAAAAAAATCAATAAAATATATTAAAAAAAAAAAAAAAATTCAATGGAAAAATATCCTCGGGTGAGGATTAAAAAAAGAAGAAGAAGAATTAGTATTTTACCTGTGTCAGTTATCGACACATATACATTTGTCTGTATGTGGCATAAATTACACTGCATCAGTTACCCCTGCCTCACTGTGGGTTCTCAGAGGATAGAGACAGATTTCATCTTTGTCACTCAAGACCTTGGCACGACTCCTGGCATTAGCAGCCCTCATTCGTTTAATTAACAGAGATGATGATAGCAGTGAGGATAAGAGTCTTCATTTCCTCTCCTTTTGTTCTCTTTCAAGCCCATTCCAATCAGGCTTTTGTCTGCCACACTTCAAAGAAATAGTTATCAAGGTTCCCAATGGCCTCCTTGTGGCCAAATCCAACAGTCTGTACTGAACATCCATGTTCTTTAACCCACTGCAGCATTCTACATGGCTGATCTTGTAAAACTTTCTTCCCTTCGTCTCCAGGTCACCACACCCTCCTGGTCTTCTCCTACACCACGGGCCACTTTGAAGACTCCTTTGCTAGTCCGTCCTCCTCTCCCTGACCTTCAAATACCGAAGAGCCTCACAGTTCAGTTCTTAGACTTCTCTCACTTACATTCTACTCCCCAGTTAATTTCATCCCGTCCCACAGTTCTAATGCCATCCACATACCAATAGCCCAAAATCTGCATGCTAGTGCTGACCCCGCTCTCACCTTCAGTACATTTAACATATGAAAGTGAACTCTTGGTGTCCTCCTCAATTATGTCCCTTCTAAAAGTCTTATCCATTTCCAACAATGGCACCTCCATTCTCCAGAAGTCAGATGTCATCCTTGGCTCCTCTCAGTATCATACACCACTTACACATCAACAAATCTTGATGGGTCCAGATTTTAAGGTCTCACTACTTCCTCCACTAACTCTTTGGTACAAGTTACCTCATCTCTCTCTTTTACTGTTACACACTGAAGCCAAGGTACTTCTCTTTTAACTAATTGATATCATGTCAATTCTGCTTAAAGCTCTTCAATGGCTTCCTGCCTTCCTTAAAGTAAATCCAAGGGCTCTACATAACCTAGACTCCGGCTACCTCTCTGGTTTCATCTACCATGGACCCTCTTGCTTTCTTCACTCTAATTATACTGGCCTCTTTGCTATTCCTGAAATATGCCAATTATGGTCCTACCTCAGGTCTTTGTATATTCCCTCAACTAAAACATTCTTCCCCAAAACATCCTCTCCCTACTAGAAAATAAGCTGCACATGGGTAGGGAGTTTCGTCTGGTGCCCCCGTCCCCACCAAAATTATACCTTTAACTCCCAGAACAGTGTCTGGCATCATGTTCAATAAACAGGCACTAAATTAACATTTGTGGAATAAATGAATTCTCATCCAGGTAGCTCACTTCCCTATTTCTTCAGGGATCTATTTCAATGTTATCTTCTCAAAGGGGCCTTCTCTGATTATCTAAATAAAATTACATGCTTTTTCTCCTCTTTCTACCCTTTCCTAGTTCTTTGTAACTCTCACAATCTGACATTAAATGAGATATTCATCTATTCTTATCTGCCTCCTTCACTAGAAGGGACCATCAGTCTTCCACAAAGTACCTAGGAAATCAGCATGAACAACAAATGAACGAACAAGCTCACAGACACCAGTATGGTGGTTACCAGAGGCAAAGGAGGTGGAGGGGTAAAAAGGGTAAAAGGGGCCAAATGTATGGTATTGGAAGGAGATTTGACTTTGGGTGGTGAACACACAATGCAATATACAGATGATGTATCATAAAATTGTCCAAAAAATAAAATAAAGAATAAAATTTGAAAGAAAAACAATAAATATAGCTATCCAACTATTGTGCATCCCCTGAGTCTTGTCCACTCATCAAAGAGCTCTTTGTCTTCTATTTTCAACACCTCCTATAGCACTCTATTTTTTTTTTTCTTAGTTCAGAGTTGTGAATATTCACCTCAGAGCAAGTCAAAGAATGGTAAGGAGTCCTAAAACCTTGAAACAAGAAAAGCAAATAAAGGAATTGGGGCAAGAGAAAACTCACCTGGACCATATGACTAGGCTAGCCAAAGTGGCCCCAATGGGGTAAAACTAGTAATAACAGAAGATAACTCCAGCAAGATAGATTTGGCTGCATCATTCCAAAGTACATGGTATCAAGCAGAAGCGTAGGGCAGGAAGGGCTGCTGGGGATTGTTATGAGTTCCCAATAGAAGGACAAATTCAGTCAGAAGCTGACAGCTACTCTGTATGTATGCATATTCTCTAAGTTAAATGAGCACAGATAAGCTTCCTTTTGTGATTGTATGAGCAGAAATCTGGAGTATTATGCTCTACAAGTACAACAAAGTCTCCTTCTAAGCATCAAACATGCACTCTTTTAAATTATTTTGTAATTAAACTAACAAAAACTGATGTGAACTTTCTGCCAATATGCACAATCTCAAACTCAAAATAGGTCCAGGGTAACCATGAATACCACGCATTTATAACAGCAGAGTAACCTCTGAATTTCATTCTTTCAGGATCAGATATCACCATCTATACAACATATTTATCAAGTTAAAAGCTTCTTGAGTTTAGATACTACCTGGTTAACCTAGGATAAAAGAGGGAGATGGAACTAGAAGGTGATGGGAGGCAAAGAAAGGATTTAATCTGAAGCCTGAGGGAAATGAAATTTGTATTTGGGTGTCACAGGAGAGATCAAAAGCACTTACCCAACTACCTCCTGACCTACCTCCAGTTCAAATGTGTTGAGTTCTCCCTTTACTCACACAGCTCTTTCACATAAAACATTCTTGTAGAGATAATTGGAATTGTTCCCTCCAGTTTAAAAGGTTTCCATTAGGATGCCTTCCATTGCTTCCAGTTAACACTGGTATTTTAGGCATAAAAATTACGGTAATTATCTGCTTAAAGGCTAAAGTTCTATGTTTACATTTAGGGAAATAATGCTTGAAGAGAGCAAGAGAATCACAAAAATGTCAAGCTGACATAAATAATGGTATAATAAACAGATAAGTGTTTCAGTTATACCAGTAAAATAAGGGGAGGATATAAAACCTATTGAAGACATTGAGAAATAAAACCTTAATCAATCTTTATTCTCACAGTGAAAGTCATATTTTTTAGCCTTTCCTGCCACTAATTATTACTACTAAGACAATTCATATTTATGAACTTTTCTGCACAAATTTAAAATACATTTTTATTATCAAAGACTTAAAAGTTGGCTAATGGTTAGCATCACCAAGTGGACAGGGGGAAATTCACATTTCTGGTGCCATTATCACCTATACCAGCTCCCTTTCCTGCTCTTCCCCTATCAGAACCATTTTCTTAGGCTTTTACTTGATGTGTCAAGCAAATTTTCTTAGTTTACATTGCATTTATATGATAAATTATTTCAGGTGGCATCTTTAAGACGATAAGGGTTCCACTTGCTTTTTATAGCTAAGCAAAACTTAAAGATAAATATGGAGAAAATAAAATTACTAAAAAAGCACTTATTAAAATTTTGACTAACAGAGAAATAGAAGGAAAAATACTACTTCAATCTAGTGGTTCCAGATTGACTAGGCTATATTTTAATAACAAACCAATGTATTGACTAACAAGAAATCAATTAATGTTTTCTGCCAATCTAGATGCAACTTAATGAAGTGAAGAAAAAGAATATGTCAGCTTGTGAAAACCTGAGATCAAGGTCTAGTAAATGACAGATATATTTTCTAAAATAATAAACCAATGCTTATCAGTATGAGTAATAATCTAACATGTAAAACACTGGAAACTAATGGAATATTTCAGAAAAAATGTCTAATAAAATTGCTGTACAGCAACGATTTTCCATCGGTGTGCTATAAGAATTTTTAAGACACACAATACCTGACTATTTAGTCAGGGGCACTGATCTCTTTTCCCTTAGATTGTCAAATAAATAGATGACAACAGCCAACACAATAGCTGTCTAATGTGAATGAATCAAAACTACACCTAAATTTTTGTCAGGTTGGCAAAAAATATATTTTTTTGGTGTGCTGCAGAATTTTAGCAATTCGTTTATGTGTGCCATGAGATGAAAAAGGCTGCAAAATTTGCTGTTGTAGCGGCTTATCCTCCAAAGGAGTAAGGACCATGGAGAGGCCCAGTCAAAGATCAGCTCGCCTTACAAACTGGAATCATTGCAGTCTTCTGATTCAAGGTGCTGTCTTTAAGAGATGGGAAGAATAAATATGTAAAGAAAAGGTATCTTTAAAAGAAAAGATGCCAAAGAGAAAAACAGGCATATTTATTTATTGGGAAGGTAGTTGGTTTTTAAAAACACATTTCTAAATCTGACTACCCATTCAGGAGAAAATTTATCCAATGAACATACAACTAGTCAAACAGCGGAAAACCAAGATGGCGGCATAGGTAAACACACAGACTGCTTCCTCGCACAACAATATCAAAACTACAACTAAAAGACAAAACGTACACCATCCAGAACCAAAGGAAAGCTGGCTGAGTGGAAATTCTACAACTAGAAGAAAAGGGGAAAGCACATTGAGACTCAGAGGAGCTGCAAAAGGCTGAGGTACGGAGACTCGCACACGGAGAGGACGGGCGGTTGAGTGCGTGGCTGGCTTTCTAAAGCAGGAGGGAGAAGGAAGCTCCTGACTGCACTGAACTCCAGTCCTGAGCGAGACGCTTGGAAACCAGACTCATTCGGGGGGAATCTGGACTGTCAGAAAAAAAGAAAGCACACTGAGACTCGGGAGCTGCGGAGGCAAAGGTCCGGAGGCGAGCGTGCACAGAGAGGACTGATTGCTGAATGCATGGGAGGCTGAGTGTGTGGCTGGCTTTCTAAAGTGGGAGGGAGATGGAAACTCCAGACTGTGCTGAACTCCAGTTCCGAGCAAGTTTCCAGGAACCCCAACTCATTCAGGAAGAAACGGGACTGTCTGGCAGCAGGCGAAACTCGAGGGCGGCTTTCTCTCAGAAGTGCTTGCAGCAATTACCGAGGGACACTGAGACCCAGGGGCCTCATAGGGCAGGGCTGACAGGAAACCAAGGCTGTCTGCTCTGCCCTGAAACTGCCCCATCCAAGCTGAGCACAGAGGCTTTTGCAATTTTGCAAGTCTTATCTCATAAGAGTGTCTCCAGCACAGAAGTTCTCCCAGCGTAGACACAGCTGATCCTCACAGCCAGTTGGCCTGGAGGTCAATTCCTCCCAGTGATACCCACAACAATCAAGACTGAACTACAACAAGGCTGAGCACACAGTCCACAAAGGGGTGCACCAAGAGTGTCCACCTCAGGTAACTGGGGAGGCTGAGCCACTGTGCCCTAGTGGACACCTACCACACAAAGCTACTCTACCAACTCAGGGAAGCAGCGAAAATGCGGAGACAAAGGAACAGATCACAAATGAAAGAAATGGAGGAAAACAAAAGACTGGATATAGAGTTCAAAACCATGGTTATAAGGTTTTTCAAGAATTTCCTAGAAAAGGCCAATAAATTTAGCGAGACCTTCGAGGATATGAAAAAGGACCAACTAGAAATTAAACATACACTGACTGAAATAAAAAATATTATACAGAGACCTAATAGCAGACTAGAGGACCGCAAGAATCAAGTCTAAGATTTGAAATACAAAGAAGCAAAAAACACTCAGCTGGAAAAGCAAAAAGAAAAAAGAATAAAAAAATTTGAAGATAGTGTAAGAAGCCTCTGGGACAACTTCAAGTGTACCAACATCAGAATTATGGGGGTGCCAGAAGAAGAGAGAGAGCAAGATACTGAAAACCTATTTGAAGAAATAATGACCGAAAACTTCCCCCACCGGGTGAAAGAAATAGACTTACAAGTCCAGGAAGCGCACAGAACCCCAAACAAAAGGAATCCAAAGAGGACCACACCAAGACACATCATAATTAAAATGCCAAGAGCAAAAGACAAAGAGAGAATATCAAAAGCAGCAAGAGAAAAACAGTTAATTACCTACAAGGGAGCACCCATACGATTGTCAGCTGATTTCTCAACAGAAACTATGCAGGTCAGAAGGGAGTGGCAAGAAATATTCAAAGTGATGAATAGCAAGAACCTACAACCAAGATTACTCTACCCAGCAAAGCTATCATTCAGAATTGAAGGGCAGATAAAGAGCTTCACAGATAAGAAAAAGCTAAAGGAGTTCATCACCACCAAACCAGTGTTATATGAAATGCTGAAAGGTATTCTTTAAGAAGAGGAAGAAGAAGAAAAAGGTAAAGATAAAAATTATGAACAACAAATACATGTCTATCAACAAGTGAATCTAAAAATCAAGTAAATAAAAAATCTGAAGAACAGAATAAACTGGTGAATATAATAAAATCAGGGGCATAGAAAGGGAGTGGACTGACAATTCTCGAGGGAAAGGGGTGTGGGGGTGCGGGAAGAGACTGGACAAAAAGTGTACACCTATGGATGAGGACAGTGGGGGGGAGGTAAGGGCAGAGGGTGGGGTGGGAACCGGGTGAAGGGGAGCTATAGGGATAAAAGAGGAACAATTTTAATAATCTAAACAATAAAGATTTATTAAATTAAAAAAAAACAACTAGTCAGACAGATTCCACAGATACACTGTTATCAGCAGATGGGTGGCAGCTGGTCTCAAAGAAACCCTAATGTGGTCCCATTGTTTACATGGCCACACTATTTTGTTATACACTGGATGGTGAAATTGGAAGCATTAAATCCATGCCTTAAGGTTCAAATCTGGAACTGTGCTTTGACCATCAGAAGTTAGTCACTAGTAGAGATGACAGAAAAACATCAGAGTGAATGACTCTAATGGTAAGTTACAGTCCATCAATCTTGAGGCACTTAGGAAGAAACAAGAAAAACTTCAGCAACAGACTAAGATCCAATGGTAAAGGTTATACTAAGTATCAAACAAGGAGAAGCAAAATCAAAACATAGATAAAGGCTAATGGGGTTGAAAGCCAATGGACATTGAAAGACGAGAGAGAGAGAGAGAGAGAGAGAGAGAGAGAGAGAGAGAGAGAGAGAGAGAGAGAGAGAGAGAGAGAAGATGGCTGGGGAGCTTTGACTCTGAAAATGAAGGTTAGGATTAAATGGATAAGGCCAAGAAAACAAGCCAGGAGACACGAAACTCACAAATTTGGAGTTTATTCATTTACTTTACAAACAATTACTGAAGAAATGCTATGTGCCAAAGTGCTATGAAAAATATACATATATTTTCCATATCTACATATTTACAAATATGTGCAAGGCAAAACGATGTCCAAATGGTAAGGAAGATGGTGAAATGGATACAGGTTATTTCCTGCACTCACCTGAGATAACGGTACATGACTCACAATTTATTCATCTCTCTGCTCAAAGATCACCACCCTGTTACTCTGCTTCATTTTCTTCTTAGCACTTGTATCTGACACTATATTATGTATTTGTTTATCTGTCTCTCTGCCCCAATAAAATATAAGTTCCAAGAAGACAGGAATTACATCTTTTGCACAAACTGATGAATTCCCAGCACTACAAAAATGCCTGGCATAGAACAATTATTTCAAAAGTATTCCTTAAAAGACCAAATGATTACATTGTTTTATAAAAACATAAGTATGCACATAATACAGAGCATATAAGAAAAGTGGAAAATAATTGCTTGTTTAGGTTGATGAAGGGATAAAGGATAATTCAGGGAACCCTGGGGTTAATATAAGTGCAGAGAAACATAGTGAACAGCAAAAATCTCTGGCTACAGTAACCAACCATAAGCAAAAGATGCTCTTCTTTTAGATGCTTATGCTAGCTTAAACACTACAGAGCATCAGCCCTGTTTGGTGACCTAACCTATCTTCTTAAACATGCATTTCATCGTGTGACACAGTCAAGAATCCAGACGTCCCACTGACAGCCAACTAAAAGCATACTTGCATCTCAAGGCCATCTATAAAGTGGTCTTGAACACTCTGCAACACCACTCTTCAGTGCCCATCACAAAGACCTGCCAAACTCTGGGCTTGCTCCCACCTCAAGGCCCTTGCTCAGACTCTGAACCTTAATCTAAATGCCCTTCTTCTTTTTCCCACGCAGCCCAGGCCTGTTCATCAAAGTCTAGCACAGGTCCCACTTCCTCCTTTAGTCATCCTGACATGAAATATGCACATACACCTTTCCTCTCTTTGACCTTGTAGTGGAAGTATAGCCAATGTCATTTTCGTCTATGTGTACGAGTTTTCACTCTCCAATCAGACTATAGGAACCCTCCACTTAACTTCCTCTGAGTACTCAATGTAAGTCTTAGGCACTCATCATACACATAGACATACATTTATATGCAGTGGATTAGATGGCTAATTTCTATTTTCTATAATCCCAAAGAATTGATTCCAAATGATCACTTACCATATCAATGAGGCTCTCTTGTATTCTGTTTAAAGTTGTTCTTAGTCTACTACTACTAAGACCTAGTCCCGTTGATTCCAACTGGAAAAGAAAAGGAAAGGTTATGTTAAATAGGTGTGGAGATAATCTTGCAAATGTCATAACTTCAAATTAAGCAAAGTGAAGCATCTGATGAGTTTTCACTCAGATACTCAGCCTTCAGAGGGTTTCCAAATGCCAATTAAAAGTTCTAAAACATCAAGCAAAGAACTCAGACCTTAGCCCTTAGGGAATAAGAAACTGTTTATACATGTGCATTTATTTACAGGTCACAATACCATCTATCAATCTAATGAATTTATCAGGATAGAGTTCACCAGAATTTCTTTCCAAAAGTTACTATTTTTAGTTAAAAATCTTTATATTTTAAACACTTAAAGACAAATAGTACACTGGTTATGGTCTGAAGAAGCATACTAGTGTAGTGTTGCTAATTGATTTTTTAACACAAATTAGAAACAGCCTAAATCTTCATTCAAAAATTAATGAAATTTTTGTTATGCTCAGTAAACATTTCACAGTATAGAATTCTCTTCACTACAACAAAGCCAGAGCATTTATAAAAGTCTTCACACAAGAACATAAATGAGAATTGAGACTTGACTGTTAATAAGTGAAAAGTTGGCTCCTTGAGTGCTGATTTGATTGAATATAAATTTAATTTAAAGGTGATCATAGATACATATAGACATCTGGAAAAATGTTAAGGTATTCTATATGAGCCAATAAACTTAAAATGTTATTAATAGTGATCTATAAAATATATAGTCTCAGTAACTGATTCATAAAAATTATATGTGTGTGTGTTGCCCTAGCTGGTTTGGCTCAGTGGATAGAGCATCGGCCTGTGGACCAAAGGGTCCTGGGTTCTATTCTGGTCAAGGGCACGTACCTTGGTTGCAGGGCTCATGCATGAGGCAACCAATTGTGTTTCTCTCACACTGATGTTTCTCTCTGTCTTTCCCTCTCTCTTCCACTCTCCCTAAAATCAATGGAAAAATATCCTCAAGTAAGGATTAACAACAACAACAAAAAAATTATATGTGTGTATAAGTACACAAGCATACACACATATTATTGTTCCTTATCTCTTCCTGATATACAAGAATGAGAAATTAGTTGTATAATGGCATATAGTAAAACATGAACTAATTTTATATGGTAATTTTACAATACCTTATTTTTGCTAGATATTATAACTTCATCAATTCATTTTCTTCTTTTTTCGTTAGGTATTATATATAGTTAAATTTTTAGTGAATTTTGGTAATTGTATACAGCTTTGTAACCAGCACAATCAAGATATACCAGAAGAGTTCCCTCAGCTTTAAAAATGTCCTCAAACCTTTTGCACTTCATCACCTCCCTCATCCTCTCACCCTTACTTAACCCCTGATCTGCTTTCTGTCTTTGTAGTTTTGCCTTTTCTGAAATTCCATATAAATGGAATCATACAGCATGTAGTCTTATGTTTAGCATGCTTTTGAGATTCATCCATGTTGTAAGACTATTAGTATTTATTGCTCCTTTACTGCTTATTAGTATTCTATAATATGGACACAGCACAGTCTGTTTACTTATTCACCAGTCAATGAATATTTGGGTTCCAGTTTGGACTACTTGAATAATACCACTATGAATATTCATGTCTAGCCTTTGTGTAGACATACACTTTCAGTTCTTTTCATTTCTGGTTAATATAATATATTTTTAACTATACAAGGTACTGCCATACTGTTTTCCAAAGTGGCTGTACCATTTTGTATTTTCACAAGCAATGTATACAAATGCCAGATACTCCATGTGATGGACTGAATGTCTGTTGTTCCCCTCCACTCCCAATTCATATATTCAAGCTCTAACCCCCAATGCAATGCTACTTGGAGATGGGGCCTTTGGAAGATAATTAGATTCAGGTGAGGTGATGAGAGTGGGGCTCCCATGCTGGGGTTAGTACCATCATGAGAAGAGACACCAAGGAGCTTGGTCTCTTTCCATGGGAACACAGAGAAAAGGCCTTATGAGGATACAGTTAGGAGGCAGCTGACTTTCTGTCTGCTTATTCTATTAAGTGCTGTGTGGTATGAAAATCTCAGCTATCATTAAGTCTTTTTCATCTTCTCTTTGAAATATTTTTATTAATTGATTTGAGAGAGAGAGAGAGAGAGAGAGAGAGAGAGAGAGATATCAATTTTTGTTGTTCCACTTATTTATTCATTCATTGGTTGATTCTTGAATGTGCCCTGACCCTCCAATAGATGACTAAGCTACCCAGACAGGGACTTTCATTTTCTCTTGAATTCTGTCAATTATTGCTTCATCTGTTTGAACCTCTGTTCTTAGGCACATTCACATTTATTATCATTATGTCTTCTAGTTGAATAGTTGAATTGACCCTTAGATCATTATGAATCCCTCTATCTGTGGTAATAAATTTTGTTTTCAAATTTATTTTATCTGATCATTACTGTTTACATGGCATATCCTTACAATTCGCATGCTTTCAACCTAGGTATGTTTTTTGTTAGAAAGTATGGGCTTTGTTTTTAATCCATTCTGACCATCTCTGCCTTTTAATTTGAGTGTTTAGTCCATTAACACTTAATGTGAATATTGGTTGGGTTTACATCTACTATTATATGGTACCTCTTTTTAGTTTCTTGGTTCCTCCTTTCCTACCTTTTCTGATTGTATAATTTTTTTTTAAGTTATACTTAATTTTCTTGTTGGCAAAACAGTTAAAGTTCTTTGTATTATTTTTCATTGTTGTCCTATGGATTATAATATACATTCTTAACATTTCACAGTCCATTTACTGTTTACAATGCCCTGCATTATATATGTAAACCTTGCCATCTTATAAGTCCATATCCCTTAATACTCTATTATAGTTGTTATGTGTAATACATTTATTATGAACTCCAGAAAACAATGTTAGAATTTCAGTTTAAACAACTATATGGATTATAAAAAAGTTAAATGGAAAAATAAAAAATATTTTTTAGATTTCCCCAAGTAGTTTCTATTACCAATGCTCTTCATTCTTTTCCGAGGACCCAAATTTTCATATTGTATCATTTTCCTTCCACCTGAAAAACTTCCTTTGTAATTTCTAGTATTACGTATCTAGAAAGCCACGTCTAAAAAGCATTTCGTTCCCCAAAGTTTCCAAAGGACCCCATTTTAATGCATCTGATAGAAAAAGGATCTAGAACTTTTCTATCTGATATGACAGTGACTAGCCACATGTGGCTATCTATAATAATAAAGGCGTAATATGCTAATTAGACCAGACGACCTTCCAGACGAAGGGGCTGTGAGGGCCAAGGCTGCGAGGGCCAAGGCAGAGGCAGCCACTGAGGCTGCGAGGGCCAAGTCCCTTGCATGAATTTCGTGCATCGGGCCTCTAGTTTATATATAAAGATAAAGTAGGGAAAATTAAAAACAACTTAAATTTCAGTTCCTCAGTCACACCAGTCACATTTCAGGTACTCAATAGCCACATGTGGTTAGTGGCTACTATATTAGGCAGTGTAAATACAGAACATTCCATTAGGGCAACATTTCTCTTGGCTAGCACTAGTCTAGAGGCATAACTTCGGTGACAGAGGGAGGCTCATCAAAAAAGACGTAATGATTCTGACAATTAGCTAACATTCTAGAATATCTTTTTTCTTTAATATTTATATACTGAGCTTCCAAAATCACAGTGAGGAATTAGTACATATTTTATAGTAACATAAATTCTTCATCAACACTTTGTCTCTGATTATATTAGAATTCCTTCTAAGGAACATTTGGAGAATTAAGAACACAGGAAATTCAGATGCCATATTAAAAGATCATATCTTTTATATATTTATAATCACAGCAGAGATATGAACATTTACATGATGAATGTAGTTATCCATTAAAATTCACATTTTAAAAAGGTACAAAATAAAGTCTATTAAAAATATCATGATATGCTTATAGAACCAGTATGCTTTTGCACAGAAAACTATCAAACATCTAGGTGAACCACATAATAATTCCCAAATATCAGGTCGGTTACATGCCAAATACTGTGTTGTTCTCCATAAGAGTAGAAAAAGACAAACTCAATAAGAGCTTTGAAAACACAAAATGAAGGAGCAGAAACATTAGTTCTGTGGCAGGCAGATGGTTTAGTTCAAAAATTTTCAATTATTTTAATAAATATTTTCCATTATCTTCTGAATGTAGTAGTGCCTACTAAGGCTGTTAGCCAATATTTAAAACATCTCATTTACTATGTGGTAATTATGCACTGGGCCAGATTTGAACCAGGCAACCTGCACATTTTTCATTGCCAAAATACGTCGAGGTTAGAAACAGATGCTGTATTTTTTCTGCCAAAAATCTGAATAACATACAATATGTTTATCATATCAAAGCTTAAAATTAACATATAAATAAGGCAATTAGGCAGGCAAAAAGCCGATATCAATAATTTTGTTGGGTTTTTGATGAATAATTTTCAAAATAATGCTATTTGTGTATTTTATACAGAGGACATGAACTGATCTTTACATTGAAAAATAAATAGATTTTAAAACAATCAGAGTTTCCCCTCAAAGGTTCACTTACTGAATCATTCCGACCAAAGAAGGTATATACTGCATATAAGTAATAATCAAATAGCTGAGACATGAAATGAATGACATCAAAGGCAATTGGCTTGAGAATGTTCATCATCTGCATATATTTACCTGAAAAGAAAAAGTAGATCAAAATTAAAATCGGTTATTTATAATTATAAAGTGACAATAAAAATTATTTACTAAAATACTTTTTAAAATAAAATATATTCCACACTAGCCCCATTTCAAGTACTCAATAGTCATCTGTGGCTAGTGACTACTGTATTGGGCAGCAAGATACAGAACAGTTATATCATCTTGGAAGGTGCTATTGCACAGCACTGATATAAATAATACCTACAAAGATGTTTTACATCATTATTTTTACTGTCTGTCAAATATTCATGGGAATCCTATACTGTTTACAAATTACACTGTGCAAACATACAACACAGTTCCTCATTTCTTAGAGATGCCACTTAAAATAATTGCTTCAAAAATGTTTAGGTATAATAAAACAGAAGATAATGTATTTGAGAAAAAGTGGGTGTGTTTTTTTTAATAAGTGTATACACAACAGGAAAAGTAAAAAGGCAAGAAGAAAAAGGGAACATGGAAGGCACTTCCCATTCCCCTAAATCGTAGGCTTGTGAAATCCTATGTCAGAGGCCAGGAATATTTCTTTATCACTACATTACTCAAGAGCTGGGTACTCTCAAAATGCCAAGAACATATATTCCTCATTCCTTCCTTTGGAAGATGCCAGGATCCCATTCTCCTTCCTCTCAACATATGATATAGTTATAGAGAAAAAGTAAAACCCCAAATGTATGCATTTATAAATTTGTTAATGTATTTGAAGGGTGCCTGGGAGATGGGCTGAATCAAATAACAAATCAAAAGTCCCTAACTGTGTTTCTTTTTTATGGAAAATAATAGGGAAAGAAGCATATCTATTAAAAATGTTCTTCTACAGAAGATGTTAAAACAGGCCATTTGCTTCCTTTCCAAATAAGTAAATAATTCAAGTGCTGGCTCCACTTTATGTCACTGCTGTAAATTTTAATTGGTACTATTGAAGATGCCATGACTCAAGAGAAAACACATTAATGGCAATAGAAAAGAATGACAAATTCACTCTAATAGAAATGTCTACTATCAAAACCATGTCTTTATTACTTAGAACTCAGTACATCTGTCTTAATTTACATGAGATGATAAATAATAGTCAGATGGTCAGAAAGAGAAACACACACCACACACACATTGCAAAGTAAAAACCATTCAACTTAGATTTTATTCTTCCTCCTACTTATAAGTCTTTTGTTTCAGAGTCATCTTTGCAATTATGTCACAGACATTCTTTTATTAGTCACAACTGAAAAATATTTGAAGTATATGGTCCTAGAACATTATGGATCACTATTCAGATATTTCATTGCCTACAATCATGCAGTTTATTAAACTGTAACTATTTACACATAAAATAATAAGGCACTGTGAAGAAAAATAAAAGGAAAAGTATTACATTACATTACTTTAACCTGTAAAAGCAAAAGAGAGACGAATAGGTAGAAAGAGAAAGAATGCCAATATCTGGGTTGGGACATATCCAGAATAAAAGCTTCTTTCCATTCCTAATAATAAGATTAAGCATCTTATCTAATAAAGAGGGGATATGCAAATTGAACAGCATGCCATAACAAGATGGCTGCATCCACAGCAGAGGCAGGGATTCTGTAACACAAGATGGCTGCGCCCACAGCAGAGGCTGAGTTCCCATAATGAGCTTTAATGAGCAATCAGCAGGGACCTGAGGCTGTGCCCCCCTGTCTGGTGGGGCTTGACAGGGGACCTCAGGCCACGCCCCCTGCCCCGGCACCAGGCCAAGGGACCTCAGCCCACACCCCCCATCCGACGGGGCTTGATAGGGGTGGGGACAGCCAGGTCTGGATCTAGCCCAATGGGGGTGGGGCTGGCCGGATCTGGGTCTCGCGTGATTTTGAGGCACACGTTGGTGGGCAGGGACTTGACTCTGGTTCCCTTGGTGCACCCCAGATCTGACAGGAGAAAGACTTTCATATACATTTTACTAATTTTCTTTCATCTCTGACACTTCTATTATAGAGAAAGGGCAAATAGCAATATTAAAATATTTCCTCTAATTAATTCCCTTCTAATGTACACGAATTTCATGCACCGGGTCACTAGTTGTTAACATAATTAATCTTAAGGGAGAATATAAAAATAATTAATAGGTAAAACATTTAAATGTGCATTCAGAATGAAAACTAGATGTTCCCCACTACTCTGAAAAAACAAATTTAAACAACTATATTCATTCAATCAATCAATTCATGTAACCAACACCTTTGAAGGCTTACTATGTACTTTGGCCTTGTGATAAGACCTAAGGAATAACAGAGTCCCTGCTCTCACACCTTAAATGATTATACATGGATGGTAGCCACCAATAAGCAGATGACCAGTGTATTAAAATGCATGAGAGTGAGGACTCTGTCTTTCTAGTTCAAGAGAGCAGAGTAATGTTTGGAAGCCTGAGGAAGCTTATGTACCTCTTCATTACTGAATTTAAAGGAGAACTTTACGATGAATTAAGCCTATGTCTATGAAGAGATGAGAGTGAGGAGGTAAAGGTGGGTAGGTATGATTATCAGAAAATGAGAAATCTCAAAAATGTTTTAGACCAGGGGTTGGCAAACCTTTCCTTTAGAGACCACGGAGGAGAAAGGTTAGGCTCTGCATGCCAGAGTCTCTGTGGTAACTACTCCGCTCTGCTGCTCTCTTTTCAACTATTCGTAGCACAATAGCAGCCACAGGCAAAATGCAACAAGAGAGTGGGGTGCATTCTGATAAAACTTTATTTACAAAAATAGGCAGCCAGACGATTTGGCCTGTAGATTCTGGTTTCCCAACTGCTACACTAGATGACAGACAGTAAGTGGGGGCAGGCTGATGGAAAAAACGCAAAGACATTAATAAAACATAAGAGGACCACAGAGGGAGATATTAGCTAGGATGGTCACTGCTTGGAATCAGCAGGTACGGCAAGAGAACAGGAGCAAGAAATGGGGCTGAAAAATAATAGATTAACTGAAGGTCCACATATGGGACACACTTACCTCTCATTACCCTTTTCTGGACAATTACAATTAGAAGAAAAATACATAGAAAGAGACCAAAGAATTGCCTCCATTCTGGTGGCAAGGAGTGATGGGGTGGAGACTGCCATTTTTCATTACAAGCTCTTCTTTATTATTTAATGCTACTATGAGATGTACTGCCTTGATAAATATATAAAAGCATGGCTCTGATGTTAGTCTTCCCAGTTTAAAAATGTGGTTCAAGTGGTTCAGATGCATGCTGCCCTCCCTTTCTTCCTTTCCAATGTTCCTTATGGGCCCCAGTGAGAGGGGTGGACACTGCAAGCTTTGGGTGCACTGAAGAAGGCTCTCTGTTATATAGCCCAGATGACCAAGAAAGCCATCTCTTTCCAAATCATCAGCTGCAAGAAGTTCCTATTCCTGCCTCCAACCTTATAACCTCTTTGAACTTTGTCTGGGATCAGAATTCATGTTCCTTTGTCCCTCCACAGGCTGTGAAGCATGAAAGTTAAGAGCTTGCTGGCTTTAGGATCAGACACGCTGGACTCTACCATTTACCAGCTGTGTGACCTCAGGCAAGTTATTTATCTCTGGATTTTAATTGTTTGGTGCATAAAAAAGGGGACTGTGAAGAATTCATGAGAAAATGCATGTGAAGTATTTACAGAGCATATAATAAGGGAGCAAGAAATTTACCTATTGCTATTATTTTTAAATAATCCTATATAATAAAAGGCTAATATGCAAATTGACCGAAGAGGGAACAACCTGGTCGCTATGACGCACACTGACCACCAGGGGACAGACGCTCAATGCAGGAGCTGCCCCCTTGGTGGTCAGTGCGCTCCCACAGGAGGAGTGCTGCTCAGCCAGAAGCCGGGCTCACAGCAGGAGCCTCTCCCGCCTCTGTGGTAGCACTAAGGACTTCTCGGAGGATGTCCGCCTGCAGCCCGCTCCCTGCTAAGCCAGCAGGCAGGGGTCCCAGACTGCAAGAGGGCGCAGACATGGCTGAGAGACCCCTCCCCCTACAGTGCACAAATGTCGTGCACTGGGCCTCTAGTTATAATTATAATGAACACAATAAGGGATAAGTAAATAGTGTTACTTGAAGGGAACCTAACCTAATCTGGGGAAGAGGAAAAGCTTCCAGGGAAGCACTGTTTAAACTCTCTCATCCTAAGTCTAGACCATGAGTCCTGCATATGCATGGGGAGGATACATACAGAGGGACTGGCAAAGAACCCAACCAGTAGCAGCATGGACAAGGACCACAACCAAGAGGAAGAACAGTGGGCCTGCCTTAACCAGTTCATCAGGGGAGGAGGCACAGAGAGAGGAGTATGGTTACCACAAGAATGGTGACCTAGGGAAATTCCGTGAGCCACAACTCCTATGCAGAGGAGGGCATACAGAGATAAGGAGAAGGCAGTGGAAGTGTGTGTGTATGTGTGTAGGGGGCGAGGGGATGATTTCTCCCATCCACAGTGGACTATGACAAGAGAGGAGGAAAAACTGTTTCTCCAATATTCAAGATTTTTAAAATTAAGGTTTGTCACTCTAACATATATTGGGCACCTACAAAAGCGAAAAGCACTTGGCTGGGAGCTCTATACACTGCAAAGATACCCCAAACTCTCTTCAACTGTAAGAGCTGACAATCTGATGGGGCAAGAACAAGAACAGACTCTGAGTTGGAAAGATGTTTGTTATTCTTACTGTAGCACACTAAGTTGAAAGGTCAGCAATAGAGATAAATAGCACATAAAGGCAAACTTAAATGCTATAAATGAGGCACAAAGGAAAGGAAGGAAAAACTAGTGCAGCTCAAGCAATTTAGAAAAAATGTATTGATCAATGAAGTGACGATCAGAATAAAAAATTAACAGGTCTGTTAGCTAAGTCCCTGGCTTCCAGTTTTTATTCTGTTATTTGAATATTGTATCTTAGCCCTCACTCCATCCCCCAAATTTTCAGTATCATTTTTTTATAACATATACTGAGGGATGACACTTCTTGGATCATCCTTTCAAAATACCATGTTGTATATAAAGCTATCAATACAGAAAGTGTTTTGAAACTGTTTAAAAATATGAATTCATATACATAAGTATTTTTAGAGAAACAAATATTGGAATGTAATCTAAATTAAACAATGATAAAATTTTCCTTAAACTTCACAGGTAAAAATATTAAGTTTCTTGAAAAAACAACTTTCAATTCAATCATAAAACAAGATTTTAAAGTTTTAAAACAAACATAAAATATATTGTGGTACTTCTATATAAGATTGTACTTAGGATTTAATTGACCCTATAACTTGATCCCTAGTATTTGAAATAAGCATTTTAAAAACAATTGATACAATTACTTACATTCATAAAAAAACAAACTACCACTTAAACTGACTGTTATACAATAAAAAAGTCCCTGTAATTTAAACTCACACTGTTTACCTTTCAAATGGGACAACACAGAAAGGAACCCATGGTTCTCAAAGACTGGTCCTTATATCAGCAGCACTAATATCACCTAGAAACCTGGTAAAAATTCACGTTCTCAGGTTACATCCAAGACCTGCCAGTTTAGATATTCCAGGGTGAAGTCCAACAACCTGTGGTAACAAGCCTTCCAGGGGGATTTTGACTCTAAGATTTAAGAGTCACTGGCTTAGATCATCATAAAAAAACAACAACAAGAAAGCATGGTCTTCGTGACAGGCTTTTATCTCTTGGTTTTCAAGATCTCCTCTTTACTTCCTAATTTGTCTCCTGCCTCTACCATGATTCCCAACCTCCTTCATGGGCTTCTGCCCGGTGAGTTTATCCCCTATCAAGGTAAACTCATCTACTACCAGGGTTTAACTCAGTTTATACCAAATATGTATCCTGACCATGGTTATTCCCCTGATCTCCAAATCTATCTATCCATGTATCTATAGACTATTTCTATTTAAATGTCCCACAGGTTATCTCCAGATGTCTAAAATCGAACATAACATCAGTTCCCAACTTGGTCTCCCTCTCATCTTTCCTATTTTAGGTGTGATAGGATAACTGGCCACACAAATCTAAAATTTAAGAATGATCTGTCATCACAAATTCTCCAATCCTGTCCACTATATTTCCAAAATCTCTCAAATATGTCTCTACTGCTCCATTACAATGGCCACCGCTTTAAGCAGACTGGAGTCCTCAACATCTCTCGCCTGGGCGATTTCAACAGCTTCCCAACTAGCCTTTGACCTTCCCCAGGTTCTTCTTTATTTATATTGTGGCCAGAGTGATAAGGAAGAAGCAGGAGGAAAAAGGAAGAAGGAAGAAGGAAGAAGGAAGAAGGAAGAAGGAAGAAGGAAGAAGGAAGAAGGAAGAAGGAAGAAGGAAGAAGGAAGAAGGAAGAAGGAAGAAGGAAGAAGGAAGAAGGAAGAAGGAAGAAGGAAGAAGGAAGAAGGAAGAAGAAGAAGAAGAAGAAGAAGAAGAAGAAGAAGAAGAAGAAGAAGAAGAAGAAATAATCTGCTTGTGTTTCACCTGTTTAAAACCCTTAATAAGTTCATGTCCAGAGAACATTACATAAGCTTCATGGGACATTATATAATGCAATCTGAAATCCAGTTCTTGTCCACCTTTCCTGCCACATCTCCCCTGCTTCTGTCCCTCACTTCCCATCATGCTTCTCATATGCAGAAAACTAACCTGTATTATGTGAATACACCATGGCTGCACATGTTATTCTTTCAGTCTGTCTAGAATGCCTTTAACAGGCAATAGAATCTATTCATCTTTCAAAGCCAGGTGATGTGTGAGCTGTCCAGTGAGTTGGCCCTTTTATTTTGTATGTTATTCCCATGTTGGGCTCTTTAACTACACAGAATATGTCCTGTGCATGACTATATTCCCAACAGCTAGCAGAGTGCCTGAAACAAACTAGTAGCTCAAAAGAAAATCTATTGGATTGAAAATGAGTGAATCAATACACATGGCAGAAAAAGACTAATTTCCTTAATATAGAAATTAAACCATAATAATATCCTTATTTAAAAATGGGCAATTAATATGAACAAGTAGCTCACAAAGAGAAATGTCTTTTTAAGTATATTAAAAGATGCTTAAACTCACTCAAATTAAATATATTTTGAATGAGATGTCATTTTTCCCATCAGACTGGCGAGCACCTGAAGTTGGATGACACGGCTGAGAGACTGAGAGACGATACTCTCCTACACTGTTGGATAAACTAACAGAACCTCTGCAGTAAGTTCTTTAGTAACTTCCTTGATAAATTGAAAATGTGCACCAAAACTGAAAATGTATAAACTCTATGATCTAGTGTGAGGAAACATTTGTAGGAATTTGTCCTACAGCTGTATCTGAACAGACAAAGATATTTCAAGGATATTTTCTGTGATGGGCATTGTTTGTAGCATCAAATAACTTGAAACAAATGTTAAAAAATAAAGGACTTATCAATGGTACATCTATACAATAGAATCATAAAAAGAATGGGCTCTATGCATACTAAGACATGCAATATCTTAAGATATTTTAACTGTAACCTTCAGAAAGTTGAAGTCAAAAAAGCCAGATGAAGAACACTATATATAGTGTGATCCAATTTTTGAAACAAGCAAAAACAACAACAAAAGGAAAGGTGGCTCGACTTGTAAATGCATATTAATATTCCCCAAGGAAAACAGGAGAAACTGAGTAGTGTTCTCTGAGGAAGGAGACATGGAGGTCAGGGACTCTGTTTGTATCCTGAGGTATTTTCATTTTTAAATATTTTCATGCATCACCGTGAGAAAATAACTAATACTAATGTCCCACCTAAAAGACTGTGCTGATGAAGGTGATGGACCACTTTCCTCCCCTTTCTGTGTCCTCTCCACCATACACACACACTTTGGCCACACTCTGCCTCAAAATCCCGCAGATGTACACATCCTGGTTAAATCCTGGTGCGTGTATTTTTCCCAGCTGCTAAAGTAATAATTTTGTTGTAAGGTCTGTAGTTTTTACAGGCATGGATTCTGGCAACCTATCTCCTGCCACTCAGTCCTATTGTGCCTCCAGGACACAGACCTTGAATACCACGGCTATTTCAGAGATGCCAGATTCCCTCAAATCGCTCAGCCTCTGTCAGCAAGAAACTGTCAAGCTTTTGGATTTGTCCTCAGCACTTGGGAAACACTCCCTGAGCTTTTCTAACAGAATTAGGTACCACCTGGGGCTGGGAAGCCCCATTAACACTCTTTTGTTTAATCTCTCTTAATTATCTGCCAAATAAATACTCATTGAAAAGGACATTTTTGAATATGCCTTTAATGTTCAAAATGTGTCTCCCAACTATAATTAGTTCTTTCATCTTCCCAGCACCAAAAATTAATCTATCTTATTTACACAACTGGACTTCTGACTTTGTAAAGAGATATTACCTTTGCCAGTTTATAATCTTTAAGCACCTTGTGCAATAACTACAGGGGGTAGAATAGTGCATTTACTAGTCAGAGACCCCTTAGTGAGTGGTTCCCTTAAAATTCTGTCTTATGAATATGTACAAGCTGAAATAAAGACATCTCAGGGACAGAGAAAATGGCAGACATAAAAATCTACTGGGGAAATAATGGCAGCACCTAATGGCAGCCCTAAATGGGAAGACATGAAAGTTAAATGACCACACAAGGTATTTCCTAATTGCAACTCCAGTAAAGTTCTGGTGGTGGAGAAGGCTGGAATTGCAATGGTCAGATTCTCAGTGCACGAGTCAAGTTGTATTCAGGATTGCTCTGCTCTCCAGGGCTGACATATCAAAGGCCCAGAGGATCACAGTTTTTCTGTTTCTATAAATCAGAAAACAGTGTCCACTATGTTAATCAGCAATCCTTACATAAGAACTGGTAGCTATTGCCTTCTGAATTTAATCCCTGCAGCACATTTCTATCATCATGTTATCCTTTTCTTAGATAACGAGAATAGCAGAATGTACTCCTTCTTCATTTCCGTACACTACCAAGAACTGAGGATTTGCAGTTGTTGTTTGCATTTTACTAAATGAAACATGATTTCTCCCCTCCTCAGTTTTGTTTTAGCCTTATATTTTATTTGACTCTACTGAATATGTCTTTTACAGTAAAAAACCAACATGACACCCCCTAGTCATTTTTGAATTAGGTAAGTTAAAAATATATAAACAACCACTTAAATGTATTTGCTTGTGTTATTTCCCCCATAACATGGTTAAGCTCTTGCTCTTCTCTCCATGTTCAGATTGGTGCTATTCTCTCAGCCCGCATCTCAGAACGAAGACACACAAGGAGCAGAACTAAGATGTTTAGGAGCCAACTTAAACCTTCTGGTTGAAAGCCACTGGTGTTAGGATAGTTAGTTACTTCAACAGAACTAAGCAAAAGCTGCCTTCATTAAACTGCATCTCAAGCAGCGTGTTCAGACACTGAGAACTAGTGAGTCCAGGAGGCTCAGGAGGATGACAAGAATTTGGAATATCTGTATCAGCGAGGACCATGTAAGGGAATTGAGCACATTGATCCTGAAGAATGGACTGGGGAGGGTATGAAAAAACGGAAAAACAGTATAACTACCACCACACATGTGAAAAGTGACCACATGGAAAAGTAGGAGAAAAAATATAGACTTACTCTTTTAGCTTTTAGAGACAGAACTAAGAAAACAAAATTACAAAGAGAGATATTTTGGTTTTATCATAAAGAAGAAATTTCAATTAATTAAACCAATAGTAGAATGAGTAGTCTTGCAAAATAATAGGTTTCCAGTGACTGTGAGACATAAAACAAAGGCTAGATGGCCACTACATATTAGGGGCATTATAGAAAGAAATCCTTATTTTATGGAAATTCATAATAGACAACCTCTCAGAACCCTTCCAATTCTGATTCTATATATCCTAGGGAGTAACTCATGACTCCATATTTGGTTAGCTCTCTTTGATAAAGAAGAAATAATCATCCATAAAATAGCTTTTTAGAATCTGTCATTTTTCTTTGTCATGAAAATATATACCTTTTCTTTTCCTCTTAATTCATTATTACTTTTCCACTATTTTCCCTAAAGGAAGTGGGACTTCTAAAAACCATTCTGTCTACTTTATCCTACTCATTAATGAAATGTAGAAATTATCTTCAAGAACACAGACCATTTTAGCAGAGCTAAGTATAAACTAGGTAATAGGAAGTTTTCATCTCCATAAAAGAATACAATGAATTTTATAGAAAACCACTAAAATTCCTGACTACTATAGACGACTTAATCTGAGAAGACATCTCTATAACTTATTTGTCAAATGTGCAGACCAATTTGTGAAATTTGAAGGCTGAAATAGCATATAAAATGTTTAAATATTGACATTTAAAAAATTTCACATCATCTTCAAACCCAAATATTTTAACTATAGCATTTCTTTATGCTTTTGCCTTTTACACAATTATCAATAAAGGTCTTATGTGTAATCAGGACACTTCCTATGGTGACAATATTTGGTTTATAGAACACTGTGTCTGAAAATGCCAGAGAATCACAATTCACTCTGCCTATCTGACTGATAGATGGTGAAGATGAATGGGACAATTAGGTAAAAAATACTGTATAAATGTAAAGCTGGAACTATCATCCTCCTACATGTACCTCTACTGCACATAGAGAATTTTTCACTACATTTCAATTAATTGAGATATTTTAGAAAATGTGGAGACACAAATACTAAGTACTTAACTGAAACAAGAAAAACTAACAATATTAATATTATACTATTTGGGACAATTAAGATAAGAAAACAATGACATATGACAATCATAAATCCTTCACTGCAGTGGGCACTGAAAATATGCATAGCCCATGGACACAGACAGTGTGGTGAAGGCCTGGGGTGTGGTGGGAGCTGGGTGAAGAGGAACAGAGAGTGAAAATGGGAAACATCTATAATACTGTCAACAATATAAAATAAATCCGTAAACAATTCAAACTTTTAAAAAGGCAAGTAAAAATCATTTCGTAACAAAAGCAGACTAATGTAACTGCTATAATAATTTTCTTTAAAAAGGTGTGGCTACTTACCAACAAGTCTTATTACATTCAGTGTTGTATTTGTTAAGATGGGTGCATTTACTTTATTTAGACTGTAATCTGATTTCTTCCTGCTCTTTAGGGTTTCTCGAGAAACGCTTAATATAGAGAAACAAAAGAGTTGCAATTAGGGTTGTCAAGTGATAAGTCAGTAAGTTATCCAGCTTAGAATCTATCCTTTATTCACTAACTAGTTATTGAAAATCTTACCATGTATCAGGTGGGAATATAGAGATTATTATCTTCCTCCTTACAGAGCTTAAAATCCAGAGGGGAAAATAAATTAGTAAGCAAAATAATAAAGTACTATAATGTACTTCTTTGATTCTAAGACATTAATTACCAACCACATAGAAGCTATGTCTCTTTAAAAAGCACATGTTCTAGGGAAATTATACATCCAAATGTACCTAGCATCCTGATTTCAGATATGTAAATATGAAAAAAATACCCTCCTTAGAATCTGAAGTATAATGGTCAAGTCTGGGGTTGGGAGGTGGAGTCTAGATTTAAAGTAGAAGTGATACGGCAAGTACAAAAAAAGGGGGGGGATAACTTGTACTAAGGTCAAAGGTAAGAGAGAACAGAACATGCTCAGAGAAGCACACAGGGTTCACAAGACTAGCATAGAGAATAAGTGGGCAGATGAAGTGATAAGAAAGGAGTTGAGTCAAGGCCAGATCACCGCAGGCAATAAAGCCTAATGAGTATGAACCTTACGTTGCATGCAGAGGGTGAGCCATTGAAATTTTAACCAGGTAAAAGACATGATCAAATTTGTATATAAGAAAAAAATCTAAATTTGTATCCAAGAATGGATTAGAAGGGTGGCAAGGTTGGAGACTGGGAGCCAAGGTAAGGGGACTGCTTCAATAATCTGGCACAGAGGTGATTTCTGCATGAACTACGAGGCACAGTGAAACACAATGAATTCTGGTAAATTTAAGAGACACTTAGAAGTTGGAGTGGATAGTAACTGTTAACTGACTGACTGCAGTTAGTAGTTTACATTATTTATACTTCTCAGGCGTCAGTTAGGATAGTGTAGGAGCCTGCATAACCCTACCAAAAATGCAAGTATATACACATATACTGGCAGACACTATCTATCTTACTTGTTCATTTCCATTTAATTAGAGCTTCCCTTCTGGATACAATTTACCCCAAACATGCAACACAATAGTTGCATTTAGTTCATAATAGATCATAAATGTAGATATTTAAATATTACACATATGTGAAAACCAATGGAAATAAATTTTCCCAATTAAAATATCCACAACTACATGACTTGCTCACTTTTAAGGGATTTCAAATCAACTAAATATAACTAGGTACTCTGGCGATAAAATGTAGAGAAGGGTATACTTAAATCTGTCATTAAAAATAAAGTATATCTGTACTTATTAAATGCCTGATGGTCATGAAATTAATTCAGTTACATATCAGAATTAGTCCCACTTAACTGGGAGAAAGTGACAAAAAATATTATTTACTTCTTCAAGTTTTTAAAGAAGACAATTTATCATAAATCAAAATTCAAGTACAAAAAGGGAGCCTAACGGAAGACTCAAATAGTGAACATACATGGCATGGGAAGATAGGTGGAGACTTTTTATATTTACTAGATTGAGGCAGAAACTCCACAGACAAAAAAAAAAAAAAAAAAGACTACTTTTCTCCCAGAGGTTTTCTGATCTATGTGAAGCATAAATTGCCTCCAAAGGCAGCATTGATCGTATAAATCGAAGGTTTGTTTTTTTCTGCAAATACCATTGATCTCTAAATTAAGAGCTTGTTGATTATGTCCAATATTAAAGAAAAAAAACTACATTTTTTAGCCTTTCGAAAATCATTTTAAAAACATATTAACTTCTGTCACATGATGTTATAATCAACAGAAATTTTCAATTTTTGGTTTTTGTTTTTTCTTACCCTTTAAAGGAAATCCTATGTGTTGAATGTGCAACATAAAATGCAAAATACCATACAACCTAAGAGCAACTGTACCTTTTCACAGGAGCATCGCCTGTCTGCTCATCCACATAATCACGTTTTAGCTCCTCTGGAACATCGCTGTCACTGTCATACTCCTGATAGGCGCTTTTTTCCTGTTCATCAGATTCATACTGAAGAAAACACAGAATATTCAAAAATGAGTATGAAAAGCCAACCGTCACTGGAGTGTTTCAACATAAAAATGTATCCAATTTTATAAGAAGTAGTTATAGAAGAAAGTTCTTAATAACTTAACTTCATTTTGCCATCAAAAATCATTCCACTTTCTTCTTCATCATCCTACTTTAACCAGCTCAAAAAAATAAATGAATAAAATGCAAACATTTTACCTACTAAAGCTTGTAAACATTAAAAAAATCAAATATGCACATAAAGAAAATAAACATCCTGCTAAGCCTTAGGAGAAAAAAAATGTTCATGTGATTTTTAAAAGTAATCTCTTCTTCCAAGTTATTTCATCACAAGTTCTAACTTGCTAACTCATTGTAAAGAGGATGAGTATACATTCTGGCACACTGGGCATGTTAATGCAGCTTAATAAACATGCACAACACACATGCTAATGTTCTATCTCATTATGATGAACTAGAGGCCCGGTGCACAAAATTCATGCATGGCGTGTGTGTGTGTGTCCCTCAGCCCAGCCTGCACCATCTCCAATCTAGGACCCCTCGAGGGATGTCCGACTGCCCGATTAGGCCCAATTCCACTGGGATAGGGCCTGAACGGGCAGTTGGACATCCCTCTCACAATCCAGGACTGCTGGCTCCCAACTGCTCACCTACCTGCCTGCCTGATTGCCCCTAACTGCTTCTGCCTGCCAGCCTGATCACCACCTAACCACTCCCCTGCCAGCCTGATCAATGCCTAACTGCTCCCCTGCCAGCCCGATTTCCCCTAACTGCCCTCCCCTGCCAGGCCTGGTCACCCCTAACTGCCCTCCCCTGCTGACCTGGTTGCCCCTAATTGTCCTCCCCTGCAGGCCTGGTCACCCCTAACTGCCCTCCCCTGCAGGCCTGGGTCCCTCCCCAACTGTCTTCCCCTGCAGACCTGGTTGCCCCAACTGCCCTCCTCTGCCAGCCTGGTCACCCCCAACTGCCCTCCCTTGCAGGCCTGGTCCCTCCCAGCTGCCCTCCCCTGCCGGCCATCTTGTGTCCATGTGGGGGCAGCCATCTTTGACCACATGGGGGCAGCCATCTTGTGTGTTGGAGTGATGGTCAATTTGCATATTACTCTTTTATTAGATAGGATGAGATTTAATTCCAAAAGCAACTTAAAAAATTAGGCTTAGCAACTAGGGACCACCACTGAGAAAAAAACAAAAATGGTGGATTTTTTAAAGAAAGGTACCCTCGTAACAGTTTCCCAACTTTATTGCACCATTGCCCTGTGCCAGCATAGGAGAGGAGTAGAGTCCATGCACAGCAAAGGAAGCAATGGTATCAGTATCATCATCATCATCATCATCATCATCAACAAATATTTTATTGATTTTTTTACAGAGAGGAAGGGAGAGGGATAGAGAGTTAGAAACATCAATGAGAGAGAAACATCGATCAGCCACCTCCTGCACACCCCCTACTGGGGATGTGCCCACAACCAAGGTACGTGCCCTTGACCAGAATCGAACCTGGGATCCTTCAGTCCACAGGCCGATGCTCTATCCACTAAGCCAAACCAGTTAGGGCATGGCTAACATTTATTAAGTTTTAACCAAATACTCTGCCAAGTGCTTTCATGAATCATCTCATTGAATTTTCAAAACAATTCTATTAGAAAGTTTTCTCCCCATTTGCCAGTTTAGGAGATCAGTATAATGAGGACATAGAAAGAAGTTAACCTAATTCACCAATTGTTTTTGAGTCTCTAAAGCATTATGACAGGCCATATTAAGCTGTGGACCCTGACTCTCAAGGACTTAGGCTGTACCTCAAAGATAGATCAATATTAATAATTACAGACGAGCATGACAGGTACACTCCACTACTTGTACACGAGTAGTCCTGATGACAATCAGGAAGGTGTTCTATACAAACTCTCCTGGTTATAATGACAGGGCTTCACGATTCCACAGTAAAATAGATCCTCAGTTTCAAGGATTCTATATTTGCAAATTTTCCTACTCACTAAAATTTATTTGTAACCCCAACAATAATTCTTCACAATACATTCATGGTCATTCATGGATATGGTCAGAGAGGAGAAATTTTGGGGTTACCCAACATATACGTTCCCAAGTAGCTCCCCTGCTGTAAACAAGTGTCCTTTTCATAGTCTAATTAGTGCCACATTTTAAAAAAATTTTGTACTTTTTGCTGATAATTTCACTGCTTAGACTGGCCCCCCACATAATACTAAGTGTTATCTAGTGTTCCTAAGTGCAAGAGAACTGTAGTGTGCCTTACTGCAAAAACACATGTGTTAGATACACTTCATTCAGGCGTGAGTTACAGTGCTGTTGGCCATGAGTTCAATGTTAATGAATTAACAGAATATATTAAATTAGGTGTCTTTAAGCAAAAACACACATAAAACAAAAATACATAAAATGATCAGTTAATGAAAATATTATGACTAGAGGCTCATAGGTACCTAATCCCATATTTCACATAGGAGCAGTGGTTCTGTATTTGCTAATTCAGGGTTCATGGCGACTCTAAAAAACACAAGTGCCACAAATAATGAGAATTCAATGCTATGTGAGATTTAATTGAAAAAAACTACCAATACAGAGGGATATTATTTCAAAAACATTGGAGTGACTTTTAAATTCTTTCAGTTTAGTCTACTTTACCAAGGCAAAATTACACAAAGAATCAATAAATTGTCATTTTAAATGTGTTTTACTATAAAATAACTTCTACTTCATGATAAAAAGTGATAATGGTATACTTTCATGGTAGTATTTTTTTAAATTACATCTTCACTAAACACAAAAGAAAATGCCAAAACTAAAATACACATAACTCAACAGATTTTTGTCAAATTTTAAGTTTCCAATTTCAGCTTCATCAAACCTAAAAGTCATACTGTTTTCCTCTGGAAATGATGTTTTCCTCTGGAAATCATGAATATCAGAAGGACCCATCTAAATGAAATATTGTGAAAACATCCTGTAGGTTACTATGAAGAATTCCCCCATTGTAATTATAGAGAAACTGAGAGTGAAGGGCCACAGAGCCAATAGAAAGTTTGCCTTCAAACACTTTCCATAAACTCACACTACCTTTACTCTATATTTTTTTTTTGAGCTGCTCAAAGTGTTACTAAAACATCATACTTCCAAACCCAAAAGCAATCCTGCCAGGTAAGACATTATCCTCTATCAAGAAAAGAACATAGAACAAAATGACACTCTTAGTTGCCCAAGAGTGGAGTTGAGAAAAAAAGTGCAGAAGATCTATTTCCTCATGCATCCATGTGTCCAACAAATCAGATAAAGCCTAATATGCTAAGTGTCCAGTTGTCAGTTCAACCAATCAAAGCGTAATATGCTAATGATATGCTAAAGCTGCTCAACTGCTTGCTAGGACATGCACTAACCACCAGGGGGCAGACAGTCAACCAGTCGGCCAATTACTATGAGGTGCACTGACCACCAGGAGCAGACACTCCTACCAATAGGTTAGCTTGCTGCTGAGGTCCAGCCGATTGGGACTGAGCAAGACAGGCTGGACATGCCCTGGAGCCCTCCCATGTCCCTTCCTGGCCCCGATCATGCATGGGTGGGGTCCCTCAGCCTGGCTTGCACCCTCTCGCAATCTGGGACCCTTCGAGGGATGTTGGAGAGCCGGTTCCGGCCCAATCCCGCAGGCCAGGCCGAGGGACCCCACTGGTGCACGAATTCGTGCACCGGGCCTCTAGTATGCAATAAAGAACCTGTACTCCTACTCCATTAATCTGGTAGGAACATAAAGTAGTCTAATAAGAACACCAAGTAAACACATAGGCAAATTTTATCATTCAAAAGGACAATGTCAAGAAAGCATATTGTAAAGCCATTAGCTGTACAAGCAGTAACACAGGAATAGTAGTAATATATAGGTAGGGATACGGGTGGTGAATGGATAAATAAATCAATCTAGCCAATTACCTTGCTTAATGGGTAGAAAACTTTTCAAAAAGAAAACCTCACTTAATGTTCCCCAATATGTTTTAAAAACACCACCTACCCCGTTAGAAGCCAGGACATCTTCTGTTTCTTCATCATTGTGGTTGGCATGAATTTCAAATGGATTCCCAACACTACAGTACTGCTCAAACAAGGTCTCTGTTTTTGAGGACGTTGAGGCTGGCTGCTTACTAGGTGAAACTGATGGGGAACGAGACTGTTCCATGAATTTAAATTCCTAGACATTAGAAAAGGAGCCATATACCTTTTAGAAACAATAAAATTCAAATACATAGACATTCCATCACTGTGAATGTAGAGTTGGGGGAGGGGGGATTAATTCTGATTCTTTAGATTGTTCACTTTTAAATCCTGCAAGTTGTCTCAAAGCACAAACTCAGCATTACATAGTCAAAGGTTTTCCTAAAGACAAACTCAGCTGCTAGTATCACTTACAACAGTGTTATCTGCATTAAGCTACTTTTGGCTTACTTTAAGTAACTGCACAGGAAATTTTTAAAAATAATTTAAATTTGAATGATAATTCTGAAAAATTTAACATAGCAGCAAAAGCATTAATAGGATATGGTTTTAATCAATAGTCTTTGTTAAAACTAATTATTGTTAGGTTAAACACCTTGCATACTTACTGTACCATTTAAGATGTTCTATACAAAATCATCAAAAACAAAGCATGTAGAATATATCTTTGTTATAATGTTGTCTATAAAGTTTCTTCTTTTAAAAAATTAAATTTAATTTAAATTAATTTTATTTTTCCAACACCATTTATCCCCTCTATGCCCTCTTCCATCTCCATCCCATCCCCGTCTATAAATTTTCATTTATTTTTCTTCATATGCCAAGAAGCAGATAGCACAAATACACATGCTGAGGTCAGATGATAAATCTTATGGTCCTAGCTTGCCATTAATCCATTACATTCCATTAACTTCCTGTATAATGTTGGGAATGTCACCTGGCTTCTGTGTGCCTCAATTTTCCCACCTATAAAATAAGAGGGTCATCTAGAATGAGAGAATCACAAACACTAAAGCAAGAGTTGTAGCTCCCAGTCCAAATCATGCATTTTCCACATAAGGAAACTGAGGCAGTCTGGAGAGATCCAATGCAAAGTTGAAGATCATGCAGCTAATTAGAGGAAGAGATTGCATAATCCTAAAGTTCCTCTGAATTGCAAAACTATTGGTTTGATTATTTTTAATAAAAATGCACCATATATTTTTCTTATACCTTTTAATTTTTAGTATTGATCCTAAATTTAATTTTTTTCATATACAATGATAATCTTCGTAAAATTACATTGGCTTGTTAAGTTTCAAATGATGTTTGTTGTCTTTTAAAACTGTAAGTATACATTAAATCAGATTAATCATACTGCTTAAAAATCATGCCATTATTTTTATAATTCTAAACAAGAAGTGACTATAAATTAAGAGACAATTTAAAAAAACTTCTATAAGAATCCTTGTGTCAAGGTAACCACTTTTGTTGTGGTTAGAACACTTAACATGAGATCTATCCTGTTAAAAAAAATGTAAGTGCACAAACAGTATTGTTAACCATAGGCAAAATCTTGTACAGTTGATTTCTAAAACTTGCTCATCTTGCATAACTGAAACTTCAAGGTAACTACTTAAAGAAGGTAATGCTCACTTGGATGGAAATGTTTCAATGTACCCTGTAAAATAAGTTGTCTTATAACTATACCAAGTGTGTGTGCACTGGTTAAACACAAATTCAAACAAAATTATTTAAATAGATATACTAAAATCAACATTAGAATTTTAAATAATGTTAAGGAATCAAAGTAATATATGAATTCTAAAATAATTTTTAAATTAATGTTAATTTTCCTGTATTTGAAAGCAGTTATTAATCAACATGTTTCAGTTATTTAATATTTCCACATTAGGAAAGCAATATGATAGAACTGGATAACAAGTAAGCTATTATATAACATGAGCATAAAGATTATCCCTATAAAAAAACTTTTAGTACGTATTCTTTACATTTATCCAGAATAAGAAAATTGATTCAAGAAAGCCATTCCTCCCAAAGGCAAAAACTAAATGCACTGGACCTTCTAAGTTTATACACAGTATCTTGACATTTGGTATTTGTAGTACAAAATCTATCAGAAAAGGAATATTTACCTACAATGTGTTTCAACCAAGGGAAAAATCAGATCACTTAAAGATATTTCCACAGATTACAAATTCTATAAGGATTCCAGGATCAATTGACTAATAAAAAATAGTTAAGAGTGGTTTTTATAAATGCCTCTTTTATTTCTGAGGTATTTCTTCATTAGAGGCAAATTTATGAGTTGCAGCATAAATTAAGATCCTAATAGTC